>NW_026099574.1:43465730-43520007 GCF_025091365.1 Daktulosphaira vitifoliae
ATAGTGTTGGGCGGTTGATAAGAAAGTAGAGCAGAGAATGAGTGTAGCAGAGATGAGAATGCTTAGATGGATGAGTGGAGTGACTAGAGAAGATAGGATAAGGAACAAGCATATATGATGGAGTATAGGTCAATCGTGGATAAGATGAGAGAAAATAGACTTATATGGTTTGGTCATGTTATGAGGAGAGAGGAACCGAAAGCTGTGAGAACAGTTATAGAAATGAATATTAAAAGAATAATGTGTAGATCAAATAGGAGAAATGTTAGTTAATACAATATGATGTGGAAGTTTATAATAAGGGTAGCAATGAATGTTAAAGGAAGAAGAGGTAGAGGAAGACCAAGAAAGATATGGAGAGATGTCATTGAATGCGATATGAGGACAGCTGATGTGAGCGTAGAGGATGTGGGATATCGAGTCAAGTGGAAGTTTAGGATAAGGGTGGCTGACCTCAAGTAGTTATGATTAAGGCGAGGAAGAAGAAGAAGAAGAAGTAGCACAACAATGATTTATAACAAATAAAATAATTACTTATATGATAACACTAATATTTATAAAGAAAATTTGTGAGACATAGTCAATCACCTTGTTTATGCAGAATGAATAACTTATCATGAACCACTTAATTACTTAAAAAATAAAAATAATAACAAACATTTTTTATGTGTTTCTTTTAATTCTACTTTTGTCTAAATTTTTCAACCATAAAGATTTTTTTATGTTCATCCCTTATATTTAACAAAGGATAACAATTAAAAGTAATGTTTAGAGATAAAGAGTGGTTGCTGCTATTTTTATAATTAAACTTTTCCCAGCTGTACTCTTCTTCTCATATAAATATAAATATGAATATAACAATAAGTATTACAAAACTGGTTCATAAATGGTAATGAGGGATATTTCTGTTTGAAAAATTAAAGTTGGCGCCCTTATAAGATATAAGGGATGAACGTAAAAAAAACTTTATCACTGAAAAATTGAACTAGAAGAAACAAATAAAAAAATAATTAATATTATTTTAATTTGTCAATTCATAATTTGGTTTATGATAAGTGAATCATCTTATATTTTTTGAAATTCTATATATATTATAGGTATTTCTCCTAAGTATAATATTATTTGAAACAGATAATGTCATTAAATTTAACTATTATTAAAATTCCAGGACAATAAATCAAACCTTTAATAATTTTAAAAATAAATGCAAAATCAATATATTTATGTTGAGCTTGTAAGGAAACCAAATTGCAGAGTTTTTCAATGTCAATTATTGGGCTACCTATCATAACAAGTTTAAAAGCTAAATAACAGACAAAACGCCTTTGAATTTTTTCTATTTTATCACTCGGACATATTTGGTTAGTGTTCCATACAACTGAACCAAATTCCAAGCCAGATCAAACTAAAGCAGAATATATTATAATTAAACAGTTAATAGTATGCATGTCATTGTAATTTTGTTTAATAAAACTTAAATTTCTAAGAGCATTAGAGCAAATGACATCAATATGTTTAATAAAAAGAAAACCGGAAGTGAAAAGAGATCCTAAATCTTTTATACTTATTATATTATTTATATTTATTGCATTAAAAATATAACATTGTTTTATATAATACAATTAAAAATTAATTAAATTTTTAATATGAACACCAAGAATAAACATTAAACAAAATGTACTAGACTCATGAAACATTAATAACACAGCTCTCAAGATTCTAAGTTATTCTAAAATCATGAAAGGTAAAAATAATTAAATTTACTTAAATAGTTTGATTTAAGTACTAAATATAATTGTTTAGACTTAATAGTATAATAATTGAAATTCATAAATGTTTTATTAAGTTAAAAATCTGACAAACATTTTAAATATAAAAAAAAAAACAATCTTTTAATGAACTCCAGCAACTCCTTTAACTGCAATGTTTTCAGCATTTTCTCGTTTTATTTTTCTTCTCCTTACTGGGTTTTCTTTGTTAAACTGTATATTACGATCCAGATCAATTGTATACATAGTACCACAAATAAGTAAATCAAATTTCATGTTATTAAGTTTAAAATTTTCCTCAATTTCTTCTGATGTTCGTTTCTCATACAACCACCATCCTGTGTAAAATTTTTTTTATAGTTAATATTTGTTTTTATATATACAATAAAGTATTAAATTAAAAAAAAAAAACTATGTCTTACCATTTTTCCCTTCATAAAACCATTGATAGCCATCTTCAAGAGTTTCTATATCATGCTTTTCCAATACAGTAGGATTTTTATCAAAATCAGAAGGTATTGGCTGACGACATAAAGGACATTTACTCGATCTTCTAGTTACTCCTTTTACACAAAGAAAACAAAATATGTGACCACAAGTTATACGTGTAGGAATTACAGCTGTTCCTAAGCATATTGGACAATCGATTGAATCAATTTTGAGATCTTTAGAATTTTTTTTCTCTAAAAAAAGTTTAAAATTAAATACATTAACAACAACTTAATTAAAAAATGTTAAATTAATACATTTAAATTTTCTTCATTTATTTTCAGACATATGTAATTCAATATTATATTTAATATTACAAAACTAAAACTAAAACTAGAAATTCATTTTCTCATAAGATTTTTGAACACAATTTTTTTTAGAATTTTTGTGAGTTATAAAATGTTGGAAATTTTTATATACAGTAGAACCTCATTAGTCCGGACTTCGCTTAATCTGGACAGCCGTCTAATATTACGAAAAATACGCAGTTTATGCCGTAGACTAAAATAAACATAAAAGCAAGTTCCTCGAATTTCCCATAAGTACATATATTCTTATCTTCCGTCATTAAAGTTATCATAAACTAATGTTCCAATATATATATATATTGTATATCATATATAGTAATTAGTATAATATAATATTCTTAAATCTATAATACGGACATGTTTTTTGGCTATTTTGTTTAATCCAGACTTTTATTAAATCAGACAACCTAGAGCCCTTATTAGTCCCGATTAATGAGGTTCTACTGTATAACCATCTTTCATAATAATTTATAAATATTCTACTTGTTAAAATATAAATGCTTATAATATGAATGATTTAATCATTAAAATATTTTCTCATACAGAATTTTTTTCATATTTTTATAATATTGTAGATCATTTTTTTTTATTATTTTATTTAGCAGTTACATTTTAATTTATTAAATTATTCAAAATTTAATTAATAAAGCAAAGCTTTTTAATAAAGGTTTGGGTAGTAAATAAAAATACAACTAAGCATCCAATATGAGGATGCATTCAAATTTATAAATCAAATAGCAAAAGTGTTGGTTAAATATTTTATTAAGTAAAATCTTAGAAACAAAATATATCAATACATGTTTACTTAGTGCAGTAAAAACAATACAAAAGATAAATACTAAAATAAAAAATATAACAAGTTTTAACAACAAAGTAAGTGAGTATAAAATAGTTTCTTCAACACTAACTCAACAAATTATAATAAAAATTCTTTCATTTCAAATTTATAATTATTAACTGCATAAAAAACACCTTGAAATATACTTATTTATATTTTAAGGAAGAATGAAGTTATCTAGAAATAAATAGCTGTTGGCTATGATTGCAAACAAATTGTACAACAAAACACAAATATGAGTTAAAATTAAATACATTTTTAAATGTCAAAATTTAAGTAAATTCTACATGGGAAAAAGACCTTATTAATTGGTTATATTAAATTCTCAATAATTTAAAAATATTTTAGGACCATTTTTGTCTTTGCTAGAATTCATTAGTATTTGATAGGAAATATATTATTTATAGAGTACTTATGCATTATTATATAATGCAATGCAACATTTAAAAATACATAAATCTATTAATTTAATGAGATTTCTAAAAGAAGAATTTATATTAAATATCTTAATAATAATTATATTTTGTAATGTTTTTTGCCAACTATGTTTTATTAAATTTGTGATAAAAACATCATATCCTATTAATAAGTTATCAATAATTACAATGTTTCAAAATAAAGCTGTTATTTGCAAATAATGTATTTGTAAAAATATTATTTATTAAAAAATCTTCTGTAATTTTTATCTGATTAAAGAAATAATGTAGGTAAATTATTTTTTACATTCGTTGGATGGAAACATAATGTATTGTTTGTTTTTAAACCATGAAAATATATACATTCTATAGAATTCTTAAGTATGTAAGCAACATGATATAAGTTTCCTTCAGTAAAATGAGAGGTTATTTAAAGGCATAACCCAGATGATATTACCAACATAATTAGATTTTCAACAGTTGTTATTTGAAAATAGATCTTTTTTAATTGTTATTATTGTAGATAGGCCTTCTTGACCCAAATAACAACTTTTTATTTAGAGTTAGACATTTATTTAATCTAATGTCTCTTATATTTATCAATATATAATAAGGAGGTAAAAGCACAGAATTAAAATTTTATGTTCCTTTATTTTTAATGTGTTTTACTTTTAAAAATATATAAGACTATTGCAAAATAGTCGACAACTTATTGTAAGTCATAAAAAAAGAGTATATGTTATATAATTTACAAAATATCAGTGATATAAAAAACTAAGGCATTAAAAACACAGTAGTTAAATAATGATAAAATAAAAATATTCATAATTTTAAGCATACCACTATTTTTAGATTTTTTAATCTGAGACTTTTTTTGTGTTTTATTTTCAAATTCCTCGGAAGTGATAGAATTGTTATCTTTGTCAATGTTTTCATCAGAATTTAATATAGATGTATCACTTGATGCTGATGAGTTTGATTTTACTTTATCTATAATGATTATTTTTATATGTTAAATAATACATTACTTAAAAACACTTAACAAAAATAAATAATTTTTCTTACCTTTCTCTTTTGTCTCATTGTTGTTAGAGATACTATCCTCTGTCCGTTTTGGTGAAGCGGCCATGATCAAATTCTATCCGAAAAAATTTAATTTGTAATCTTAATAACGGTCACTAACTTTTTCTATTGTTACATATTGATGATTAAAGAAAATTTAAAGTTAATGGCATAATCGATAATATTTGTTTCTACCAGTAAATGTTCAGCGCAAGACTACTATCTATTCTATTATATTTTTATGGTGATAATAGGGGGGCTAGTTTATTATTTATCCGATAGATCGTATTAACGTAGCTCATTTAAACAAAAATTAGACTAAACAAATTTAACAGTTTCTAACATAGCAAAACATTTTTTACTTATCAAAATATCTTGTAGCATAAACTTAAAAGTACATTGATTGATATGTATATTTTTTTCCATAAAAAATACATATTAATATTTAGAAATTATTTTTAACAAGCATAGGTCGAAACAGCACCAAAACTATCACGGATGTTAATATACCTCCTTATAAATTAATTATAAAAAAATTTAAGTTTTTAAGATTCAAAATTTTTTTCTACTGAAAATATACATAAATATCAGCCAAACTGCATTTTTTTTTCATTTTAAAGCTTACTTGAGACCTATTAAAAATATACCACATAATGACGGTAATAATTACGTTCATTATGATAACCATGCTATAAATTTTCGACTTAAAATTTTGAAACTAAATAATTGTATTCTACAGTAAAAATTAAACTATTTTGATATATTAATCATAATATTTGACCAAAAATTGAACAACAGAGGCCGTTTTTTTGGGTATTTTTGGTCAAATTACTAAAAAAACGTTGAGCAATCAGTAAAATTTTTTTTTATTAATCTCAAATTTTCACAAAATGCCTATTTTAGTGTATATAATAAAGTTAAAATGGTTATCATTAAAATTTCGAAGATTGAATTTTTTTATCCAACCTAATGTCCTGTTGTTTGTTTGTCTCCATTATGTTACAAATCTTTGAACTCAATTTTGACCCACTTTTTGATATCATATCGAGTTGCAACTTTGAATGTACTTTTAGTTTACAAGACAACATAAAAATTTGGCTCATTAAATGTTACAAATGTAGTAATTTGTCGTCAAAAATTTTATTTTTCATTTTTGTAACATTAAAAAATTATTTATCCATTTTAAGTTAATTTTGTCTTTTTTGTTGATTCTGATTTTATAAAAACTTTTTTTTTATTTTATTTTATCTAGGATTGACTAGTGAACTGGTGAATACAAGATAAACCACAGCATTAGCTTATCTAAAATTTTTCTGGATTGTGTTTTACATACGAATATTTTTTCTTATCTCCTTGTCATCGTCGTAAAATATATAAGTTATGTTTTGGGGTTTTTGAAAATTCTCTTAGACACTCGCTACTCATATTTTATGAAAATATGAAAACATTCCTTTCAATTTATTGTATGGATTGAATATTTAAACCACAATATATACAATACCTCTTTCAGTAATTGTTAAAAAAAAAATAATAATAGCAGCGACATATGGTATACTATACACTAATGGAGCTGCTTTCTGTGTTCAAAATATTAAAAATAAAAATAGCTACTTTTATTGAAAAATTCTTGTTATTTTGTAATGCACTAACTTGTTAGTAGTCTATACAAATAATATAATCTATTTATAAATAACTTAATCGTAAAGATACATTTAACAATGGCAAATAAAGTAGAAGTCTCTTAAAAATAGTATTTAGTAAAAAAAAAAAAACAGAATTTCATCCATTAATTCTATGCTATTGTAATAAACAAAGTCCAACTACATACATAAATATAGACAAAGATGAGATTTCACATGGATCTAGTCTACTAACGGATATCGCTATAAAAATCTTAAAATTTAATCATTTAAATCTGTAAAGGGTTGATGTGGATCAAGTCAGATATTCTATATAATTAGGGATTATTTTTAACCATTTAAAGTGAATAAGTTTATTTACTTCAAAAAAAGAATTGGTGAAAAAAAATAAATGTCTGCTACTTACATGAATTTACATAATTAAGGTAAATTTGTTAAGCGGACCGCTATGTATTTAAATTTTATTCGTGCATAAATTGTTCTGAAAATATTGGTTGAGAATAAAAATGACTATAGTAAAACGGTGTAATTAAGTTGTATATGACACCAAATACTGTATTATTAAGGTACACGCGTATGAATATTTGGACAGAATTATTATGTTATTCTAAAAATATTTTAAATCAACGATGGCACCGTAATAAAAATTTTCATCGTCATCTATTAAAGGCAATGCCTTGTCGTTTGGCGTCTTTGTTGTAATAAATCAAAAATAATAAGAAAGAAAAGAAATTAGAATTTAAAAAATAATTATTATATATATTTAATATTACTAATATGATTTTTATTATTATAATTATTCTCTTTAATTTTTATTAAATCATTATCTTATCAATTGTCTCCCTTATTCATTATTAATTCTCCTATTTAATTTTTATTAATGGTTCATATACGATGTATACTACACGTCATATAGTCCATATAATTACTTACAAAAACTATTCAAAATTTTAAAGAATATGATTTAATTACACAAAGTCCACGACTGATCTTACTTGTGAAAGATTTTAAACACTCTATATTTTATTAGAAGTATAATTTATAATCAATAATTACTAATTATTAATTTATAAAAATACTTATATAATAAGTATTTTTTTTGAGAGAGAATCTATTTTATTGAGAGATCGACACCAATATTAAATTTTCCTCTGGCCTGGCCAAAACAAAATTCAGAACTATTTATATCTATGTAAACAATTTATCAAGGCGGAATTGTGGCGGCCCAATGTGTCTCAGCAATAGAAATCGCCTTGAAAGGATGCGGCACAATAATCACCAAGAAAAAAATTAAACATTGCAAATATACACGTAAGATTTTCTACGTTGTCTGCCGGCGCGATGTTTGTTAAAACAAAGACATTAGCAACGAGACTAGCTACCCAATAAGAAAAGCTCACAATGAATTTTTATTATTAAATAAAATTTAAAGTTGAGTTGGATTTATTATTAAAATAAAATAATTTAATGTTTAAAATATTATTTGATATTTATTTCCACAACAATAAAAACAAAACATTATTATTTAATGAACAAATTAAACTTAATTAAAAGATTCACCAAAACAAAATTCACTTTAAAATTTCCAAGTGTCATTTAGTTTTAAAGAAAAATATTCTTAGTCCAAATTAAATTAAAAATCGAATAAGTCCCGTTGAGTGAAATCTTGAGTATAGTGTCGTACATTTTGTGTCTTTTAAAATGGCCGAAAGAACTGGTTCAGGCGGGGGAAAATGGCTTTTTATAGCCTGAAGAGGGTAGCCCAGCGATCCTTACCGTGATCCTGGAAGCTGAGGCTTTCTATTCTAATTGGTTAATTACAATTAGGGCCCTGCGTGTAGGCGTTACTTATTTTCGTAACTTTTTAAACTTAACTTTTGAAAATGTTCCAAAAATACTTCTTATAAATACGTCTTTTAAAAATATGTCAAATTAATGCTTATGTTACATACTATAAATAAAAAAAAATAAACGACTAAATATGGAAATTTACAAACTTAAAAAATGTAATTAAATCTATCAAATTTATTTTTTTATTATATTAAGCACTTTAAATTCTTACTTTTCATTTATTTAATTAAGTCGTATGGAATTTTTTTTTTTGCAAGTCTACGAGGCAACAAATATATAAAATAAGCACAAATGTTATATTATAAATATTACTCATAATATTTCTAATTGTAGAACAGAACAAATACGTGTCATTTGACAAAACGTCGAATTATATATTTTTTTTAAAGTTTCAACGATAAATATTTTAATTATTTTCAAAATGTTTTTATTAAAACTTTCAAGTTAAATTTTTTATTATTTTATATGATTTTATGTACAAAAGCATACAGTTCTAAAAAAAAATCAATTGTTAAATTAGATAAGTTATTAAAGTATCCGGGATGGAAAAATTTAAATGATGTAAGCTTTATAAAATATTGCAATAAAACATATTATCTTAAAAATCTGATTGAAACACCTATATCTTATAATAAAGGTGAGCAAAAGATTCGAGCCTTGACTGTATATCTTGGTTGCACATATGCAAAAGTTATACATAATATTTTTTCAATTATTATCAAATGGCAAGAAATGTATAAAAATATAGAAAAAAACCACTTGATAAATGAATGCATTTATATCAACAACTTTAACAACCTAATAGCCTTATTAATTATTCCGATAGCAACATTGTTGAAAAACGCAATGGACACTTTCGATTTATTACATCATGTACCATGGGCTAATTTTAAAATGTGTCGCCAAAAGCCCTACATGACGAGTCCTTTATTAGATAGAATAGGAAATATTATTGACAAATTTAATGACCCAAGTCTATCATGTGATGATAGATTTACAAACTCAGCGAAATTTGAAATTTTATATTTATTTTCTAATACAATAATATCAGATTTAAAATTTGAAACTGACAGTTTTTGTGAATATGTACCTAATAATGTCAATTATTTATGGAATGAATGGGTTCAAGAATATAGAGCCATTATTAACCAAGGATTAAATTTAATATTTTTCAACTTCTTAACCAAAAAATGAAAGATTATATCAAGACAGTAATTTTAGAAAAGTATTTTCAACTGGGATTTAAATTTGATCCAATTACCGAAGAAACGGTTTTACCGTCACCAGAGGAGCCACTTGAACTTGGTACTTAAAATAAAAAAATATTAATTAAAATATTAATTTATAGTCTTATATATCTTTTTATGAATCTAGAATTGGAATTTAAATCAATAATTGTAGAACCTCCAACGCCAGTACAAATAGAAACTCAAGAAATGTAGTAAAAAAAATTAATTTCTTTTCACATTTATGTTTTATAATTAATTATATTTACTCAGTAAATATTTTAATTATTATTATTAAATAAACATGAATTGCGAATTACACAATTATTTATTGGTTGTACACGCGGGAACATTTAGTATAATATTAATATTAACAATTATAAAAATTTAATAAAAAAAGTCTTATTATTACAATACTTGAATTTACAATTAAATTATTTCTAGTTTATTTAATAAATTAACTAGTTAATTATACATGGATGTATTTTAAATGGTGATTATGTTAATTACATATTTTTACTGTGTGTATATGTATATTTATTTATATTAAAAAGATATAATAAAATATCTTAGAACATTAGAATCGTGGATCAATGTGGAAATATAAAGACAATATTTGACAGTGATTGAAATAAGTGTCATAAAAAATTCTTCAATGCAAATCTGTAGATAGAGTTTAATTTTTAGGAGGAATATTAGTATTATTTAAAAAGCAACGTAAATAAGTTTTATGTTTTCGAGGTATATTATTTAAATAAATACATGTTGTTATAGTAAATAAATTTAATGTGAAATTATTAATTTGAAATGTAATATTTAAAAAAAATCCATGAAGTATTAATGGAAAATAATTTTTATTGATTCATTCCTTTTTCAATAAGTTATAGCAAGTCGGAAAATGGAATAGAAAATAGAAAATTTAACACGATATATTCATATTTTTTAACTTATAGTTCATAATACAGCTCTTATTTTAACATATGTTTGAAGATCGAAATTTTAAAAAAATTTGACATTTTTTTCACTTTTTTTTCTTAACACTGCCATAACTATTGGAGATATTAACAAATCAAAATAATATTTTTTTATATTGAGACTTTAGGTATTTTCCTTTCATTTGGTATAATTTTTTTTTAAATTTGAATCTTTACTTGGCCACAGGGGGATTCAAAATAGCAACTTTTTTACAAAACTCAACTTTTTTTACTTAAGTTTAAAAAATATTCCAGAAACATTGCATTTTTGAAACATACGTCAAATTTAAGGTTATGTTACATACTATATGTTAAATAAAAAAATGATCCCGATGATCTACATCTACGTGCAAATGGTTTCCGTACATGTTTTATTTGCGTTCAATTTTTTTTTTTGTTTATTCTAAAATATCTTACAAGGGTTACCCATAGTAATAAATCTACCATCATTTTATAAAATTTACATAAATCTAACTTACATTAAACATAAATTTAAACTTATTTTGATTATTTTTCCATTTCAAAGTTAAGAAAAGTGATTTTGAATTTTTTTTTAGTTTAAATAGTTCTTTTTATCGTAATCGTAGTGTACGGTTACTGCGTCGTATATTTAGCAGTCTTCGAATCCCGCTAATTAAATAAACTTTTTTACATGTTTTTCTTAATTTTTTTATGAGGTGGAAAAAAAATTCAAAATAAATAATAATAAATAACATTCAAACAAAATATTCAATGAATATTGAAAATCCTATCACTTTGCGAGAAGCACTTTTTTATTCATATTAAAATATTGAACTATTTGGTTTATATGTCATTCATTTTTTCAGATCTCTTCGCTTTAAAATCCTCATCAACGATTTCGCCACAGTTAACCCTCAGGCAGATCGCGACGGCCTAAAAGTCAAAGGGTTAGTATAGTTAGTATAGTGACGCGTAGTAGCTCAAGATGTCGATGACGCCAATCCTCGCCACTATAAATCCGTCGCACACCTTGATGTTATTGACCGTGACCTCACGGTTCATAAAGTCGATCGCTGCTCTCCTGGATCGGTTCAAGTGCTAGCCCTTGACTTCCATGATCAGTACAGCGTACGGCATCAAATTACGCACACATTGTTGCGTATCTCGTATGCCAATAAAGCATTTAACAAATTAAACCAAACCCAACCCAATCATACGGGTAGCTTCAAATTGGAATTTGGGGGAGGTTGGGGGCAGCAGTAATTTTTATTGTAGGCAATGCGCAGAAATGGTAGGAACATAACATATTCTTACCAAATCATGTTTTGTGTAAATTTTTTTGGAATATTTTAGAAGTCCGTACCAGTCATCCATCCTCTGTTTAAATTTTTGGTTACATTAAAGATTTTATTATAATAAATAGTCAATAAATAAAATAAAAATGACATGTATTTTAGTTTTCTTTAAAAAATTACACTCAGTTTTTAACAATTTATATTCTAACAATATAATATTATCGAATTATTTAATTTGATAAAATATTGAATTATTTTAAAAATAATTTGAGAGAAAAAAAAGAATTATAAATTAGTACATAACTTGATTATTTTTTAATGATACATTACAGTATAAGCACTAATCTGTTTTATATCTGACGTACCAAAACAATCTGATTGTGAAGAAATATGCGATCTCAACAAAAGACAATACACTACATCCCAAAAAAAAAGATGCAGTACCTCCAAGAGAAACTGTGAACAATTACATGAACAAAAATTATTATAAGATCGCATAGGAATATTTATGTCTGGTAAATATAATATTTTTAAGGAAAACATTTTATATTTATAAAACATTTTTTAAAAAATTTTTAATTGTTTAAATAAGTATGTTGTTATTTTATAAAACGGATTTTTTTTAATTTGGATAATACAAAATCTAATTTTTAGGCAATTATAATTTATGTTATTCATATAAATAACGAGAGTTGCAAAATACTTTATTTTCCTTTAATTCCTTAAAATTCAACACTATATACAAATTTGCATCGAAGCGTTTCTTATGATAGTGATTTTAAACACTGTCAAATATCATCTATACTTGTCCCAACTATGCCACTTTCACGCTGTGTTACCGTTTTTAAAATAATTTTTACTTAATAAATGTGAACAAAATTTTACATAGCTTTTTAAATAACACAACTGGTTGAAAAACTAGCTATTGTTAAGTGCTGGTCACTCGGCAATGGGGCCAATCATTATTAAATAGCAGTTGTTGTTGCTTTTGGAATAATTCAATAATTCCATCTAAAAATTAAATTCTATCTATAGATTCGCATCGAATCGTTTTTTATGATGGTGATTTTAATCGCTAAAAGATATTAGATATATTTGTCACTTTTCTGCTGCGACCCCACTGTGATTGCTTTTTATTATTAATTTTAAGTTAGTAATACTCAAAATTGTTATTAATGCATGCGCAGATAGCAATAAATAATTACTAAATAACATGAAAACCATGAGTTTTTTTATAAATGAATTGTAACATTACTTATTATCAGTACTAGAGAGAAACAAGCATCATAGTCGCAGATAAAACTCGTCGATAAATGTCGTCCAAGTAATTATGACATACAGATAAAAATTCAAACAAAGGTTTAGTTAAAAAACAAATAATTAAGACTTTAAATTAATAGACAATTATTTATTTAAAGAAAAAAAACAACACAAATTTGACATTATGTATTCAGTTATCTAATAAACGGGAATTTGTATCTATTTTTCTATGTTTTTCATATACATCAAAATTTAATCCTAAATTAAAATGAAAAACCTTAATACCATTTTTAATTATTTGTTGAATATTTATTTGGTCAGGATTTATAAATGTATCATCTATAATATCAAAACTGTCATCACCACATAAGGAGTTAATAAAATTAATGATTAATGGTTCCCTATAATTTTCACCAACGTGTTTGTACTTAAATATCTTAAGACTATCATCAAATGTTACGACGTTGAATATTTGCTGAAACTTTTCATTTATTTCATCTTCACCAAGTAACCCATCGACAGTGATTTTATTAAATGATGTTTTCAGTTTTTGAAGATTGTCAAGCACAGCTCTTTCTTCAAAATTAAAAAACTGAAGACCATTTATCATTTGATCTATCAAAGGTTCCAACATTTTTATACTTCTCCATACATTTTGTAAGCCTTCTAATTTATTATCGTGTTCAATTAAGTTATTCTTATAGTAATTTGCTGCATTTGAATACTTTTTATAAAGTTGTTCAATAAGACAGACATAAAGTGAATTTAAGACGATACTACCTATTATGTATTTTTTATCATATGTTTTATCCACTTCAAAATCTAAAGTGAAACTTTCTTCATTTGCATAATGATCATAATAATATTTATTTGTACTTAACATTTCCCATGCAGTAGTACTTGTAACAAAATCTAACCTATGATGGGTTGGCTTATTGTTACAGCATGAATCAGATATTAGAGATAATATCATAAATGTTGAAAAAATTAAAATTAAATTCATACTTCTCGATTTAATGAAATTAAAATTCGATAAATGTGTAAAACTTTTCAAAGATTTTAATGAAATAGATCTAGATTTAATCTGTTTATATATTGTAAGTAGCAGTATATAATTATTTTTAGATCTACTATTAAACTGTAATCATTTTATTTGAGCAATTATAATATTTCATTTTTTTTGTCAATGTAGAGAAGTACTTATTTTAAAACTACTTAATTTATTGTTACATACAGCTGAATACATTTTATTTTTCCCATAAAAATATATTTTGCACTTGTTTTTCGCACCAAATTGTAATTTGTAATAAATTGACCATTTGATTATTATTGTTTTTGAATACAAATGTTAGTACATGATTGAATTAATATGAAATAAATGTGTTTATAAGTCATGACTTTACAAAATTGATCAGATAGCTATGGCATTAGAATCAAAAGTTTCATCTCACGTTTTTCCAAAAATAATATTTTTGGATATAGCTTTAAATTATTCAACCCTTTATAATTTTTTTTAAAAAATTAGCCATTTGATTAATTATCTAATGAATTGCATAAAACTTAAAAACAGGAATTTTGTATAAATTAAAGACTAGTTATTTTAGCTATTATAAAAATTTAATTTTATTTAAAAAATATATTTATGAACCGAAATATTTTACTTGTACACCTAGTAATAAATATGATAATACAATAAAATATTACAAAAACCAAAATTTAGAATTAAATTTTTTTTTTTGATAAACTTAAATAGAATACACGATACCTTAAAATTGTATTTAGCGTTATTTTTTCCTATCATATTGTCAAGTAAAAATTAGAGATTGTTATTTAAAAAAATTGTAGTTAAGAATTTTTATATCTGAAGGGACGAAAAAAAATTATTTAACTACGTATTTTTGTAGAGCTTTTTGAGCTTAATAGTTTATCTTTCTATTAAATTTGGATCCCTCTACATAAATAAAGTTGTACATAGTGATATTGAAATAGCGAGTGTAGCTTGATAAATTTTGTTGGTCAATTTTAAAAATAATTTTTGCTCCTTTAAAAATTGTAGTGGTGTTACATTCCTGACAAAAGGAATAATTTTAGATACTTTAAAAAATGTATAATAAATAGATTTGAATAACATGGAATTGTAAGACAAAGAATTTGCTATTTTTTTTTAAATACTTAGGAATGGTTACTATTCAGGAAAATTTCACTAATTTAATCAAATTAACTGTGCAGTAAATACAATTTTATTGTTTTTAAATGTTAAAAAATATCATAATGAGAGTTTGCATTTTTATGTTGTTATAACTTTTGATCAAATCATTCTGGAGACATTCATGATATATACACATTCTAATTCCGTTTATTAAAAACATAAAAAAAAACCCAGCACAGGGGGGTCGCGGCACAGTGGTGACGTGACATAGATGGATCAAGTATAATGATATCTGACAGTGATTAAAATCACTATCAAAAAAAAACGCTTTGATGCAAATCTTTAGATAGTGTTTAATTTTAAAAACCCAGCACAGGGGGGTCGAGCACATTGGTGACGTGGCATAGTTGGATCAAGTATAATGATATCTGACAGTGATTAAAATCACTATCAAAAAAAAACGCTTCGATGCAAATCTTTAGATAGTGTTTAATTTTAAAAAAATTCGTANATCTTTAGATAGTGTTTAATTTTAAAAAATTGGTGGATTATTCCAAAAGCTACATGATCTGCTAGTTCATTATTAATATCCTAATTAAGATAAAGTATGTCGAATGAAAAAGAGATTATTAAAAAATATTATTTCTCATTAAAAAATATTGTTGATCCATACACTTTTCAATATGTCATAGCATAATAAAGTTAAAAATGTAAAAAATAAAATCGATAATTTTCACACAATAATAGCATTTGGTAGCAATTTTCATCGTGAAGATAAAATAAAGTCCGAAATTTTTTTTTTCCATGATAAAGTATATTACATTAGCTTTAATTTAAGATATATATAAAAGTGTCAGACTTTCCGGAACACTTTCAAAATTTAAGTTGAAAAAGTCAATTTTTTGTGAAAAAGTTGTCATTTTGAATCCCCCCCTGTAGGCAGGTAAAAAGTCAGATTTATAAAAAAAATATACCAAATGATAGGTAAAGACATCATGCATCTACAAAAAAAAGAATTATATTGATCCATACATCTTTCGAGAAGTTATAGCATTATAAAGTTAAAAATATAAAAAAGAATTTTTTTACAAAAATCGTATTTTTTTTATTAAGTTTAATGTCTGTTTTCACCATGAAGATAAAATAAAGTCCGAAATTTTTTTTTTCCATAATAAAGTATATTACATTAGCTTTAATTTAAGATATATATAAAAGTGTCAGACTTTCCGGAACACTTTCAAAAGTTAAGTTGAAAAAGTTAATTTTTTGTAAAAAAGTGGTCATTTTAAGTCCCGCCCTGTGGGCAGGTAAAGGGTCAGATATAAAAAAAATATATACCAAATGATAGGTAAAGACATCATGCATCTACAAAAAAAAGAATTATATTGATCCATACATCTTTCGAGAAGTTATAGCATTATAAAGTTAAAAATATAAAAAAGAATTTTTTTACAAAAATCGTATTTTTTTTATTAAGTTTAATGTCTGTTTTCACCATGAAGATAAAATAAAGTCCGAAATTTTTTTTTACCATTATAAAGTATATTACATTAGCTTTAATTTAAGATATATATAAAAGTGTCAGACTTTCCGGAACACTTTCAAAATTTAAGTTGAAAAAGTTCTACTTTTTACATGCATTTTTTAGATTTGAACCCCCCTTGTATATAGGGAAATGGTCCGATTTAAAAAAACAGAATGTCAAATGAAATATGTATATGAATACTACTCCTCATAAAAAAATTGTACTGATCCATACATTTTTCAAAAAGTTATAGCATAATAAAGTTAAAAATGTAAAATACAAAATCGAAAATTTTCACACAAAAATAGCATTCGGTAGCCATTTTCACCGTGAAGATAGAATAAAGTCGGAAATTTTTTTTTTGCATAATAAAAAACATTGCATTAGCTTCAATTTAAGATATATATAAAAGTGTCAGACCTTCCGGAACATTTTCAAAATTTAAGTTGAAAAAGTTAATTTTTTGTGAAAAAGTTGTCATTTTAAATCCCCCCTTGTGGGCACGTTAAGGTTTAAATTTATGAAAAAAATATACCAAATGAAAGGTAATGATATTATGTATCTATATAAAAAAGAATTATATTGATATGTTCATTTTTGAAAAAGTTATGGCAGTTTTAAGTAAAAAAAATTGAAAAAATTTCGAAAATTAGCGATTTTTAAATTTATAATTTTTTTGGAGGTTTCCCCCATTTATGGGGAACGAGGGCATTTTTTCAATTTTTGAGGGTAATGTCTTCGACTAGATACAATTTGTGATCTTTTGACGTATCATTGAAAGAAATTGGTTCGGTGAGAGCTGAGAAAAAGTGGTAACAGACACAAAAAAAAAAAAAACACATCTTAGTAAAATTAATACCTTCTCAGCTTGGCATCGAAGCTAACATTCAAACAAGGGCTACAGTTATGATTAGCTTAAGGCTTTAACTACTCTCTCTTAAATAAAATTATTCTTAATCTATTGCGTATAACTCTAATGAAATTTACAGATATGTGTGTATTGATTTTTGAATAAACTGTTTTTAATGACTAATTTTAATTATCTAATGTACATATTAATATACAGTTAAACTGAGAGCATATCGAACGCGTGTTTTGTAGTAAAGTTGCTACGAGTTAGACAATAAAAGTTCATTCATAAAATTAACTATAATGAACATTGAAGTTTATATTTATTTATATTGAAGTATAGTTTTTTGTGTAATGAAACTCGTTGTTTGTTGCATATAAAATATAAAAATATAGTCGTGTTACTGAGAAATTGGCTATTGTGGCAGTTATGATCAATTATTGCCTTCGGATATATGTTCACCTGCGTTTCTGCTCGCTTGATTTAATAGAAGATTTATACTTAAGATTACTAAAAGTGATGTACTAGCCAAGAATTTGGTTGTATGACTCTAGTTCGATGTATGTACGAGCATCAATAATATAGTATATATTTTATGATTTAACCATAGTTTTCTTTTAATTTTAATTTACTAGGTATTCATGGTACATTAAATGTAAAAGTTATTGGTTACTCACAATTCTTTGTGATAATAAACAAAATGAATTAAGCGTTAAAACATAACATGCACTTTAATGAATTATTATAATACGCCGGAAAAGTAAAATGGACTTACTGATAAAATGACTATTTATTAGCTTCAAATAAAAAATAATACAAAAATGTATGTTTAAAAAATACTATCAGCTATAATATTATATTATACACGATATTTCCATAAAAAAATGCAATCAAATTTTAAATCATTAACAAATTAGGATCAATGTATATTAGGGTGGAGTAAAAATTTTTTTTTTCATATTTGTTTCGGAAAACTTGTTAAAAGTTGCTGTTATTGCTCACAAATATACAAACAAAATATACAAAATTAACATACAACATTTTATTTAGCACATGATAAATTTAGAGGTGCCCCCAACATCATGAACTTTAGAGAAATTTACGTAATTTTGTCAATAAACACCAATGTCTAACATTGTCAAATTAATGCTAAATCATATTGTGTGTGTCTCCCCGTTGGTTTGCAACAGTTTAACCTTGAATAAGTGCACGGTTAGATACGGTGGGGGGAGGTGATTTCATTGCACTTGTCAATCGTTGTTCAAACGCAATTAAATGCGCGCGAGTTATTGTTATTCTACTTGTGAGAAACATTGGATTTAACCACTGCTGTCAAGAAAATAAGACTCATGTAAGTAATATTTTAAATTTCCTGTTCACAGATGATACAATTTAGATCTCAATTAAATATTTTCGATGTTATTTATACCTATTATTTCTCTTTATTACAGTCAAATGTTGCATGTCAAAACACGATAAACGGCATGTTGTCCTGTGTTTGGTTTACCGGAGAAGTTACCAGTGTCTCAATTATCAACTTATAATGCTGTTATGAAAAATGACTTATTTATTAAATATGAATTAAAGCTTGACAAAACAACAAAAGAGCCGACAGTTTATGATATATCTGAAAGATTGGCTATGGAAATTTTAGATATCTGTCGATAAGCATCGCTTCCTACTGTCAGACTTAAGAAAGTACTACAATTTATTCGATCTTACCATGACAAATATAGAAGGCCGTCAAACGAACAAGAAATATCAAGAGAAGATAACTGAATTTGTTACTGAGTCCAAAAGGTTATCTGATATTTGCAGCGGAAAATGCAAACTTATCTCAGAGAGTACTTGCTCAAAAGACAGCTGTGTTCCCAAGGAAGAAGTATCTTTTTTACTTGATCAAAGAACTACAAGAAAAATGATGATAGGTGGTGTAAATTTGGTTGCGACTGTGAAAAATATGAGAAAATTGAAAAGACAAGAAAACGAATTACTGCGTAACAAAGATAGAATGGATACCAGCTAGCCGTCTTGTTCTTATTTTTAGCTTGATGACTTAACCATCGAAAGCACCAGTTCAAGCAATAATAGCGTAGCTTCTAGTCCTTATCAATCGCCAAAACAAATAGTTGAGTCACCACCAAAGAAAAAGAGATTAAATTTACCATCATTAGCCCTTGCCTGCGATCGTACTGGAGTCTCTGACAGAGCAACTGCTATTATAGTTTTGTCTGTATTAAAATATGTAGGAATCATTGCATCAAAGGATCCAAGTGCTGTCATTGATCGTTCAAAGTTGCACCGTGAAAGAACGAAAGTCAGATCAGCATTACACGATGCAGATCGCAATAAAATTATACGCGGTATTTATTTTGATGGCAGAAAAGATAAGACTTTGGTTAGTATTCAGAATGAAGGCTAATTTTATAGAAAAAGAGTAATAAAAGATCATTATGTGATTTTATTAGAGCCAGGAAGTCATTATTTCGAGCCACCTCTAATTTCCAATTTATCTAATGAAGCCTTGAAAGAGATTGTTAAAAGCGGTTTGACTACTTGTCAGAATATTCAAGATTTTTCATGTCATACCAAAGCCGTAAAGCGCTGAATCAAATTGGTGACAGAAGCTTCAAGTACAGTTTGTAAAGAAAATAAACGAGACGGTTTCATATGGGCAAGACTATTATCACGGCATCAAAAGCCTAATTTTGAAACGAAAAAACAATTTAATACCAAATAATATACTTATTTCTGATTTTTTTCATTCCTTGATAATATACTTTTTTAAATTTTTCTTGATAAAAAACATTAAAACAGCTAATCAGGCTTTTATATAAATTTTGTTAAGTTATTCTGAATATATCATTAGCCTGTACACATTTTTATTAATAAACTTGAAAGCTTAATAATGTGTTGTAACTAAAGTTATAGTTTTGGGGGAATGTGTGACCCTCCTCCTCAAAAAGAGAAATATTTCTGTTACTGTATAATCCTATGATAAAGTTGCACAAACATGAGACCCTTAAAAGTGATATAAATATATATAATTTCCAGACCTAAAATTTCCTTTAAAAAATTTAAAAACAGTATGACTTTAGTTCATAATTTGTGAATAAATACTGAGTCACAGATTTGAATTATTGTCATTTTTTTCTGGTTACTTTTTATTATTAGTTATTTTTTAAATAACTATGTTATTGTAAAATCTTATTTTTATCATTTGAGCAATTTAAGTAAAAATATTTGTATAATATCAAAACAAAATGTATCACAAATAAATTAGATTTTAAATTAAAATCATAAAAATTGGAGTATTTTAAAAATATTTTAACTAGAAATATCATTAAATTTGTGAAATTTCTTATCAATATTACTAATATTTTAGGCATTTGTCAGTTTATTTTTAATTTTTCCTGTAAAATTTGATTTATTAGTTATTAATAGTTAGAAACTATGAGTTTTGCTAGTAAAATATTTTGTGGATATACCATACAGGGGAATATTAATGAATTCAGAAGTCGTTTGACGAACTACAATAAAGATATTTGATGACGATTTTTCATTCAAATTATGAAAAAAAAAAAATTATAATAAAGGTTAACAAACATTTTTATAATTGTAAAGCATTTCCAATGGCAGGAGATACGTGTCATCATGCTTCTCCCTTTAATTACATCACTGATTATTATGCGTGTCATCAAACAAAAAGAAACATTATTATACAATGTGATTTTTTTAACATAACCCATTCAATTACTTACAGAATAAAAATAATTTAAACATTTTTTATTGGTTATCTTTAGTTATATATTATTCTTGAATGATTAGCTATGTATGGACTTTATTTTTTTAAATTGGAACACATATTTTGAATTTAATAAAATGTTTGAGTTTTATTTTAATAGTAAATGGCATATGAATTTTTGATATAACTTTGTATTAACTTAACAGATAAAGGTATATTAAAAATTTAAAAGCCATTTATCATTAAATTAATAACTCAAAAATTTTATTAAAATATGTGTTTCAATTTGAAAAATAAAGTCGATACATAGCTAATCATTCAAGAATAATATATAATTAAAGATAACCACAAAAAAATGTTTAAATTATTTTTATTCTGTAAGTAATTAAATGGGTTATGATAAAAAAAATCACTCTGTATATACAATTATTGACTGTTTATGAAAATTGTAATTTTTGGGACATTCCTCTTTATTATAAAATAATGAAGGGAATTTTTCAAAATTTTGGTATTGTTAGTTTCAACTAGATACTTTTTTTTAACTATTAAGGTATCGTTGAGAAAAATTGGTTCAGTAAAAACGGAGTAATATGATAAAAAAAAAAAAAAACCAGCACAGGGGGTCGCGGCACAGTGGTGACGTGGCATAGTTGGATCAAGTAAATGATATCTGACAGTGATTAAAATCACTATCAAAAATAAACGCTTCGATGCAAATCTTTAGATAATGTTTAATTTTAAAAAAATTGGTGTTTTATTCCAAAAGCTACTTGATCTGCTGGTTCCTTATTAATATCTCGATTAAGATAAAGTATGTCGAATGAAAAAGGGTTTATTAAAAAATATTATTTTTCATAAAAAAATTGTGTGGATCCATAAACTTTTCAATAAGTTATAGCATTATAAAGTTAAATATAATATAAATAATAAAATCGAGAATTTTCACACGAAAAAAGCATTCGGTAGCCATTTTCGCCGTGAAGACAAGTCCAGAGGTCAAATTTTTTTTTTTCAAATTAAAGTATATTACATTAGCTTTAATTTAAGATATATATAAAAGTGTCAGACCTTCCGGAACATTTTCAAAAGTTAAGTTGAAAAAGTTAATTTTTTGTGAAAAAGTTGTCATTTTAAATCCCCCCCTGTGGGCAGGTTAAGTGTCAGATTTACAAAAAAAATATACCAAATGATAAGTAAAGACATCAAGCATCTATATAAAAAAAAATTATATTGATATGTTCATTTTTGAAAAAGTTAGAGCATTATTAAGTTAAAAATATAAAAAAAAATTATTTTACAAAAATCGTAATTTTTTATTAACTTTGATGTCAACTTTCACCACGAAGACAAGTCCAGAGGTCAAATTTTTTTTTTTCAAATTAAAGTATATTACATTAGCTTTAATTTAAGATATATATAAAAGTGTCAGACCTTCCGGAACATTTTCAAAAGTTAAGTTGAAAAAGTTAATTTTTTGTGAAAAAGTTGTCATTTTAAATCCCCCCCTGTGGGCAGGTTAAGTGTCAGATTTACAAAAAAAATATACCAAATGATAGGTAAAGACATCAAGCATCTATATAAAAAAAAATTATATTGATATGTTCATTTTTGAAAAAGTTACGGCAGTTTTTAGTAAAAAAAATTGAAAAAATTTCGAAAATTAGCGATTTTTAAATTTGTAATTTTTTTGGAGGTTTCCCCCATTTACGGGGAACGAGGGAAATTTTTTCAATTTTGAAGGGTAATGTCTTCGACTAGATACGATTTGTGATCTTTTGACGTATCGTTGAAAGAAATCCGTTCGGTGAGAGCTGAGAAAAAGTGGTAACAGACACACAAAAAAAAAAAAAAACACATCATAGTAAAACCAATACCTTCTCAGCTTCGCATCGAAGCTAAAATATTTAAATCAGAGTAAAACAATATTCTTCTCAATTACACATCGTAACTAAAAAATAAGTTAAACAATCAAAATATATTAAAATATAAAAAAAATATTTTTTCCTATTATCTTAAAAATTAATCATAGATATTTTTTCTTCTGATGAGCTACATATAGGCAATAAAAATTTGTATAAACGTAAAATTCTGGTCTAGAGTCATAAATTTCATATATTAACACTATATTTAGTTTGTCATAATTTGTAAATAAATAATTGACACCAACAAAATTAATTTTATCAAATGTTCTTTTGTGCTGTTAAATATAAAATATAGCTTATAAAATCTACATTAAATTAATGATGTGTTATTCATAGTAACTGAAAATAATTTTTAGAATTCCAATTTATATTTAAAAAATTCGTCAGGTTTATAATCATGAATTTGATAAAGTACATTGATATAAAAAAAAAATATTAATAATAACAAGTATTTCATCGAATAAAAGTGTATTTTTTTTTAACAATATTTCATGTATTTCCATAAGCTTATGCGACATCTCTTGTCAGGAGCCCAAACTAATATTCAAATACCGGTTTTTGAGAGTTGCCAATCATAACACATACATGATCCTATTTCAACTCCTATATCCTTTATTATTTCTAATTAGCAGTTCTATAATTTATAAGTATAATATATGAATAATTACTAAGTATAGTAATTAAATTTAGTATGAAATAGTTATAAATAATTTAGTATTTTAATTTTTACGGAGAAATTATAAAAAAATTACAAAGAAGTTATAACTTTTTAGCAATCACGTATAAAAATTGAAGGACTTGATACAGTGACGCCGGAACTATTTTTTACATGGGGGGTAAAAATTTAATGACTAAAACTGGGTCCTTTTGATTGTTATTAAGCTAAAAAGCGGGTTAAGCTATATTTTATTTATTATTTGATTTATTATTTTTTATTTGATCATTAAAAAAAATTTAATCATTTCTAAATTATACTCTTAATTAAGTAAAATTAGCAACAATTGATCATTTGTTATTATATACTCTTAATAATACATGTTATTAACTTCGATGCGAAGCAGAGAAGATATTGATTTTGCCATGATGTGTTTATTTATTTACGTCAAAAGATCACAAATCGTATCTAGTTGAAGAATTTACCTTCAAAAATTGAACATTTTCCCCTCCTTCCACGTAAAAATCACCCAAAAAATTACGATTTTTAAAATCAGTAAATTTCGACTTTTTTTTTCTAAAAATTATCATAACTTATTGAAAATAGAACAAATCAAAATAATTATATTTATATTGATACCTAAAGTAATTTCTTTTTATTTGACATAATATTTTTGAAAATTTGATCCTTTACCTAGCGCTCACAAGAGGGGATTCAAAATAACAACTTTTTTACATAATTAAACTTTTTCAATTTTACTTTTGAAAATGTTCCGGAAATGTTGCGTCCATTAAACATGCGTCAAATTAAAGTAATATAAATTAAAAAAAAAATAAACTTAATGAAAAACTTATCTCTACGTAGATAAAAAAATGCTATTTTTGTGTTAAAAATTTTGATTTAAAATTATTATAACTTTTTGAAAAATGTAAAGATGAACACAAATTTTTGTTTTTAAATACATTATTTATACCCCATTCATACGACATACATTTTTTTTTTAAATCGAATAATTTGCCCTTACACAGGGGTCGTTAAAAACTTGAAACATACGTATGAAAAGTAGAACTTTTTTAACTTAACTTTTGAAAATGTTCTGGAAATACTGTATCCTTTAAACATATGTTAAATTAAAACTTACATTATGTACTGTAAGATAAAAAAAAAAAAATTCCCGATGACCTATCTTCTATGAGCAAATGACCGAGAAAATTTAACAGAAATGTAATTTTTGTGTAAAAAATCAATGTTATTTTAGTGCTTAATACTTCCATAATTTATTGAATAATAAACGAACTAAATTATTTTTTTTATATTGAAACCTTATGCATTTTTCTTTTATTTGATATAATTTTTTGAAAATCTGATCCTTTACCTGCTCACAAAGGATTTAAAAGCAACTTTTTCACAAAACTCAACTTTTTCAACTTAATTTTTAAAAGTATTCCGTAAACAATACATTTTTAAAACATATGTCAAATTAAATGTTATGTCACGTACAATAAATTAAACAAAAAAATGTTCTCGACGACCTATCATCTTAATGCAAATGGCTGCCATAGTTAAAAAACATGCTATTTTTGTTTATTTTAAAATACCTTATAAGGATTTGCAATAGTAAGGAGTCCATCAATAAATATAAAATTAATATGAAGCTAACTTACATTAAATATAAATTTATACATATTTTTAAATTATTGACTCTTTAAAGTTAAGAACATTTTTATTGAAAACTTGAAAATTTGTATAAAAAGTAAAACTTTTTCAGCTTAGTTTTTGAAAACCTGCATCTATTAAATATATATTAAAATAAAGCTTATTTTATGAACTAGTAGTTCAAAAAAAAATATGTATCCATGACTTATTTTCTATGTGCAAATGACAGTTGAAGTAGAACAAAAAATAGGTTTTAATTTTCTTTTGGAATAATCTACCAATTTCTTAAAATTAAAAACTATCTATAGATTTGCATCAAAGCGTTTCTTATGATAGTGATTTTAATCACTGTTAATATCATCTATACTTGTTCCAACTATGCCACTTCCATATGGTCCCACAACTCCACTGTGCTACCGTTTTTTGATATTCAATGGAGTTAGGTAAATTCATTAATACTTTTTAATCCTAAAATCTGAATAGCTAAATAATTAAATATGGTAATGTTATTTATAATTTCCAGATTTTTGTAATTTTTTTTGTCAAATTCTATTGGGGGGGGGGGCATAATAATACTCTTACACCCTCGTATTTTGACCAAGGGGACAACTGCCTCCCTCGTGGCCCCCATCTTCGGGTTCCCGCGGCACTAGTTTGATACAAAACTTTTCATTTGTTGTTAATTATGAATAAATAGTTTGCAAGGAATTTTTATTAGAGTGTAAAATATACTTTTCGACTTAAAAAAAATAAAAAAATTTAAATAAAGTTTAACTTTATATTATATATCAATTAAATTATATAATATTCCTAAAAATCAGTGTATTCCCATTGTAAGGTATTTTAAAATAAAATAAAATACAAAACCCAAAATTTTAACAAAAAAATAGCATTTTTTTAATACTATAGCCATTTTTGCCAAAAAGAAAATCTTTATTTTGAATTTTTTTTTCATAGTAAAATATATTATATAAGCTTTAATTTAAAATATATATATAAGTGTCAATATTTCTGAAACATTTTCAAAAATGAAGATGAAAAACTTTAACTTGTGTGCAAAAGTTGCTTTTTTTATTCTCCCCTTACGGGCGGATAAATGGTTAGATTTTCAAAAAATTTATATAAAATGAAAAGGAAATATCTAAGGGTTTAAATATAAAAAAAATTATTTTGATTTGTCTGTTTTTCAATAATTTATGACACGATTAAGTATTAAAATATTAAAACTTTAAATAATGATATTTACATAAAAATTACATTTATTGTTCAATTTGTATGCCATTTTCTGATAGATGAAAAGGATTCGGGATAAATTTGTTTTTGAACTTATAGTATTTTAATTTGACTTATATTTAAAGATCGAAGTATTTTCGGAACATTTTCAAAAATTAAGTTGAAAAAGTTCTACTTTTTCTCGAATTTTTAAAGTTTTTAACCCCCTACCGTGTATAAAGTAAAATGATCCTAAAAGAAAATGTGTGTATACAAAGTATTTATAAAAAAAATTGTATTATCTGTGCAATTTTCAAAAAGTTATAGAAATTTAAATTTGAAAATTAAAATATGAAATCAAAAACTTTAACAAAAAAAAAAAAAAACACATTATAATAAAATAAATACCTTCTCAGCTATGCATCAAAGCTTAAAAATTTTGAACATTATCATTATTGACTAAATAAGTTTTTTAAATTTTTTTTTATACCTATTTAAAATGAATAATATTATTTCGTTAATAGTTAAGTTCTGCCAAACTTTATACGAATTTCTTGCATATTTAGGCAGAGAATAATAAACTATATTGATTGTTTTATACGATTTAAACGTCCAATGTCTTGAATATCGATATATGCCTCTCTTGCACTTCTTTTACAATGTTTATGTATTATAAATTTTATGAAAACATGATTTTGAGTAAATAGTGATATGTAAAAGTAACAATTAATTACTTATTACTGAATTAAAACTGGCTTTACAAAAATTTTCGTCAACAATTACTGTTAATATTCAACTATAAGCTGTGGACAGCTGTGTTTTATTAATACATTATATTTTTCATGAATAAGTAATTATATTAGTACGCGAGTAAAAATCTTGACAGTTTGCATACAGCATAATATATTTGTAGAAACATCAGTGACAGTTTAATTATAAAAAAAACCTGGTGATTTAACCAATTTGTTTTTTAATTCACAAAAAATTAAAAATTGAAATTGTTTAATATCTATTGTGACAAGCGTAAATGTTTGATTCTCCACATGAAATTAAGTATAGCCAAATTAACTAAAAAACATAAATATGAAAGTCTCATAATTAATCGGATGATTAACATAATTCATTTTTTTACGATATGAAGTGGTCGTCTTTAATAGGTTTAGGAAATGTATCGACTCATTCATGTAACATGAAAAAAATATAATCTTGAATCGTTTTATATCAATAAAATCTATTTAAATATTTTTCATATTATTATACATAGGAAGGTTCATTTATCAAAAAATTCTTAATTAATCGAAAAATAAAAACAATATTGAGAATTTTAAAAACTCACAGATGAGACTTACCAGCTCTAGTTTTAGTTTGCGATAGAACTGGAATTTCAGATGGATCGGCTGTTACGATTGCAAGTGCAGTACTTTAGTATTTTGGTATTATTTCAGTTGATAATAAAAACAGTGTTGTATATAGAGTGAAAGTTTGAAGAGCAAGACAAAAAAGAAATTTAGATTTATAAGAACTAAAAAATTAACAAATTTTAGGATTACTCATTGAAGGATATAAATAATCAATAGAGAACTAAGTATTGTAAAAATATTATCACTGAAGGATATATAACACTTATTCAATAACCAGGATCGAAAAACATTGGTCATACTACACCAGAAAACAGATCTGCTTGGTGGTGTTAAATTAACTTTAAAAAAATATTTTTAAAGAAATTAAAAGCATTATAATTAATTTTTTGAAAACAAATAATTTAAGTTCTTCGGAAATTATAGGATTATAAAGTTAAAAATGTAAAATATAAAATCGAGAATTTTAACACAAAAATAGCATTCGGTACATATTTTCACCGTGAAGACAAAATAAAATCCGAAATTTTTTATTTTTATAATAAATTATATTACATTAGCTTTAATTTCAGGTATATATAAAAGTTTCAGTATTTTCGTAACACTTTTAAAAGTTAAGTTGAAAAAGTTGTCATTTTGAATCCCACTCTGTGGGCAGGTAAAGGGTTAGATTTATAAAAAAAATATACCAAATACATTATGAGAGCTGAGAAAAAGTGGTAACAGACACAAAATAAACATTAAATAAATAAAAAATACATCATAGTAAATTAATACCTTCTCAGCTTCGCATCGAAGCTAAAACAACACAAATAAATCCTAAACAATTTTTATTAAAAATTATTTCTGTATGTTGTATATTTCGTCTGCAATATTTAAAATAACAAATAAAACGAATTAATCGGTTAAGGTAAAAGTATGTTGTTAATTTTAATGACTAAGTATTATAGATATGAATTTTATACTAATAACATTTTTTATGGTAAACATTTAGTTCTATAATTTTTCTTATGACTAGCATAGATAAAATATAAGTGACAAAATGGATAAAACTACCATCAATGTCATTTTTTCAACTCTCTTGAATCACCTGAAGATATTAAAAAAAAAAAATTCCCTCATAATCAGGAGACTATACTGCAATTTTTTTTCTATTAGAATTGAAATATTAATATTTTCAATATTTCGTTCTGTCCTATTGTTTAAGTCTAACAATATTCTATAGTAAAATTTTTATCCTTGTTTCAACTTTTCTCAAATCATTATTATTTGCAACAACTTATAATATAAGTTATTATTATTATACATATTATGTTTCCCCTCACACTTAAGATAGTTTTGTTCTCTTGTCAAAGCATAAATCAAATAATAATCAAAATAATCAATAAATTAGTATAGTACCATCAAGAGTGTAACTAACCAAGTAAATCTTCAAAGCTATAGATGACGTCACGTCGTAACCGTGTCTTACTATATTTGTCAATAGCCCAACGGAAACGAATGTCATACGGTACTGGATAAGACCTGAACAAGCAAGTTAAGACTTAAGTTACATTGATGATATTAAATTAGTGAAGCTTACTCATACGAATAAATATATGTGAGAATATTTCTTTTATAGTTATATTCACCTAAGTTGACACGTCATAAATTTATAGCTATAAATGTTTTAGATTAGTTATTGTATATTATTTATGTAAGTACCATGTGCGTTTAGAATCTCTGTCTAAAAAAAGCTTAGAATCTTCACATGGCATCAAACAGTTGCACCAGATTTGCGATCCATCGGTATTTTGCAGAGTTATAAGGGTTTCGTTGTATGGTGACAGGCACGCTAATCCTTCGAGATCACAAATCTTAGAGTTATCTAGAGATAAATTATAAAGAAAGTAAAAAATAATTTCTTGTTATCCTGAAGATCTTATATGATTTATTGATCTTGCTTTACCGCGGTTCAAATAAAAATGCGGTGTACACCCACAATATTTTATAGCCAAGTTCCGTCTGCAAATCATCCGGCATATATTGTAACTGTACACAGGAAAGGAACGGTCCATTGGCTCGTCCATGTAACGGCATTGACGTTGCACGGGGCTTAATTTTCTTAATTCTTGTGCAGATGTCATCTCCCAGAATGTGAAGGTCGTGTCTCGTTCCATATTATCTACTACTAAGAAATACTTATCCACTATATTTGGTAATTCTCTTGCGTAGTGTACATAATACTAATTGATATATATTAAAATGTTTTAATATACTTAAATACTTTTCTATAAATAAAAATAGTTTTTTTGCAAATAAATGTCAATTATACTTAAATTTCTAACATCCATAGAGATGTTAGACTTCCAATAGACAACAAATGAGCTAAATTTCAACATTAAATATTTTTCTTAAAAATTATACTGTTTAATTTATTACCAATAGATAGTAAAAAAATGTTTAAAATATATAGCTTATTTAATATTATATTTTTTAATCAGTTGTAATATAATAATAAGTTACAAATATTTTAATGTATTTAGTGAGTATTTGGAACGCGGGTGTAGTATATATACAGGGTGGCCCACCACTCACTGACAACTTAAATAACTTTTGATCCAGTTAATATTTTTAGTTGATTTTTTTTTAAAATAATAGTTATACGTTAGGTCTATAGCTATATCTCAATAATTAATTTTTTTACATTTTATTAAAAATATTAATTATTTTTAAATTTTAAATAAAATGTAAAAAAAAAATCTAAGATAGCTATTTTGTAGAGTAGAATTTAAGAAAAATTTTAGTAAAAAAATATCTTATTAATATTCAGTAGTAAATATTCTGTAGCGTTTTGAAGTTTGTGAAAATTTGAATTTTCATGTACTATTTTACGGTATTAAACATTGAAATACGTATTGAGAAAAGGACAGAAGAAAACGCTATCTTTTCAATATACTTTTGAATGAGAGTGATAAGTAATAATTGCCTTATCTAATTTCTTATCATGGTATTTATGCCAAGTTTGTAATGTATACACATTATCATCATATGTATACACAGTAATCATGAAAAGATAGCGTTTTCTTCTGTCCTTTTCTCAATACGTATTTCAATGTTTATAACCGTAAAATAGTACATGAAAATTCAAAATTTTACAAACTTCAAAACGCTACAGAATATTTACTACTGAATATTAATAAGATATTTTTTTACTAAAATTTTTCTTAAATTCTACTCTACAAAATAGCTATCTTAGATTTTTTTTTTACTTTTTATTTAAAATTTTAAAATAATTAATATTTTTAATAAAATGTAAAAAAATTAATTATTGAGATATAGCTATAGACCTAACGTCTAACTATTATTTAAAAAAAAAAATCAACTAAAAATATTAACTGGATCAAAAGTTATTTAAGTTGTCAGTGAGTGGTGGGCCACCCTGTATATATATATATATATATGTACATTAATCAAGTAATAAAAAATTACTATTTTGTTTTTTTTTTATAATAGATAAACGATAAAAAACATGCTTTAAATGTAATATATGACGGTAATTATTATTAAGAAAATTATATCAAGAAAATGATAATTGTTTCAATAATTATAAGTGCTGTCAGTTAAGTCTGAGACATCCGCATATAAAATTTAGATTCATACATAATTATAATCTTACGATTAGTTATTTTTAATTAATAAAATGTTCCTACCGCAACAATCCGAGATAAACTTTCAGCTCTAGCATAGCACAATGAATTGAAAAAATTACATGATGGTGGAGAGTAGTTTCGCTTTATTTGTATTTTGCCGCTAAAACAAATTTTTAATCCATCACAGTTTTAATAAAAAATATTTGAATACCTATATAGAATCAAATATGTTAAATTAATCTTGTAACAAATATTTAATTCAACTAAAAAGGACTACATTATATGGGCGCTCTATAAATTTTATTTTAGGAAGAGGAATAAATATAGATTTTTTTTTCTTATAATTTTTGAATAAAATATAGGTGTATTTTCTCCATGTAATTTGAAATGCTATGAAATATTTAACACTCATAATCTGTTATTTTACAAGCCTATGTCTGTGCCAAAAAATTTCCTTATGTAATTTTTTTTTAAATAAGACAATTAATAATCTTTAACGCAATTGTTAATTTTCCATTAAAATATTTTATGTTCACTTTCTTGGAAGAAAATTAAATTTAGGTACACACACATTTTATTCTAGTACTGATGCATTGCGTTTGTCCTTAGCACTAATATATAGAGTGTTCAAAAAGTAAGGAAATTATTACATGAACATCTTATGTATGTTAAATATAAAACAAATATAACTGTACAATTTCATTTTCCTATTCTAAAAGACATAACATTTTAATATAATATTTTAAATTATATATAATTACAACATTATAGTATATTTTTTCTTATACAAAAATCTTTTAAAAAAATTATTTTATGACAAGTTAAATTTTGTCTTACTTTGGTCGGAAGTATTCGGTTATTGTACCACTAAAAGTATAGCAAGTACCCATTTCAGTGAGAACTGGTTCAAAAGATATATTTTGATATTCAGTATTAAATATAGATGATTTAAATCGCAACTCCACGTGAACCTGTTTTACGCAAAAATTTTTTTTATGAATTTAATTGAAGATGTACTATATTCAATATTCATAGTGCTCGAGAATTGGTAATCTTAGTATAAACCTAAGTTGCATAAAATATATGATAGACTTGGTGCAATATACAGATAAGTTAATTTTTTAACATTTTTTAGGAGAAGTAATTTTATCAAAATTATTTTATTAAAAGCAATGATACGATATTTTTTAGCTTTGATGCGAAACTGAGAAGATAATAATAGTAAAATTTGTTTACAATTACATTTTTTTGACTGTCACTACTTTTTCTCAGATTTATTGAACCGTATTACTGAACGATACATCAAAAAATCTTAACTTGTATCTAGTTGAAGACATTACCCATAACAGTTAAAGAAATTTCTCTTGTTCCCCGTAAATGTGTAAAATTCCCCGAGTAATTTTTAAAATCGCTTAATTTCGACATTTGTAAATTCTGTTTTTATTTTGAAATTGTTATAATCATTTTTTACAGAATATAAATAAAGTTGTTTATATTTATTTTATTTAAGTTATTAAAAAAGATATGCATGTTGTATTAAATATAGATCCTTAATATTTACCCTATCAGATAATTCTTTTAAATTAATTTTATTAAGCTTGGGATTTTTTGAATATGGTATCATCAAATTAAGGCTTTCATATGTTACATTAACTGCTTCTGTAATAAATTTCATGTAGTAGTCAAATTCTTCTCCAGAGCTAACGTTCCATTTCCTGACAAAAAAAAAAATTATATGCATATTATGCATACTAAAAACTTAAATTTAATAAATACAACATTTAATACATTAGTATATCAATTTAACTTTACTGACTCTTTGATGTACTCTTTGGCTAAATCCTTGTTAATAGGGTCTGCATAACAAAAGGTGGCGCTTGGAAACTGAATATACCAGTATCGATAGTTTTTTTCTACTGTAATTACTGTTGGATTCGTGTTATACCTTTCATAGCTGTTTATCATTAAAGCAATTGATCCATAAACTGACATTATTACACATAATAGCCACAGTGCCCTATTAATTAACTATTTTATCATTTTTGTATCAAAATTTTTATATAAAATGATATTAAAGAACGAGTCCTCTTTTTATTAAAAAATGATTAATTACAAAAAAGGGTGTTTTATTTTTAAGTATATCTTTAAAAAAATAAGAGATGGTAAATTTTTGTATTTTAAAAATGGTTTTTTAGTATTAATCAGCATTAAAATTTAAAAACCATATTTGTTCGCCTGAAAAACCTCTAAAATTGACATATATATCGTTTTTAGAAAATTTTCACATAATTAATTTATATAAATTACTTAACAATGTTAATTTAATTATCTACAACAATTAACATAAAACCGTTGTTAATTAATATACACCGATAATATCGGTTAAATCTAAATTTTTATTTAATGTAGAAAAATTATTCTATGGTAGCCAGAAAAATTTGTTATAGATAATAATATTATTATTATTAATATTAATGTATAAATTATCTCTTAATAAAATTTATACTTACACTTCTAAGACATGTCTATTGGAAAGTCCTATGTGTCTTATTCCATGTAATGAAGTTATTTCTGAAAATTCTTTTAAATATAATAATGATTTTTTTAAAGGATTCCATAATTTTTTTTCGTTAGAATTGTTGTTTATACGTTTTCTTTGTATGGTTTGCATGTTTGCAATAAAAAGGTATTCCGACCAAAAAATATTACTTATAATGAGGAAATTCTTTTTTTTCCCACATAACCGTTGTCACGAAGCCTACTACTAATGCATGATACACCATTTTTTGATGACAGTGATATAACTATGTATTGTTTTTGTACGTTATTATTACATTAATGGATAAATTACTGAAATTATATGTAACTCCTGTATTATTATTTACAATTCATAGTTCCATTAGAACAATAAAATTGAAAAATTGATTTTTTTGGTATAAAATTGGATTAATATTAGAACTATTTATTTAACACATCTTTTTAAATATATAATAGCATATAGTATATTAATATATATTAGGGTGGCTGTTATTTTATAAACTTTCATTGATCGATCTCCGTACCTGCCAATTTCTTTTAGTTATTATATGAAAGTCTTTTCGGTAAAATTTGTTTTTAATAACTGAACCCCTTCAGGTGCTGAGTCGAAGTTGAAAATTCGCTCAACAGCAAAATTAAATTTTTATTTTATTGTAATATTAGTTTTTTGTAAATTTATAGTCAGTTTTATAGATTTGCTGTTATTCCGAAATTTATATATACATTTACATTTAGTCTCGCATGTTAATCCTATGAAATCATTTAAATGTTATATTGATATAAATATTTTTACGTATTTTACTACATTTTGCTTGAGTTTATAGTTTGTCAAAATGTCATTAGTATCAGCTGATTGAGCAAATTACTCTTACTACAAAATTGCAATACTCAAATGCAACAAACGGTTTATATTCGGTGACTTTTAACTTTTGTCTCTAATCGTAAACTATTTATGCTTGATACGATAAGTGCAGTGTAATAAAGTGCACTGGGATTCTAAAATGTTACAATAATAGTTGCCAAACCAAATTGCGAATTAGAAAAGTGGGCATTATTAAAGTTCAAGACTTTGTATTTGTCAAAAAAGCGTTTAACTACGGTCGATTAAATGGCGCTTGTGTATTATTAAAGCAAAAATTAGAAAGAAGTATACTATTATAAGTATAAGAAGTACACATGCGGGCATCATATTTTTGAAATAATACATCATGCCGTTTTTGTTGAAACAAAATTTATTCCGTCGTTTGGTTCAGATATTCCACTTTTTAAGAGATTTGTTAATGATTGGGGAAAAATAAATAAAACTGCATTTTCTTTTTAGTCTATTGACATAAATTTAAATATATTAAAAATGATAGAGAAAAATACTACAATTCTCTTAAAAAAAATTACAAAACGATTTTCTCTATGACTATAAAGAATTTCTGGAGCTTATAATAATTTTTCTCGGAGAAAATTTAAGCAAGACTATAACATTTTATTAGCTTGGAAAACATCACTTAACACATTGGATAAAAAAAGGTATTTATTCATTAAAAATGTTACTATTTAAAAGACAGTTTAAATTGTCTCTAATGAAGAAATGGCTCTAAAAAGAATCTGTTATTCCATTATTAAATTCTAGTCTCAAGTCTGGTTCATTGCACTTAATTCAATATACCAAATGATATGTCATATGTCATACGTCATACGTCTATTAAAAAAAATTATATTGATCCATACATTTTTCAAAAAGTTATAGCATTACAAAGTTAAAAATATATAAAAGAATATTTTTACAAAAATCATATTTTTCTTATTAACTTTGTCTATTTTTGCCATGAAGACAAAATAATGTCCGAAATTTTTTTTAGCCATAATAAAGTACATTACATTAGCTTTAATTTAAGATATATATAAAAGTATCAGACTTTACGGAACACTTTCAAAAGTTAAGTGGAAAAAGTTAATTTTTTGTGAAAAAGTTGTCATTTTGAATCCCCCCCTGTGGACAGGTAAAGGGTCAGATTTATAAAAAAAATGTACCAAATGATAGGTAAAACCATCATGCATCTATAAAAAAAAATTATATTGATCCATTCATTTTTCAAAAAGTTAATAGCATTATAAAGTTAAAAATATAAAAAAGAATTTATTTTATTTTATTTTAGTTGCTCTTTTAACTTTTTTAAAATTATTTTGGCTAATGAGAATTCAAATTAAATAAATACATTATTATCACACAATATACCTATAATTACAATTATTGCTTCACAAATTCAATTGAACTTATATATTAATCATTGGTATTTGGTAAATAACATTTATCCAATTAAAAATGAAAAACCAGCCGAAATGTATGCTATTCATTTGAGCGTCTGAGTTCATTTTTGCAAAATCACGGAATGGTCGGCATGTGTCTAAGACGCGAAGAGATAGGTACGAGTGAAATGAAGAATAGAATAAGTAGGAGAGGCACGATGGCAATTCGTTTGTCGCAGGTATATGCTCGCCCTTTTGTGTTACTGTACATCTACATACATACATTACTTTATGTGCAGAGCCGTCGGGTCGTGCATTTCCGTATAAAATAATCAGCAAAGTCGTTTAAAGTGTACCGAAATACTGTGCGGTGGCGGCAGCGGTTTATATGAAAGGAACTTGACGAGCATCAGATGGTACGTGACACTCGTTAAGGCCTGTGGGTATTGCGTCGGTCGGCTTCCAGTGATACGCACGCGGGGGACACTGGTTTTGCTCTTCTCCCATAAACTGTATTATGTTATCATTATGTGAATGATAGACGTAGCAGTCGTTTTACAATCATAATGGTATTGTAATAGTTATGATAATAAAGTACCTAAATGAAAATGAGTAGGCACACAAACTCTAAACGGAGCAAGTACGCGAAATGTATAATCAAATATTGCTATTAAAAACATGTTTAATTTTATGTTTTAGATATTGTTACTTGGTTCACATTATATATTGAATGGAAATTAAAATAAGTGGTTTACAAATGGATAAATGATATAATTCTAGTAAACTGTACATTCCTTATAAATCTATTATTTTTACAGGATATTAATTTTGACAAACAAGTATGATAGTAACCAATAATGAAATTAGGTAATAAATTATGGTTATTACTAGTATATTGCATCATTTTGAAATTAATTTTTGCATTGAACAGAAAAATTAAAACATTGTTATAACAGGTGACATTGGTGAAAGTCTCTTGGGTATTATTTGTAACTATAAAGTAGAAGAAAAAGGGCGGTGATTGTTATCATAAATGTTTGTACGAGCTGCGGATCAAGAGCCGATCTCTTTGTCTCATGCCGCCTAATGCGTGTGGAAGCACGTCGCTGTTAAAGCTAATTTAAGTGTCACGAACTGATGAATAGATCGTTTTTGTGAAACCAGAACAACTGCGAATTTCCTCTGTATTTACATTGTCGGCAAAACTCGACCTCGAGTATGTGTTCGCCAACGGTCCTTCGTTTATCACCCAACTCTCATTTTTAATTCATTGAAATTTGATACATACATACATACAAATAAATAAAACAATTGCTTTGTAAGATAGTTTTTATTTAGATCGGTAGTTCTTATCCTAAATTTTGACTCGAAAACGGAATAATAAACAATGACACCTTTCTCTACACCAAACAAACAAAATTATTTAAATATCACGATATCTTTATGTTTTATCCTGTAAAATGACTTGAATTAATTGAAATAATTCAATTCACGTGGATCAGATAAAACTGAATACTGAACAAGTGTGTTATAAATTTAATTGAGAGCAATAAAAAACTAACTTATTCCCATGGTATAACGTATCATACAGCGGTGCAACTACATTTCTTGAGGTCCCCGGACATGATTTTACGAGGGGGCCTCATATTTGTTTACTTATTATTTATCCTGATTGATAATTTGGGTGTATAAAAAATACTATTATATTGATAATTTAATATGTTACAGTCACAGTTATAAATGTTATTATATTTAAAATAATTTTTTTGAAGCACATATTANTCGATAATTTAATATGTTAACGTCACAGTTATAAATGTTATTATATTTAAAATAATTTTTTTGAAGCACATATTATAATAGGTATTTATAATTATGCCAAATAAAAAATAAAAATTTTGGAACTAGAAGGGTTAAATGTATGCTTATCGATAACGTAAATCAGTTATATAGTTAAAATGTTCTAGTTATTTATATTGGCAGCTCATATACAGAAGGCTCTCAAACACCGCCAACAAATATGGAGTAGATGAATAAGTATGCGATTTGCATAATAAATAGCTATTATATAGATGTATTATAATATAACATAAATAATGTGTTATTTATCTACGTATAATATATAACTATGTAATTAAATATCACTTCAAAGCTTGTATACCATTTAAAAATCTGTTGAAAAAAAAATTTTTTTCTTTATACAGAGTNTTAAAAATCTGTTGAAAAAAAATTTTTTTTTCTTTATACAGAGTGCCTTAGATCAACCTGTCAATGTTTATAATTTTAAATGATACAATTATCATTTTATTGAAATTTTTTTTAAAAAAATATTGAGGNTAAAAATCTGTTGAAAAAAAAATTTTTTTCTTTATACAGAGTGACTTAGATCAACCTGTCAATGTTTATAATTTTAAATGATACAATTATCATTTTATTGAAATTTTTTTTAAAAAAATATTGAGGGGTCGGCCGGGCCTAGTGGGTAGAAATGTATGTTTCGGCGCACGAAGTCCCGGGTTCGATTCCCACGATTCTAACTAGATTTTTCTTGTTATTTTTTCGTTATTGGTGTCTGATCACTAGCGCAATCCGCATAATATTTGTACTGTCCAAAATTGACCAAGCCAAGAACCATCATTAACTCCCTAATATGTAAGAGAGCTACCATCCTTTGTAGTATGTTAAGTTTGGGAAATAGAAGGATGTAAAACTGAACATTTATTTATTAAAATCCTTGTAACTTAATAAGTAAATATCCTAAAATTGTTATGGACCCATTAACATTTTTTGTAAAAAAGGTAAATAAGGCTATTTTTAAATTTTGAAAAACATTTCATTTGTTTACCTTTCTTTTTCTTATTAGTGAAAATAATAAAAAATATGATACAAGCGTAGTCTAAGAAGGTAATAATTGTTAAAAAAAATTCAACAAAATGATTATTGTATAGAAATTATAGTTATGGACATTGGATTTAAAGAATAATTCAACTTAAATCCTTTTTTTGTTTACTATTTTACCGTACTAAAAATAATGTGATAGGCTTAAAATTAAAAAAAAAAAACACCTAGAAAAATTCGCCCATAACTATATGTAGTTCCATTTTTGGTATCATATGTTTAAATTCGGAATAATTCTGGTTCTGTTTAAAATTGTTTTATTTGTATACGTCATTATACAGCTTTATCGTCTACAAAATAAAAGACAGTAAAAAATAAAAATCAGACTCATACCTGCAGTCATAAGTTTGAACTGTTAATATTGATTAAAAATATGTTATTGATTTGACATTTAATCAATAGACTTTAACTTCTTATTTGTAAGCTAGTTGAATATGAATGCTGACGAGAAAAACTCATTTTTTTAACTTTAAAAAGTACAATTTAATGTATTTCAATGATTGTTACGTTAATATACATGATTTTGTAATATTCCACTGACTTTAGATAATTTTCTTAGTAGGTAACAAATCACATATCTTTTTTATCTTTTCGCTATGCATAAAATCAGTACATTTATTATCGCGTCTCTCATTGCACTGAATTGGGGCATGTTTTAACGTACAAAGAAGAGGTCAAACAAAATAAGGGTATAGGCCACTGTATTTTTCTTAATACTGGAGGTAACACCTGGAAGCAATTCTGACGCCCACTAAGTTTTTCTTAAGATTTATGATTGGGTGACAATAATTATGCGTGAACTAAAAAATTAATACAAAAACAAAATGTAAGAACCAGCTTGGTTAATAGTAATAGTACTAATATTATAGCGTGTTGGATTCATTGTAAAACGCGTGCGGTCAGTTGATTTCAATCTCAACGATATACGTATATGAAGAACGTAAAACGTTAAAAACGTTGGGAATAAATTGCAATTAACTGGATAACCCGTATTTGCATCCACCTGCAACCAGTTGAACGATGCTATTGTNCTATCACCATTTTTAGCAGAACTTTTCATGAGTAGGTTTGAAACAAATTTAAAATACACTTATGGTGATTTTCCAAAAATTTGGGTTAGGTATGTCGATGATATTTTTGCAGTTATAAATAAAGATTTTAATATGGGGGTTTTCATACAACATTTAAATTCTTTTTACCCATCGATTAAATTTACATATGAACAAGAAATAGAGGGAAAATTGCCTTTTTTGGATTTATTAGTTAAAAGAACAGAGGGGGAACTAAATTTTGAAATTTATCGGAAAAACACACACACGTTCAGATACATTCCGAACACATCGAACCACACCTGGCAACACAAATTGTCAGCTTTTAATAGTATGGTTTACAGATTAATTAATATTCCGATGAATAAAATAGATTATGATAAAGAATTGGTGGTTATAAAAGAAATAGCTAAATTTAATGGGTATAACGAAAACATAATTTCAAAATTAGTCCGAACACAAAAGTGGAAAAAAGAAAGGAGAGCAGCCTCACTCACCAGCGAAGGGGAACAAAAAGTTATTAGATCACCAATTTTATATTATCCGGGCATCTCAAATGGATTAACTAAAATATTTAAGAATTTTGGTATTACTTTGGTAACATCTAAGAGTAATAATTTAAGAGATTTATTAGGTAACCCTAAAGATAAGGTAGATGAAGGGGGGAAATCAGGCATTTATAAAATACAATGTGAAAGTTGTAATAAATGTTACGTAGGACAAACAAAAAGAAATATAGGGGTCAGGTTTAAAGAGCACTTAAGAAATATTAAAAATCAAGAAATTGAGAAATCTCCAGTGGCCGAACATTTATTGACACATAATCACTCTATTAAAACNAAATTTAAAAATCAAGAAGTTGAGAAATCTCCAGTGGCTGAACATTTATTGACACATAATCACTCTATTAAAACCATAAAACTAATTAAAAACGTAAATAATTACAAAGAACTTAATATCAGAGAAGCAATAGAAATGTTTAAAAATAAAAACAATTTAATTAATTGGGATCTTGGCCCACTGAAAAATTCATTATTAAACTTGTGTAAACTGGCAAAATGTGATAATATTACTTAGTGATAACGTCACTAGGTGATAAGGTCACTAGNTTATGTCGTCACTAGCTGATAAGGTCACTAGGGGTATATAAGGGAGTTTTTTCTAGTCGGGGTGTCAGTATGTGTTTAGCGTTGATAATGGTAACATTGTTTCCGAAATACGTATCCGCGACTTTTCATTAATTTTTTTGTGGCTTTTGAGTTTAATATTTTTAATATTTTTTAGTTTTTTAAATTAATAATATTTTTAATATAGTTTTAACTTAAGTAATGGTTATTACTTTAATTATTTAAAAAAAATATCAAGTAATAATGTATTGTGTACTCAATTTCTTGGAGAAAATAGAAATTTTTGACTTTTTGAAAAGAAAAATATTGTTTGTTTCAAAAAACTATAACAATATGTTGTTAAAAAATAAAAAGAACCCTAATTTTAAATAGTTTATCATTAACCTCGATTGTATTTTCCCGAAACCTTATTATAAAAAACCCAGCACAGAGGGGTCGCAGCACAGTGGTGACGTGGTATAGATGGATCAAGTATAATGATATCTGACAGTGATTAAAATCACTATAAAAAAAAAACGCTTCGATGCAAATCTTTAGATAGTGTTTAATTTTAAAAAATTGGTGGATTATTCCAAAAACTACATGATCTGCTAGTTCATTATTAATATCCTAATTAAGATAAAGTATGTCGAATGAAAAAGGGATTATTAAAAAATATTATTTCTCATAAAAAAATAATGTTGATCCATACACTTTTCAATATGTCATAGCATTATAAAGTTAAAAATGTAAAAAATAAAATCGAGAACTTTCACACAATAATAGTATTCGGTAGCCATTTTCATCGTGAAGATAAAATAAAGTCCGAAATTTTTTTTTTGCATAATAAAGTATATTACATTAGCTTTAATTTAAGATATATATATAAAAGTGTCAGACTTTCCGGAACACTTTCAAAATTTAAGTTGAAAAAGTTATGCTTTCTACATGCATTTTTTAGATTTTAATCCCCTCGTATATAGGGAAATGATCCGATATAATAAAACAGTATGTCAAATGAAAGATGAATATAAATACTACTCCTCGTGATAAAATTGTACTGATCCATACATTTTTCAAAAATTTATAGCATAATAAAGTTAAAAATGTAAAATACAAAATCGAAAATTTTCACACAAAAATAGCATTTGGTAGCAATTTTCACCGTGAAGATAAAATAAAGTCTGAAATTTTTTTTTTTTCATAATAAAGAACATTACAATAGCTTTAATTTAAGATATATATAAAAGTGTCAGACCTTCCGAAACATTTTCAAAAGTTAAGTTGAAAAAGTTGTCATTTTAAATTATCATATCCCTCTTGTATTTCAAATGTAATAACATAATTTATCAATCAGTAAAGTACATAAAAAGATGAATTTGATAATATTTTTAATACTTACAATTTAAAATTTGTTTCATAGAATTAAAAAAGGTATAAAACAATTTTTATACAAAAAAAAATTAATAATAATAATTAGACAGAAAAGTAACATTATTTCTAATAATTGGTTTGAAAATATTTTTCATAGCAACTATGTATATATTTATAAATGATGAAGATTTTCATACAAAAATCAGTTACGAGTTAATTAAGTAAAGTAATAATCAATAATTTTTGGTACAAAATGGCTAAAATTTTTGGACGAATAATGAGAATTGCCAAGAAGAAATTTGGCTTAAGAAAAAAATCAAAAGGTAATTCTATGCACATTAGAATGTTTGCTAAATTTATTTCCTCTATTTATGATTAATTCTTACGTGTTATTCTAAATTTGATTTAAGTTATCATTGATTTTTATTTTATTTAGTCATCTCAGTAGATTGTGGATCACAAACTAATACAATGGCAGAAGAAATTGTCGCTCCGATAAAATCCGTTTCAGAAATAAATATTTTAGAGTCACAGATTAAGGAAGTAGAAGATATAGCAGTTCAGACGTCTCTATTAACCTCTGACAAACTCACTCAGACAAATAATAAACTTATGTATAATGTGTCTGAGACACAAACAGAAATGTCGTTGTTTAATTCGTTAAGTTGTGAAACACAAACTGACGTCTCAATAGAAAATCTTATTTTAAATACAATATCTTTGGACGAGCCTCATAATTCAAATTCAAAATTAATAAATTATATGCACACTGTTTCTCAGTGTTGCCTCTTATCTACTAAAAATGAGCCTCTTTTAAAAGGTATGTTTAATTTAACCACTGAAGGTAAATTTGAACAAGATTCTAATAAAAATATCACATTAGTTAATGAATTTAGAGAACATGATTTGCATTCATGTACTTCGTTGCCCTTAGAAACATCTATAAAAGGTATGATTACTTTAAAATTGAATGAACATTTTTTAATTTTTTAATTAGTAATTTAAAAATTTATGTTAAGAAAACAATTTTTTCATTTTTCTTTTAAGTTGTGACCACAATTAGTTATTTTTTCATATAGCTTGCTATAAATCATAATTTTTAAAATAGGAATTTCTGTTTTGGATTTTTATACATAATTTTATGTTGTTTTTAATTTGTGTAATATTAACTGTAAACAAAATCGTTAACTTTACTTTAATTTTGACTACTTTAAAGTCATTATATGTTTAGTCATGAATAAATTTAAATATACGTGCTTAATTTCTAGGACTTTGTTCCTTATAAATATTTTTATTATATAGGTTAAAATAATTAGTTAAAATGAATTTAAAAATTACATTTGTAAAATTTAAATTGGCTATTAGCAACTATAATTGAGTATAAAAAAAAAACAATAGACTCTAATATTAAATTTAAAAAAGAAGTATTAGAAATTTTTATAAGTAAAACATTTTTTTTAAATTTATATTTTAGAAGATGTGTCGAATGATTTGTCAAATGCTGAAGTGGGCGTATATAAAACATATTCGGTAATTAGAAATCATATAATCAAATTTTTTCTATTTATCTAATACTGAACACTTTTGTTCTTTATGTTTGACTCTTACTATCAAGCATAGTCTTTTCAGAGAGGACTTAGATAAATAAAGCCATAATAATTAATAAATAATAATAACAATTTAATAGAATGACGGTGTAGAGAACAAGCAGGACAGAACTCAGGTCGACAATGGACTAAAAATCTATACCCTGTTTAATATTCCTCAAATTCAATTAAGGAATAATTATGTATATAACATGAGAGTGTTGTATTGTCAAACAGATTATATTTGCATGACAAAAGTAAAAAATGAACAAAACATAAGATTTATGGAAAGCAGTATGAATTCACATTACAAACAAACACAAGATCACAATTATAAACCGCAACGTGATGAACTGTGTGCTGTTAAATATAGTAATGAATAATTTTAATTATTAAAATAATATGAAGATAAGTAAACTTCATACGTATGTATGATAGATAGTTAATTAATCAACTTAAATAATTTATTAGTATCTTTTTTCTTTCATATGAGTGCATCATAACTCATAATAATCAAATAGCGTCTTTAATAAAAGAATATTATTTACCAAAAAAAAAAATAATGAATTTCCATTATTTTCTTATTAATATATGAATTTTCATTTAGGTGATGGTAGTTGGTATAGAGGAATTTGTATTGATATTGAAAATAGTGTGGAGGGAAGTCATTTTTATATTATTAATTTAATTGATTGGGGAGAGTCGGTGTCTGTAACATCTTCTGAACTGCGAAGATTAGACATTTTTTATATGAAACACGCACCATTGGCAGTTAAATGCATCATATTAGGTACTTATGAAATAATTAGTTTATTTGATGAAAACTTAACAATTTTTTTTATTTAGATTTCAAGTTATTTAACGCACATCAAAAAAATCTGCGTAAACTACAGAATAATGAATATAAATGTAAAATAAATTTAAGACTTGGCGACCGTAACTTTTTAATATCTTCAAAAACAATTATGGACATATTACGTGATCGTTAAAATTATTGATATTTCTTTATACTTTATATTTTTTTTGTCCAGTATTCAATTAATTAACTTAACTTGTGTTTAAAGAAATTATTTACTGTTTTCATTATATAATTAAAAAATAATATTAGCTACTTTGTTTGTTGAAGATAAATTTATATAATTAAAATGATTTTCTATTTACCAGATTGTTTTACTTTAATAATTAGTTTTGAGATCATGAAAAATACAAATTAATAGAGGTACTATAGATTAATGGAAAAACTTTGTATTTAAAGTTTACTTGGGCTAAAAGTATTATTATAATAATGAAAGGAAAACATTGTTTCTACTATATTTATTAAATTATTGCAGTTTTTACGAAATCGAGAATGTATTTTATTTAGTGAATTAAAGAGTTAATGCTGTGCAATTTCAATTAAAGAAATTATAAGTAAAATATGTTTTTAAACGTAAAAAATATACTTTTGAGCTTTTACTTAAATTAAGAGTGTTGTTGCATTTGATTATTTTACACCATGGTAATATGATATAAAATAAAAGAACACCACAAAAACTAAATTATTTCATTTAAGATATATAATGGTTTATTAACTTATTAAAAAATAATCTAATCGAATACCACTGTGGATAACTTGGCATTATATTGATGTATGGAACGCACAAAGTAGTTAAAATATCACAGTTTTCTCTTCATTAAATCCTCTTTTTAAGCCTCGATAGTGTTACCTAAAAGATTAAATTTATTAGTAAGTCTAAATAAAAAATAGCTTTTTAAAAAATGTTGATTCTAAAACATAATAGAGGAAATGGTTTTATTCTAGTAGTAGTAGAATATTGTGTCATCATAAATAATAGTTAATGATATATTAACGATTATTTACTAAAATATTTTACAATATTATCATATTGTATTTTTTGGTCTATTGCCTGTATAGTTTATAATAAATAAATAATAATTTAATTAATTAATTTTTTGTTTTGCAACTAAAATAATGAATTGAATAATTATAACAGATATATTAATTATATTGAATCGCAATCTATTACATATGCAATAATATACAGATTGATTTTTTTATCATAACCCNTATTTTGCAAATAAAATAATGAATTGAATAATTATATCAGATATATTAATTATATTGAATCGCAATCTATTACATATGCAATAATATACAGAGTGATTTTTTTTATCATAACCCACTTAATTACTTACAGAATAATAATAATTTAAAAAATTTTTTTTATTACTATCTTTAGTTACACATTATTCTTGAATTATTAACTATGTAATACTTTTTAAGTTCATCCCTTATGCCTGGTAAGGGTGTCAACTTTGTTTTTTTAAATGGTAACACATATTTTTAATTTAATAAAATGTTTGAGTTTTTAATTCAATANTTTTAAATGGTAACACATGGTACATGGTAACAAATACAATAATGTATACTAGGATTAATTAATTATAATATGCGAGAATGAGTTAAATTTGAAACATTAATTTTCTGATTCAACTCATTTTATTTGAAATAAAAATCACATCACTTTTAGTCTAACGGGAAGCTATATACTATTTAAAAATTAAGATGTAAATGCTACTTAAAATTAAAATAGTTTAAGCGATAAAGTTATAATACAGGGTTCATCCCAAAAGTAATGAGCCTCAACTTTTTCTGACGTGACTAAACAATCCAGTGCGCTTTGACCGGTCAGGAAGAGTGGGGAGAACTCTGACGAAATACTGCAGACCGGTCCATTTCACTCTGAGCTCTGGAAGCGACAGGACGTTAGTTCCCCCGAAGGAAGTTTCTAAGCGTCGTCATGGAAAAAACGATTGAACAACGTTACGCAATCAAGTTTTGTTTTCGGCTGGGGAAAACCGCTACTGAGATAATCTCAATGCTTCAGACGGCTTTTCCGGATAATTGTCTGTCCAGTTCACAAATTAATAAGTGGCACAAGGCGTTCAAGAAGGGTCAAGAGGACGTCGCTGACGAACCAAGGTCAGGGCGCCCGTCAACTTCGCAGACAGACGCCAATGTGAAACGTGTGCGCGATTGCTTGAACACCGACCAGGACAGACTGTGAATGCAGTGTTCTACAAGGCTGTGTTGAAGAGATTGAGGCTTAGGATCCACCGCCTGCAGAGGGAGAGGAAGTGGCCGATTCGGGAACAACAATCACGACAATGCGCCCTCTCACACTGCGTTCATCGTGAACGAATTCCTGGACAAAAAGCACATCACCATGGTTCCTCAGCCTCCCTACAGTCCCGATCTGTCTCCCCCGGACTTCTTTTTATTTCCAAAAATGAAAACAGCCCTGAAAAGACATCCCTGACAGTCTATCGAAGACATCCAAGCAGCCGTGACGAAGGTCCTGACAGAAGTTACGGAAGACGCCTACCGGAGAGCGTTCGAGGCATGGAAAAACCGCCTCCAGCGGTGTATTGACACGGGAGGAGAGTATTTTGAAGAATTTTGATGGCTTGTAGCGTTATAATCAATAAAAGTGTGATTCTGAACAAAGGCTCGTTACTTTTGGGATGAACCCTGTATGTGAATATTTTAAACCTCAACAAAATGTATATTATATTTTTTAAATTTTAGGTAAAGACTCGGCCATAAGAAAGATAATTTAGACTTAATAAAATGAAGTTTATAGAACAGGGTTATGGAAGAAGCAAAATTAACATGTTAATAATATTTGTCTATAGTAGAGCAGTAAATAAGTAAATTTTTTTTTTATATTAATACTATAATTTTAATTAAATTAAATTAAATTATTATTCTATATTTTATAAAAAAAAATGTATGGTTATAAATGCCAGTAAAATTGTATAACTCTTTGAAAATAATTTTTCACATATAATGAATGAAAATGTACAATTGAAATTCAGTGTCCTTAAAAGGGAGTGCAAAGGAATTAAAAAAATTAATTTTTCTGCGATACAAACGTATAGTCATTTAATTGGCATTATATATATAATAAGTTTAATAACAATATATTTTACTTTGTCTTGTTGTGTTTTAGATGCACTAACTTCTAAACTTCTAGAGGTAATAAAACATGAGACGTCCAACTCAGTCGTTGTTTTTCTGATGCAATTGATCGCAAAGGAGGTAAAAATGAAAGGACCAATAAAAAAATTTCTTTTAAGTTATTTTTTATTCATTAAATTATTATTTTTTAATTATACTTTATGATTATTATTTGTTTAATTAATTATTATAGTTTAGGTCCTTATATTATATATCAATTTCCTAAAATTGTCAGATATTTGATTTTTTATGTAAATCCTAGCTTTAAATTAATAATCAACTAATTTAATAAATAAGATTATTCATTATTCTTTGATATATTTATACATTTTTATTTCTTAAATAATTATTTATGATGTTTAATAGTATTTTTGTATTATACTAGAAATGTGTCTGTAGCAATTCTATATAGTACCAGTACTGATTTTCTTAGCACTATATCAGAATTGGCAAGCCAGTACAGAAGAGCCTTTTCACCCCATATATATACCAGTACTGATGGCCTCTATTGCACCAGTGCTGCATTTGTTGTTAATTTCTTTAATTAAAATTAGATATAAATTGTCACACATATAAGACAGAGATAGTAAATACCTACTTTAAGAAAAAGAGACAGAATATGTTAAGCTTTAAAATAATATAGTAATAGAAGATATTATTGAAGTTGAAAATTACAATAGTGTAACTATACAATAAAATAAAAAAATGTTTGTCTGGTTGATAAAGTAATCAGGTGATGATATACACACAAAAATATGATTGGATCAATGAAAAAAGAAGGAAGAATAATAAAGTCAACTAAAAAACTTATGCCTTAGTAATTTATAAGACACACAGTTAACAATGTTTTTTTTTAATTTTCAAATATTCATATTATTTGTGGATAATATATATATTATATAATTAATTAAATATATAAAAAAATGTATATCATTTTTTGCAATTGATGTATTTGTTATTGATAAATTATTGTAGCAATAAGAAAATAAATATCAGCCAATAAATATCTTGTCTCTCATTATTTACTTTTGTTCTTAATTTTAAAGAAGGACGATGTAGTTAAGGCTAAACTAAATTACTTAAATGTATTTAACATACAATCATGTAACAGTACATAGAATGTCTTTTTTCGATGTAATTATCATTATTAAACGTTTTAGTTACAATACATGCAAAAAAGAATTAAAATAAATATAATATTATATTTAATTATAACACTAAAACAATTACAACAAACTATATTACTGAATAGATAATTTTAAACAGATATTATACTTAAAATTTTAGCTTCGATGCGAAGCTGAAAAGGTATTAATTTTACTATGATGTGTGTTTTTTTTGTGTCTGTATACGCTTAATCTCAGCTCTCACTGAACCGATTTTAATGAAAAATATGTCAAAAGATCACACATCGTATCTAGTCGAAGAAATTACTCTCAAAAATTGAAAAAAAATCCCTCGTTCCCCGTAAACGGGGGAAATCCCCCAAAAAATTACAAATTTAAAAATCGCTAATGTTCGATATTTTTTAATTTTTTTTACTTAAAATTGCCCTAACTTTTTTAAAAATGACCGAATCAATATTACTTTTTTTTTTATAGATACCTTAGATATTTATCTATCATTTTATATATTTTTTTTATAAATTTGACCCATTCCCTGTCTACCGAAGGGAATTCAAAATGACAACTTTTTCAACATAACTTTTGAAAATATTCCGGAAAGACTGACACTTTTATATATATCTTTAATTAAAGCTAATGTAATGTACTGTATTATGAAAAATAAAAATTAGACCTCTGGACTTGTCTTCACGGTGAAAAAGGCTAACGAATGCTATTTTTGTGTGAAAATTCTCGATTTTATTTTTTACATTTTTAACATTATAATGCTGTAACTTATTTAAAAGTGTATGGATCAACATAATTTTTTTATGAGAAATAATATTTTTTAATAATCCCTTCATTCGACATACTTTATCTTAATCAGAATATTAATAAAGAAATAGCAGATCATGTAACTTTTGGAATAATACACCAATTTTTTAAAATTAAACACTATTTAAAGATTTGCATCGAAGCATTTATTTTTGATAGTGATTTTAATCACTGTCAGATATCATTATACTTGATCCAACTATGCCACGTCACCACTGTGCTGCGACCCCCCTGTGCTGTATATTTATAGTTATATTAATAAATTTTTGAAGAGCACTTATATAATAATGTTATGATTTATTTTGAAAGTTTTAGAGAACGTATTTCTTTAAAATCAATTTTTATAAGAAATACTAGAAATTTTTAACTACTGGTTTTTGTTTACATTTTTAATTTATGAGTAAAATAATAAATAAATATTTTTACCAAAAAATATTGTTTTTTGCTACTAAAATCAAATTCTTTGACTTAATGCAAAAATTAAGAGTTGTTTCAAATTTAGTGTAAACAAACAACACGATATATCAAGTTTGATTATATTCAAAATATGATTTTTATTAAATGAACAAATTCTTAGTTGATTCATTGACATGCAAATCAAAAAAGACGAGTCGTTTACCAAAGTTGGAGTCTGAGGCACATTTGTATGTGTCCCAGTCTCTCTTACTATTTACCTAATAATTTGATATAAAAAATATTTCAAGTTTAGTGAGCGAAATATCATGTATCAGTTTTTATAATTTTTAGGAATATATTGTTATTTTTAATGCTAAAAAAGTTAAATTTTTAAAATTTGTATTGCTATACTAGAAATTAGTGAATTACATATTAAATTCATAAGATAAACGAGCAAAATTGTTTTTTTATCGCTAACATTAATGAGGAGGAAAAAACTATGTCCCTCTTCTGAATTATATTNAGGAAAAAACCATGTCCCTCTTCTGAATTATATTGGTGGACACTAGTTGGGTTTGGTTGGTATTTTACCCGATGGTTGGGTTGAGTAAAATACCAACCCGATGCCACTAATGCCACGATGACTTTATGAAGTAAAAACTTATTTAAATGATATCAATTGAAAAATGTATTCAAGTGATTNATACCAACCCGATGCCACTAATGCCACGATGACTTTATGAAGTAAAAACTTATTTAAATGATATCAATTGAAAAATGTATTCAGGTGATTCATTAAAGATAAGACAGTAGTATATCAATAGAAATTTCATCTAAAAACGTCNTTCGTTAAAGATAAGACAGTAGTATATCAATAGAAATTTCATCTAAAAACGGTTAACATTCTGAAATAAACGGTTGATTGGATCAGNTTCGTTAAAGATAAGACAGTAGTATATCAATAGAAATTTCATCTAAAAACGGTTAACATTCTGAAATAAACGGTTGATTGGATTAGCATAATAATATGTTTGTGACATCTATAAATATTATTTACAGACTATTTTTTTCAATTACATTTTTTCCTTAAATAAATTATTGACAAATTCTGTTATTATAGAAATACTAATTTGTTAAAATATAATTAAAAATGTTAATAATTTTTTATTTTTGAATTTTTCATTCTTATATTATATTCTTAATATTTTATTTTATTCTTCTGAAAAATATAAAATTGACTACACCCAATGTAATATTATAAGATATGACATGAACTGGAAATATATATTTTATGTACAAGACATATAGCTGAGGCGTAAACGAGTTAATAAGTTTAGTTAAACATTTTAACATTGCAGAGATATTAAGATTTTTACGTTACAATAATTTTAACGATTTAAACAATTATTAAATTTCTTTGATTTGCATTTTTATTCAATATGTACATTTATTTTCATGTTAAAATTTAGTAAGTATTTTTATTTGTTATAAATGTTTTTTCTAATTTTTAGCGAAATTAATATTTTATTTTGATCATTTACTAGATTCAAACTTATCATATTTTACGTTTTATTGATTTTAAAATAAATTTCAATTTGAAAAATATATCTGATTAATTTATTGCGCATTATTTTCAATAAATAAATAACAATGAATCATGCGTTATAATGTTTTAAATGTATTTTGTCATAAATTATTCTTCTATTTTGTTACTTTTAAACAATTTTCTTCTTTTACATAAAACTTTATAATCATTCAGGACAATGGCGCAGCTAGAACAAAAAATTTAAGTGGTGCTAAATTTGTGTAACGGCTCTCAAAACACTGAGGGCTTACTCCTCACACTACCAAGTTCAACACAATGAGTATAGATGGCTATATAATGATATAATGCATAATGGCTGTATTAATGATAGCGGTTTATAAATGGCTATACAATCGAACTACGTTTGTCTCTGATCAGTAGCTTAATAATGAGATGACCAAGTATACTCAAAATTAGAGAGCCTAAATAATAAGAGAGTAGTCAATTTAGTGAACATTTTGTATAGAAATGTAAAATATATATTTATATTTCACTCATTCACCCTTTTATAAATTTATGTAAAGTTCATTAATATACTAATTCAGAAACCTTAGCAAACGTGCATACATAACCCCACTAAAGTATCATCGTTATCGGATGTATTTAATAGAAACGCAATGAAACAAACAAACATACCAAAATTTAATTTTACATAATAGATAGAACAAGAAACTAAAAACGTCATATGAAAAAATTGATTCTTGTAGTTTTCGACATCGAATAATAAATAAATAAATTCATAAATGTCCTCTTTTATAAAATATTTGAATTATATAAAAAACTGGAAAAGTTTGGACGAAATTTGACTGCTATCAAATCAAATTGCCTTTATCTTATTATTTAGGTCCTTTCATAAAAGAACGATTCTGTTTGCTACAATAATAGTACAATGTAAACATAATGCAAGATAAGAAAAAACTATAATAATTTTTTACAAATAAAATTACTTCGTTGAAACTAGAGAGCATAGATAATTATATTATCTAGCCCTCTAGTTGAAACTATAGATATTAAAATTTAGGGAAGGTACACCTAAGCACCTTAAATAGTTGCGTCACTGATACAGGTGGATTCATTAATCACGAAACATTAAATTAATTGAAAAATATAAATAATATAGATAATTTTTTTTTTTGTTTTTTTTTAGTTTCATGTTTTTTCACAATTTATCAACTATGAAGTATTTTTAAGTTCGTCCCTTCTGCCTTATAAGTGTGTCAACTTTAATTTTTCAAATGACAACACACATAATTAAGTAATTAAGAAAACAACCGGTTGATAACAACTTTTAGACCAATATTTCAAAAGTTATTAACATATTTATACCTAGGAAGAGTTAAATCGAAAAATGTCTAATGATTAAAGTAGCTGCATTCAGCTCCAGTCTATATTTTAAAATGGTAATAACTTCTAAAATAATGGATTAAAAGTTGTAATAGGCCATTTAATTAGATTTTATTTTATAGATTATAAAAATATGAATAGCAGTATTTACGTTTTATCACCAGTATATATTTTAAAATGTTTATAACTCCCAAAGGACTAATCAATAAATTATCATCAATCAGTTATTTTCTTAGTTAGATCATAATTAAACGTATATACATACATTTATTTAATTTATATTTATACCTAGTCCAAAGCTCAATCCTAATAGTTTTTTTCACCTAAGTGACATTTATATTTAATTGCATTTTTATAAACCAGAAGCGCTTATCTATATAAGAAACTTTAAAGTACGGCATTTTAAAAT
>NW_026099574.1:43520107-43521175 GCF_025091365.1 Daktulosphaira vitifoliae
ATTTCAAAATTTAGTTCCCCCTCTGTTCTTTTTACTAATAAATCCAAAAAAGGCAATTTTCCCTCTACTTCTTGTTCATATTGTTGAATAACCATTATTTACTCATAAGTTTGGATTAAAAATAATATCTATTGCGCATAAAACTAAAAAATTAGATTTAGAAAAATATATTTTTAATGACTTCAACTATATAAATGAATCATATTTGGATTTAATACACAACAGAATATAGTGTTAAATAGTGAATTGATAAAAAGATTTCGAGGAAAATTAGCAAATTATTTGCTTTTGGCTTTTTAGTCATCAAATATCTATATAACTTACTTAATAAAGAGTTATTATTTTAATAAGACCTCGAATTCTTAAAAAATCCTTTTACATAGAAGCACCAGTTATTACATGAATAGAAGCAAAAATTTAATGCCCATTCCGACACCAATGCTATTATAACATTTTAAGATTAATAAAAATGTAACATTTTTTTTTCGTCTACACGCTGTTATGAGGTCATTGGTATGCTTGTTGATCTACGTGTGAATATGGTTAATTATTTTAAAAAAAATCCGATCCTTCGAAAAGATTTGCCTTTGTGTACTTATGGATAAAATACGCGTGCCATATTCAAACGTATTTATTGTAGAATCTTTCGTTTCTTATCACTCAAATCGCATTTAATTAATTATCGATTTCCCTTGTGACTACTTCGCCGTCACCTCCGTTCTTAACATCACAATAGCATCGTTCAACTGGTTGCAGGTGGATGCAAATACGGGTTATCCAGTTAATTGCAATTTATTCCCAACGTTTTTAACGTTTTACGTTCTTCATATACGTATATCGTTGAGATTGAAATCAACTGACCGCACGCGTTTTACAATGAATCCAACACGCTATAATATTAGTACTATTACTATTAACCAAGCTGGTTCTTACATTTTGTTTTTGTATTAATTTTTTAGTTCACGCATAATTATTGTCACCCAATCATAAATCTTAAGAAAAACTTAGTGGGCGTCAGAATTGCTTCCAGGTGTTACCTCCAGTATTAAGAAAAATACAGTGGCCTAT
>NW_026099574.1:43521275-43521536 GCF_025091365.1 Daktulosphaira vitifoliae
TACAATTTTTTTATGAGAAATAGTATTTATATAGATCTTTCATTCGACATACTGTTTTTTTTAAATCGGACCATTTCCCTAAATACAGGGGGGATTCATAACAAAAAAATGCATATAGAAAGTAGAACTTTTTCAACGTAACTTTAGAAAGTGTTCCGGAAGGTCTGACACTTTTATATATATCTTAAATTAAAGCTAATGTAATATACTTTATAATGGTAAAAAAAAATTTCGGACTTTATTTTATCTTCATGGTGAAAA
>NW_026099574.1:43521627-43521888 GCF_025091365.1 Daktulosphaira vitifoliae
TCGATTTTATAATTTACATTTTTTACTTTAAAGTGCTATAACTTTTTAAAAAATGTATGGATCAATACAATTTTTTCATGAGAAGTAGTATTTATATACATCTTTTACTGGATATACTTGTTTTTTAAATCAGGCTATTTCCCTATATATGGGGGGGCTTCAAATATAAAAAATGCATATAGAAAGTAGAACTTTTTCAACATAACTTTTGAAAGTGTTCCGGAAGGTCTGACACTTTTATATATATCTTAAATTAAAGCT
>NW_026099574.1:43522062-43522294 GCF_025091365.1 Daktulosphaira vitifoliae
TAACTTTTTCAAAAATGAACATATCAATATAATTTTTTTTTATATAGATGCTTGATGTCTTTACCTATTATTTGGTATATTTTTTTTGTAAATTTGACTTTTTTTCTGCCCACAGGGGGGGATTTAAAAAGACAACTTTTTCACAAAAAATTAACTTTTTCAACTTAACTTTTGAAAATGTTCCGGAAGGTCTGACACTTTTATATATATCTTAAATTAAAGCTAATGTAAT
>NW_026099574.1:43524457-43698946 GCF_025091365.1 Daktulosphaira vitifoliae
CTGGCCTCACAATTTCATACTGAATTTAAAAACTATAATTAGTATTTATTCATATATTATATTTTAAAATCAAAGAACTACTAATCAGGATATAATTAAAGAAATAAGAGTTGATGTTGCTTTTGGAATAATCCACCAAATTCTCTAAATGAAACACTATCTATAGATTTGCATCGAAGCGTTTCATATGATAGTGATTAAAATCACTGTCAGATATCATCTATACTTGTCCCATCTATGCCTCGACCCCACTGTGCTACCGTTTTTTTAAACATATTAATAATCAAACTAAGTATTAATTTAAATCAATTTTTTTTGTCCTTAATTATTTTTTTTTATATGTAAATACTATTTTTTAATAATATTAAAACTTAGAAGTGATAGAAAAAGTCTAATTGCACATTTGAAAATATCGCGAAATGTTGATTTAGAATATTATATTTTTGTTCCTGATGAAAGTTCCTTGTAGTACAGTGTATAAAACTTATAACTTTGTTAACTGTTATAACTTTACCAAATCAGTATAATTTTTTTTATTTAGATGCATGTCTTTACCTATCATTTGGTTTTTTTTTATAAATCTAACCCTTTACCTGCCCACAAGAGGGATTCAAAATAATAACTTTTTTTTTTTTAGTTAAAGTAAATAATTAAAATTAATTCAGTTCTGGATATTTCAATTGAAGAATCTTTTTAAATACCAAAAATTACTTAGAAATGATTACTATGATTTCTATTTAATTGTAGTATTACGATAAAAATGCAAAAAAATAATGAGTTTTAAATAATTAGTCTTAAAAATAGCATAGTTTTAACTATCATAAAATGTTCTATTTAATGATGTCAATTTCAAACTTGTAAATGATCTAAAAGTTATGGTAACAAATTCAATTTTTTTTACTATAAACTTTCACAAAACTTGTCAACAATATTTCATCAATTTTAAAGAACCAAAAAAATAGGTTAAAAATGGACTGATTATTTTTAACATATTAAAAATTAAATCAGTAATAATTTGAAAACAAATTTTTTTTTTTTTTAATTATTATTTTATATGTAATAAGTAATAATATTAAAAATTAGAACTGATAGAAAAAGTCTAATTGCAGATTTGAAAACAACGCAAAAAGTTGATTTATAAAAGTATATTTTTGCTTCTAATGAAAGTTCCTTGTAGTCCAGTGCATTTATTTATAGTAACAAACAGTTTTTATTAAAAATTATTGTATCAAACCCTTTAAATTTTTATACACTTAAAAGTAAAGCAAAATATAACTTCTTTATTATTTTTAAAATTTCTCCATTTAAATTACAATATTAAATTATTGAATATCAATTTCACACTAAATTTAATAATTATAATTAGTATTTATTCATATATTATATTTTAAAATCAAAGAACTACTAATCAGGATATAATTAAAGAAATAAGAGTTGATGTTGCNTTTTAAAATCAAAGAACTACTAATCAGGATATAATCAAAGAAATAATAGTTGATGTTGATTTTGGAATAATCCACCAATTTCTCTAAATGAAACACTATCTACAGATTTGCATCGAAGCGTTTCTTATGATAGTGATTTTAATCATTGTCAGATATCATCTATACTTGTCCCATCTATGCCTCGTCTACACTGTGCTACCGTTTTTTCATGTTTTTTAACTACTAAATATGTAAAAAAACAACTTTTTCTCATATTTTCTTAAAAATCATCTTCAGGGTTTTCATCTTCGTTTGTTGTTGACCATTTAAAAATGTCGTTCCAAAAATCTTTCTTTTCTTCTGGTATGTATTGAATTAATTAAATTAATTAAAATCTTGACAAATAAAATTGCTGATCAAGTTATTTTTGGAGAAATGGCCTTTTCGAATGCACTCGTTATTTTTAGACTATAACGAGTTGTTGGCGACATAACGGTCTCGTAGGAAATATGCATTATTATTAGATAAACACATCTATCACATAAAAGTATTTTTAAAAAAATATGGAATAATGGCCTTTTTGAAATGACCGATTCAATTATGCTCGAAACTGATTTTAAATCAAAAATTGTCATACAAATATAATATATGTGCTTACTATGAATTTTTTTAAATAATTAGCAAAAATACTGCTTTTTTTATACCAAACTATTATTATTTCTTTTAAATAAAAAATTGTTATTACTTTTTTCAAATGGTATATATATTAAAACGTAATTTTAATTAGTAGTATTAAAAATACTTCTAATTTGATCTTTTAATGTACTTTTTTGTAAATGAGTTTATTTTTTTATATACAAGAGGGATTAGAATATATTAGAATATCTTCCTTACGATTTGACAGTATTTTACGCTGACTGTCGACTTTTTGCAACTTTATTATACGTATATTAAAACCAAGTGTGCATCAAACAACGGTGTACACTTGGTTTACTTAGTTCCTGGATGGGTGACCATCAGGAAATTCAAACCGGCATCTAACCATCAGCGATAATGCGACGACTAATCCATTACGTCACTAAGTGATTAGAATACATGTGAATTGAAATTTGTTTTTCTTTCTAATTCTCACGTAGTTACATAAAATTCTAAAAGAATCTATCTCTTATTAAATTTGCGAATATGATAGAACCATTTGGTTTTTATAACACCAAAATCTATGTCCTTAAAACTAATATTAAATTAAAGCTTATAGGTTGAAAGTCTTAGTAAAAATAATTTTCTTAAAAACTTTATTTCTATGTGGAAAAAATGTACAAAAATGCTGTCAATTATTGCATATCAATTTTTTATTTTAGTATACTTTACTATATGAAATGGTATAGAATATGCTTATATCCTATACCGTAATTTAACATTAATATCCTAGGGCGACTTTGATTTTCTCCCATTATTTTCTTTAACAGTGAATTATGGATATCATAATTATCAACTTTTTTTATTTATGAATCGCTATAATGGTATAACTGAACAACTACAGATAGTAGATCTTATCTATTTTGTGCTTATAGCATCAAGATAGTATTGTTTATCTATTTCATTGTACAGTTTTATCAGTTAAAATTAAAAATATAAAAAAATGAAAAAATATTTGTCACTGAAAAATTTATTTAATCAATTTTATTCTTTAGAAATTTTGCAGGTGTAATTGAAATGCATCGTTTAGTAATATTTTCGTTTCAATATATTGTGAAATTTATTTAAATTAATTTTATAGTATACAATATTTTTGATATTTCTATGTAATTTTAAATTACAAAATTACAAAATAGTTATATCAAATATTTGATAGATTTGTTATAGTTTTTTAAATTTCAAAATGAATGCCTTATTTGATCAAATAAAACTACTACATAGCCAAAAGCTGTATTCCAATATAACAAAATTGGTAACCTATAATTAATTATTTAACATAAATTAATTTGTTGTTCAACAATAATTTTTCATTTTCAGGCAGAAATGATACTAAAAGTTAGTGAACATACCTCTGATGTATTAATGACACATCATAAATTCAGATTATATGCATATTTGGGTGATTCTTATTACTTTTTGGGTAATTATAGACAAGCTGAAAATTCATATAAAGCGGCTTTAACTTTTAAAGAAGCATGTAGTACAGCTAAAACACCACTTAAACAATTTGATAATTTAAAAGAACCAATGCCAGATATAGGTATGGATTATTTTTTTATAACTATTGTCAGTTTTCTATTCTATACTTAATAAACACTTTTTTGAAATATTATTTTTATTTTAGATATTAAATATCAATTACATTTATGTCATATAAAATTAAAAGACTTTCAACAAGCCTTGAATATTTTACAATCTATTCCAACTAAACAAAGAAAGCCAAAAATAAATATGGCTCTAGGTAAATTACATCAACTATTAGGCAATGTTGTTTCTGCTATTTCTGCTTACAATAAAGTTCTTAAAGTAAGTAATATCAATATAATTTAAGAACAAAACTAACATTTTTAATTATCCTAAAATTGCTGTTTAGCTACCTGAAACAGTACTTAATTGATATTAACAAATATGATCCATAGATTTTTTCCTTCTATTAAAGTCTCTGAATGGTATTTAAATTTTTTATTATACTATGGCATGCATTTTGTATAGCAATGTATATAAGTATACATTGTAGTATAAATAGTAAATTGTTTAGTTAATTAAAACATATAGTTTAGTAACTTTATATCTTAAATGTGAACATTTAAATTTTTTTAAGGAGTGTCCTCTTGCTATTGAAGCAGCTGAAGGTCTTTTAAGTCTTGGTGTCAAAGGAACTGAAGTAAATGCACTTATGCTTGAAATGGTCAGCATTAATGGACTTGAATGGTATGTAAAAACAATAATTATATCTTAAAAATCTGCTTGTTTGTGAATTTTGATAAAATCAACATGAAAAATTGATTAAATTAATTCATTTGAAATTATAGAGTAAAAGGATTATTTGAAGAAAAAAAATTAAAAATTAATATTATTTTTTCAATATTCTAATTATATAGGGTACAAATATTGTTTATTGTAATTTGTGTCGTATAATTATATTCAATTCCTATTATAAATAATTAATGTCATTTCAAATTAAGAAAATAATTTTTAAATTATAATTAAGTTGGCATTCTCTAAAAGATTATTGTTTAAGTAAATTATGTCTTGTAAATTTATTTAGTAGTGTAATTTATTATAATTTACTAATTAATTTAATGAAAAAATCTAATAATAGATTCACAAATAAGTTGTTTGAAAATTAAACTTAAAATTTTTGATTATTTTAAATGATTTTTATTTTTTAAGGCTAAGTGGCTGGATCAAAGCTCATGCACATTTACATAATAATCTTGAATATTCAAATGCAATAAATACTTTGAAACAATTAGATGATCATTCAACTTTATGCAACAGTAATCGTTTATTAGTTGTAATTGGGAAATCATATTATTATAACGGTGATCGAAAAAGTGCTTTAATATATCTACAAAGAGTAACATATTTCATTTGATATTGTAAATTTTGAGTGTAATAAACTGATTATTTTTTTATTTCAGGCCTACAAATTATATCCTCTTATGCAAGATGGTCTTAGTACATTAGCTATGTGTTTATATATGGAAAAACAAAATAGAGATTTAGAAAAACTTCTTCCAACTACTTACACAGATGAATCTTCAATAGATCCTCATTTATGGGTTGTTCTTGCTTTTGTATGTTTTAGTAATAACACTCATTCAAAAGCTGCTTTTTTGGCGGAAAAGGTATTATAAATTAGTTCAACATGTAAACGAGGACCAGAAATTTTTTTTTTTTGTGGGGTAATGCTGTACAAAAATTGGAAAATTTTTCCTTATGAATAAATAAATAAAGTTATTATATTACCTCTAATTTACTGATAGAGATTAAAATAGAAAAAATTTCTGATAAAATTGATTTAAGCAACAATTTTGATGAGGTATTCCACCTATTCTTATACTTTACTCAGGTGTAAACCATTTGCTAAATTGTATTTAATTGTGTTGGTTTAATTGATGAAATTGAAAAAAGAAAAAATTTTAAATCAATTATATATAAAAATGAAGTCATAAAATTGTTTATTTTGTAACTTTTTAATTTTGGCTTGCGCTATTTTCAGGTTACATTTTAAAACTTTTAATTTTAAAAAGGTTAACTTACATATGAACACAAAATTTAATTATTATAAAAATGCATTTTGGCACTATAAAAATATGTTACATAACTTAGAAATAATTTGTAAATATAAATATGAAAGTTAAGTAATTATTCATTATTATTATTATTTATACCTTATTACTGTTTTATAATTTAGGCTTGTACTGTTGATCCAAAAAATGTTGAAGCTCTGTTATTACATGGTATGATACTTACTAGTATGAAAAAGTATACTGAGGCTATTCTTCAATTTCGCCAAGCAAATGATGTAAGAAAATTAATTTAGTTTTGTATATAATTTTTAATTATTTGATTAACTGTTAAATTTTCATTAAAAACATGATGTTAAACTTTTAATTGTTGAACTTAATTTAATTTTTAAATTAAGTTTTTTATTTACATTCTTCATGGTTTCATTTTTTATCTAATAATTTTAATTTAGATTGCACCATTTCTTTTTGATCCTCACAAAGGAATGGTAGATTGTTACATTTCTTTACATAAAATGAGAAATGCTTTAACAGCTGCTAGTAATTGTTGCAAGCAAATGAATAACCATCCAAAAGCTCTAACTGTGAGTAATTTTTTATTATATTAAAATATTTTTCATACCTATATTCTTCATTTTTGTTTTATAAACTCAAAATGTGGTTTAATAGTGCTAAAATAGGTATATTGCAGTATATTTTCAAAAAAAAAAAAAATTTTCCAACATGCTCTGTGACAATAGATAATTGTTTGATATTTCTATTTAAACAATAATATATAATTTTTGTCTTACTTCCTCTTTACCTCAGAAATAATTATGCCTCACTTTAACATTCAGTTATGTATTAAAAATGTAATGAATTTTCAGTTGTATGCTTCAGTTCTTATTAAAGATCAAATGACTTTTGGAAAAGCAAAAATTGTATTAGAAAAAGCTTTAAACGTAGATGAACATTATTTGCCTGCTGTTTATATGTTGGCCCAAATATTTGAACAAGAAGGAAACTTAAATTCTGCTATCACACTTCTACACAAACAAGCCTTAGATCAGCCAACATGTCGATTATATCAGATGCTTGGTGACTATAGTGTAAAACAAAATCAGCCAGAAAAAGCATTTGACTATTATTACTCTGCACTTAAGTAAAATTTTTATTACTTTTTAGTAAAAAAGTTATTTTATATACAAAAATTTTGTTATTGTAATTAATTAGCCACAAGTGATCAATTTTTATTATATTAATTCAAAATTAATAAATCAAATAGAAATAAAGTTTAAATTTTTCTATTTAATCTATAGTTAAATAGAAAATCACTGTAGTTTAATAAATATACAAGACCCAATGTGTATTGGTGTACAGGTACCAAAGTTTTTGTTGCTTTTATACTGCTTATAAAGGTTTTTTCTGTCCTCTTTACTAAGCAATAACTTATAAAAGAGAAATAAGTGTACTTCATAAATAAATATATATATATGTATAAATAAGTTCATTTTTTGACAAAGAAAAAAATATAAACTTCATTACATTAAAAATATAATTAAACTTAAATTAATAATAATTTAACTAATATAATATATTCACAAAAATAATATATAATTTTAATTTTAATGTTCTTATAGTCTTGATCCTAACAATAAAAGAGTTATGGAAAGTTTGGAAAATATGGGAAAGCCATGCAATACTTCAACAGCAGCATCTGCAGATTCTGTAGGGCCTGTTTTAAATGGGTCATTGTTGGATGCGACATTTAGTGGTATTAACAATGCTGAAAATGAATCAACACCATTCAATGCAGGTCATGAAGAAGACACATTCATGGATTCTGATCATGAAGGTTCTGGATCAGATATATCAATATAGTATATAAATTATATAAAACATTTGACTGTGTAAATTTTTTTTTATTGATCAACTTTGTGATTATGGCATGAATAGTGAACTATTTCTCCATTTGGACATCTCACAAATGCACTGTAATTATTTAATTAATGTGTATAATATTTTATTTTTTATTTTATATAATTGATTATTATTAAATAATATACCTTTGATTTCCAAAACGTTTTTTACATACTTTACAGATATTGAATTCTGTTAAGGTAATATTTTGAGATTCATAAAATATTCTTTGTTGTTGAACCTTGGATAAAATATTTTAATAACTTTTTTTGAGGTTAAATTTTTAAAACTACTTGTTATAAAATAATACACTTTTTACCTTCAAAAGTTTTGCATAGAGTAATCCTCTATTTATTTGGTATAATCGTCTATCACTTATGATTTTATTTAAAGAAATTTTAAAAAAATTTCTTATCCTATAAAGTGGTATTTCATCAGGTAATACTTTCAAAACATCGGGTGTTGCTATTTGAGCTGCATTTTTATTCAAAAGTTCTATCACTTTTTCTAAATCTGGAGCAGATTTAGTCACACCACCAAGTCCTGCAAGCCAACTATCTGGTGGATCTATTAGTAATTTCAGCAATGTGACATATATCTAAAAAATATTTAAACATTAATATATAAACACTTTTATAAAAAATATAGTACATTATTAAGAATACATAATACCTATACACAAATTTTTAGTTTTTTTACTTACAAGTCTAAAACAAAAGACATAAATATTCCTACAAATAATTTTATTACAATATTCAAAAAAGCTTTTACCCATTATATAAAAATTGCTCTAATTTTTCATTTACATCAGATTCAGTTAACTTTGAATAAAAAAATAAATAATTCATTGTCTAATAAAAATTACTAATCACTTGTAACTGTTATTATTTAAAGTTTTAAAAATATGAAGAAAAATTATATTATTTATTTTTAATATTGTATTTATTTTGCGATTAATAAAGTGGTTTATGGTAAATCAATCATCCTATAAAGTTATTGTTAAATAATAAAATTAATTGAATATTAGGGAGTGCTTTTAGTAAAAAATTAACTAAAACTATGGAAAATTAAGGACCTACATTTTTAATAAAACATAACTATAATATTGTTTTAACAGAAGAACATGTAGCTTAAAGAATTTAAAATTAAAACTATATTAAAAATATTAAGTGATCAATTTTTATTACATAATTCAAGGAATTCTTAATTTGTATTCTTATATTTATATAAATATGAAAAATCATTCATTTCAATTTCAATTATAATTTATTATAAAATATACAAATTCAGTAAATAAGGAATATATATAAAAACATAGGACATCATATATAAAAATAAAATTTGTTAATACTGTACTTTTTCAGAATCTTCTTTTTTTAATTTATGAACTTTATCACAATATTCAATAGCTCTATCAGTATCATGCAATACTGTAACATACATCGATAACACTTGCTCATGTCGACCAAGTTTTCCTAAAACTATTGCCCTTTCTTCAAAAAATCCTAAATATAAATGCATAAATTTAAATTAAGATATCATATTACAAAATTGCAAAAGTTTATGCAACTCACCATCTAGTGGAAAATGAACTAAAACTGTTTCTGGTGTGTAATATTTTGATTGTTCTAAGAAGTCCATAAGTTTAATTTTTGTACTTTGGGCAGTTTGTTCATCAACTTGTGTCACCATACTGTTGTATTGTTGAAGTTTTTCTCTATATTGATGAATTAAAGCATTGTGACAAATAGCATTTGTGTCATCCCAAACATGAATCACATGCTCTAAGTAAGGTATTATTAAATTTTTATGATTTCTTATTAAAAAATCTAACACTTTGGGTCTAGGTAAGTGTTCAACTTCAGCTATATCTTCAGTAAAAATACTTAAGCCTTCTTCTGGATACTTAGTTAAAACCCAATCCGAAAATTGAAGTATAATATCTATATTAGTTGAGCCTAGTAATAAATATTATTAAGTTAAATAATCTGGTTGTTACATAAATAATAAGAAATTACCAATATTTTGAAGATATTGAATGGTTCGTTGAGGACCTTTAAGGTTCGAGTCTGAATTTTCAGATTGTTTCTGTAAAAGCTCTAATGCTTTACTATGAAGTCCTTTTGTTTGATATAATATTATTAGTTCACTATACTTTTTATATTTCTTTAATGTTGCTTCAGTTTCTAATAAATGACAATGATTTAATCTTAAAAGAGGAGCTATAAGGGCATCATTAGTCTGCAATTAATAATACAATATTATATATTTAAAAAAATTTAGTTGTATTTCACTATATAATTTACATGTAAATAACATTTAAGCAATGTGGTATCAATAATTTGAAGTAATTGTTCTTGATGGCTACTGCTTGATTCATTCATACCAAATTGTATGTTGACAACAGGTTCTTTCAAGAGTTTATAACGTACCTAAAATATTATTTATGTTTTAATTGGTAGAATTTAATTTAATTTATCTTACTTCAGTTAAATATTCAATTAAAGCAACAATTTTAGTTTCAGTTTCTTTTTCAAGTATTTCTCCTTCTAATTCTGAATCATTTTGAGGTAAAAGATTAGGAAATAATCGTATTACATCATAAGGATCTACAATTTTTCATTAACTAGTTAGAAAACTTATTAAAGATAAAATCTACTAAGAAATTTCATATCTTTACCAGTATTTAGTTTCAAAAATTCTCTCATAGATTCTTGATATTTTTTTTTTTCAAATAAATCATTGGCATATAATGTTCTAATTTGAGTAACATTTTTTTCTTTATCCTCAACAGATTCATCAGATATATTCTAAATATTTTTATTTTTATACATGAATTTTTTGTAGAATTTAGTGTAAATAATAAATATAAATTTATACTATACAGCTAATTTTAAAGCAAGTTGAAAATTTTTATCCTCAAGAAGCCATTTTATTTGTTTAACAAATGGAACAGCTTTTAAACACCATACATCTAAAGCAGATGATACATAAATTAAACCGCTTTGACAGGTATACATGTTTAATGTTTTTGACAAAGTAGATATAATTTGACGTACATCTGAACCTTCACTTGGTTCAATAGTGTGGATACATAATTTTTCTCCCATACATACAATTAAATAAGGCTCATCGTACACTGTAAAAAATGTGTTTTTTAATGCTTCAGTCAAACACTTCAATTAATTAAAACCTAACAAATTATAGAGGGTGTATCTGTCCACTTAATAGTATGTTGTTCAGCTACATTACCAGTTGTACTCATAACTATTACATGAGAATCTTTAACAACAGCAAACATAGTATCAGAAATTTTGGTTATGATTGGTTCTTGATTTTTGCCAGTTAAAAATAAAGGTTTTATTACTTCTGTTGTTACCTTGAATATATACAAAAACATTTATTTTATGGAGACTTTACTTCAAAGTTTATAATAAATATTTTTTAAACTATTGAATCTATATGTATATTATTTTTTTGATAATGGTAACATTGTTTCCGAAATACGTATTCGCTTTTTAGTAATTTTTCTTATGGCTTTTTGAGTTCAATATTTTTTAGTTCTAAATTAATATTTATAATTTTAATTTTAAATAAAATTAGCCACAAGTGATCAATTTTTATTCTATAAATATAATTTAGCATTTTTAATAAAAATTAAACCTCACAATCTAATCTAATTTAAAGTATTTTACAACTTTGGAAAATTAAAAAAATTATTACCATAATAATTTTTCAAGCTATTTATTTATTTTGCTTATCATTGAGTATTTAAAATAATAACACTGCCCTTTTTTGCAGTAATCATACAAAAAAACTTAAATTAATATATCAATATCAATTAAGTAATTTTAAATAAAAATATGAGTTGATTCAATAAGTTCTAATTTTATTGAATTTTTAGTCTAATTTGACATAATATAAGAAAAAAAACTTTTATATAGAATTCTTCTTTTATCTATGTAAGACAACTTACATCAAATAAATAATACTCATTTTTACAGCCAATAATGACTGTTTGGTCACACCAAACCATTGTACGTGGTATATCAGGCAAATCAAAATTTTCTGAATGTTCTAAAAAGTCTCTTCCTTTCCAATGATACACTTGTAATTGTCTTTTAGTAGCAACACATAATCGAACAACAGTATTAGTGGCATTTCCTTGTAATCCAGCTGGTGTCTATGAAGTATATTAATTATTAAACACAAACATAGCATTAGTTATCAGTTCGAAATCTATTACAGATAAATAAAAAAAATCTATAAAATTAACCTTAACATCGAGGGTGAAAGAAGTAGCACCTTTAGTTTTCTGTAATCCTGAAGTTTTCAAGAGCAGAACTTTATCTCGTGAAATATCAAGAACACTAACTCTATCATCTAATAAAAAAAAACAAATATAAATATTTTATTTTAAAGTAATTTATTTTACATGGTTAATACCAGTTAAACATATAACAATTTTACACTCTGGTACTGAACCCAATTGCAAAATAGGTCGTTTACTGAAAGTTTTGTTACAATCAACAAGTTGAACTCTAGGACTAGTTGTATACAAAAATATATGTCCCTGGCGATTACCAACTAATAAATAGTTATCTAAAACAAAATTTATATTCATATCAATGATGTAAGTGGGCTCACTATTAACTAATATTATGAAAAAGAAGGGATTTTTCAGTTCATATTAATTAATTTTACAAATAATTTGTTTTTGTAAATTATTTCAATTTTTTTCAGTTTAACACTTCTATAATAACCTAAATGTCCTTTTTTTTATATGCTTTATAAGTTTTTTAAAAAACTATTTACTATAGGTTGACAGGGTATCATAATTCTCTCAGCCATATACTACACAATCAACCTATTTAGAAGTGTATTGTGATCTGAAGATACTCATCCAAAACTATACATTACCCTATTAAAATACTTATTTCTACTCCCCAAGAAGTTGTTACTTATGATTATTATTGCAGTAGAAACAATAGTCATTTGTTAAGATATTTTACTTAATAATATTAGGTTTCATCAAGTCATCATAATTGTGACACTTATTTGAAAAAATCTTGTGTACTCCACTTATTGAATCACTTGAATCACTCAATAAATATACTGAGCCTAATTTGATTAGGTTATAATTTTAAGTTGTAAAATTAAACAAAATAAAGCTTATTAATCTTTATATAGCACATTGTCAATATAAATATTTTATTCAATAATTCTTTTTAAAAAATAAAATTTAATTTACATATTACAAAAAAACATATTACCATAGGCTGTAATACTTTCAATTGGAACAGAATATTTTAAAAGTTTTGATACTTCGTACATTTCATGCATTTTGATCTAAAATATCAAAGAAAATATTAGAATGTTTTGCCAAAAAATTTTTTACAATCATTTGATAAATTTGATTTATAAAAATGTCCAAAAGTTTTAAAGAAAATAACATTAATTGAATCAAAAATGTTCAACTAATAGATGCTTGATGTGAAAACCAATCATTTGCAAAACTTAAATATCTTTTACTAGATATTTATTTTTAATCAAGGGATATCAAAAATTTTAATTTTCACTTCTTGCACATATATTTTTCACGCTAAGCGCGGTAATGTTATTATACTTAATGAATACTTAGTAATGTAATAATCAAATACTTTAAATTAAGATTTGATTAAATAATTTTAGTGTACTACAAAGAATTATAAAAAAAGTTATAAAAGATAATTTGTCTATACACCTTTTTTATTATAAAATTACTGGGAAGCATCACATTTTTTTAATAATTTATGTGAGAGTTAAATGTAAGCAATTGTTTGCAATATTTAAAGCTATTCTTAATTAAGATTTAATTTTTGAAGTACAAAAATTTATTTTTAATATCTTCTTTATCCTCGCCTTAATCCCAACTACTTGGGGGCTACCCTTATCCTAAACTTGCACTTGACACAATCTCTCACATTATCTACACTCAACATCAACCATCTTCATTGCATTAAATAACATCCCTCCATCTTTTCTTTTGGCGTTCCTCTACTTCTGCTTCCTTCAACATTCATAAAGTCGTACTCTATATACATTGCTTTACTCCTATTTATTCTTAAACCTTTCTTCAAGAGCTTATCTCACACCTCTAGTCTTTGATTAATTTCATTTTTATTTTTTTCTATTAACACTAGATGGACAAAAAACAACATGAACCACAGTGGTACCTCTCCTTGTATTTCTCTAATAATTTCATCCATTACTATAGAAAATAAGTAAGGGCTTAAAACAGAACCTTGGTTTTACTCCTACTCTTACCCTAACACCTTCTGTTACTCCTCCCACACTTTTTACCCTGATACTAGTGCCATCATACATATCCTCTATTATTTAAATGTACCTTTTCGAGATTCTTTTTCTTATTAATACCCACTTTAAAACCTCTCTCGGTACTCTATTATACACTTTTTCTAAATCTATAAATACCATATACAGCTTTTTCTTCTTTTCCCTGTAATTTTCTATTTGTTGTCACATAAATAATGGTTCTATTGTTGATTTACCAGGCATAAATCTAAATTGGTTTTTAGTTACCGATGTCTCATTTCCTCTAAACTTATCTATTACCTTTTCCTAAATTTTCATACTATGACTCATAAGCTTTATGCCTCTATAATTTCCACATTACTGTATGTCTCCTTTATCTTTAAATATCAGAACCACAACACTATTCCTCTATTCTTTTAGCATTTTCCCTTCTAATAAGATTTTATTAAAAAAGTCTTTCAACCACTTTATGTCAACACTGCCTAATATTTTCTATACTTCTACTGGCACTTCATCTGGTCCTACTGCTTTATTCTTTTTCATCGATGATACAGCCTCCCATACCTCTTTTTCACTAATTAAAACTACCAGTCCTTCGTTTCACGAGATATCCTCTAAAAGATACTTTTTTGTATGAGGATACTCCTCATTCAGTAATTTTTCAAAATATTCTTTCCACCTTTTTTTCACATCATCATTACTCGATAGTACTCTCTTATCAACACTTTCTATACACCTTACTTTGTGATAGTCTTTAGACCTTTTATCTCTTACTTTTGCAAGTCTAAAAGACTACTTTTTCACCTTCCTTTGTTCTTAGCCTATAATACAACTCATCATATCTCTTTAACTTCGTCTGATTTACTGCACATTTGGCTTCTTTACACAAGCATTTATACTCCATTCAATCTTCTTTTCTTTTGCTCTTCTACCATACTTTGAACTACTTTTTTTTACTTTCTATGATTTTTTTAACGTCCTTATCCCACCACCCGGTTTCCTTGTTTCCTAGCATTCTAATCCTACTCTCACCTACAATCTCCTTTACAGTATTCTTTACACAACTAGCAAATCTATTCCACACATCATTTATGTTTCTCTTGATTTTCCTCCTATGTTCTTTCTGTTTTTGTATATTCTCTTCCCACTTCACCATAACTTTATTACCATCAGTGTATGTTGTGAAGTTACACTCTTGTCTAGGATAACTTTATAATCTTTTATTTGTTTTACGCTCTCTTTTGCACATGAAATAATCAATCTGTAATCTATTACTCTCAAAAATATATATCTTTCTCTAAAACACTTCCTAGTCTACTTCATCAAATCCTATTTGTAGTGCATAGGCACTTATTACATTTAACACTTTTTTCTCGGAAATTAATTTTATGACTACAATTCTGTCACTTTTTCTAGCTACTTGTACTACTTTACTTTTCATTTCCTCATCCATTTTATCCATACACCATTTTTTGTATTAGACTTTTCTGAGTATATTATCTAATAACCCTCATCTATTTCACTTGTTTTCTCTCCCTTCCACTTAGTTTCCTACACACAACAAATGTTAACTTTTCTCCTCTTCAATATTTCTACCATTTTTCGAATTCTGCCAGATAATGTTCTAACATTCCATATACCTATTCTTACTTTGTACCTATCTTTCTCCCTTATACACAAGTTCAACCTAGAGTTAAGTAATGATTTCCCTACTCTGTTGACACTACAAGCATTATGTAACAGGTAGACCTGTACATATGACTGGTGAAACAGCTACTGCACAAGTTGTCCGCCTGGTATCAAACATTTTATTTTTTAGATCTTCTTCATTTTTAACTATTTTATTTCCTCTCACCTGTTGTCTCTGCATACATCTGAGATGGGACAATCTACCTAAATTTTGTTCAGGACACCTCATACTTTTTGGCAAAATTTTATGCTGGCTGTCGACCCGATACAACCTCATTAGTCATCTCTTACAGCTGGCAAAGAAGCCGTGAAAGTATTCTTATCCCCTATCCACAAGAAAAAAAATTAATTTTATATATTAATGTATATTTCTGTCAAATTTCAATGTACAAAATAACTTTAGTTTTATTTTTATTAACAATTTTTGTTAAAAGTTGTGTCCTCTAGGAATCAAAAGAATAAAATCTATAATGAGAATTTTAGCAAAAATAAAATAAATTATTATCCTTAAATTAAAGTCATAAGTGTTTTATTTTGCTCATATAATTGCTTTTGAAGTTGAATTTTAGTGAAAAAAAGTTATTTAAAATTTTAATAACCCCATATCCTAAAAATTTTTTTAATAATGCTACTGATCCACGTTATAGTTAAACTCAAAGAGTGTCTATTGAAATTAAACATATTTTTGATTATGGAGGATGATATGACAATAGTTTAGAGATTTAATCTACAAAGTTATCCTTTGATTGCTAAATACTAAATTTCTTTTGGAATGATAAGCCTTTAGAAAATTTGTTCTTGGGTTTTGTTAATTACATATGTATTTCTATTTATTTATTATAAAATATTTTTTAGGTTTGCCTCATATATCTTTTAGAAGTGTCAACTTTATTTTTTTTAATGGCAACATACATATTAAACTAGTTTACAAAATAGAAAATGACTAGTAGATACAACTTTTGAACAAATAGATTTAAAATTATTAACATTTTAAAATATAGGCTAGTGGTGAAGTACAGATACTGCTATTTTTATCACTTATCATTAGTCAACTACATTACTCTTTCTCCCAGGAACAAAAATGCTAATAATTTCCAAAGTATTAGTCTAAAAGTTGTTATCAGCCAGTCATTTTCTTAGTTAGATCATTTTCTATTTTATAAACTAATTTAATATGGATGTAACCATTTAAAAAAATAAACTTGATACCTTTATAATACACAAGGGATGGACCTAAACATTATTTTATAGCAGAAATAAAAATATACGAACTTACAAAATCCAAAAAATTTTGTTTAAAAAACTTATTATTTTGAAAGAGATTGAGAGGCTAGTGTTAACAAAATCACTTTGTATAATAATTTAAAAATAATATAATATTACTTTAAATGTTTTTACATAAAAATAATCAATCTAGTTTGATAAGTAGCTATTACATGTCATAAATGATATCCTTTTCCCTTATATGCAACTATTACTATTTCATATAAATTGATGCTTTTGAAATTTATATTTAAATTCTTCATACCATTATTGAGTTTGATAATAGGTACAAGTATGAAATTAAAAAAATATATTTTTATTTATGTCTATTACAATTTTTTTCTTATAAGTCTGTACTATAAATACTCTGATAATATAAAAATTGTATGCATAGTTTATCCAATATTTTTTTCTCAATATTTGATATATTACCAATAGTCTCTTCAATTTTTTTTATATTTAATTTGATTAATATTTAAACCAATTGTTCATTAAAAAAACACCAAATTTTCTTTTGAATAAGTCATATGAAATTTGCAACAATGCAGTACAATTTAATAAAGTACACTACACTTTGAAAATATTCAAAATTAAATATGTATTTATATGCATATTATAATTAATTAATTGTATTATTCAAAAGATTACTTACCTTTAGAAGCTCAATTTTCTATGAATATTACTTGTAATATAAAAAAAATAGGCATATATTTAAGCATTAACAAAGATATCCAAAAAATGTTTATTTATATTTCTATTTACACATAAAAATAAAAAAATCCGTTTCCATTATTTATAAACGATATTTCCAATATTTTTGTATTTTTTATTTTAGTAATAAAATATATAATATTACTCATGTAATAATTTATAATTTTGATTAATCGGATGAATAGTATACCACTTTTTGATTTCTTACGAGTGAGTTAATAATAATTTCATCACAAACTTCAGAACTTCACCAAGAATAAGATATTTTCATTATAGATATGACACAGATAATAAATTTGGGAAGACAAGCTGAACAGCTGAAAAATGATAAGAACTAAAATGCATATTGAAGATCGGTACTCTATTACAGCTACAGGTTGTATTACACAAGTATTATATTATACAAGTTCTACATATTTCCAAAAAATAAGTTTTTCCGAAAAATCATAAAGAAACATTTCAATCTTAAAACTGTCATTATTACTGTTTTCCATAACATACTATTCTGAAATACGCATTACTATTGATTATAAATATTTATAATCAATGGTATCAAAATGTAATTTATATTAAGACTAAATCTGAGAATATAAAGATAATATTTGGGTATATCCCATATTGAGAATAAATCAATAAATAAATAATAGTCATAAGTGTAACTAGAATGTAATATTTGAGGGTATTAAATTTAATTTCCCTTCCCAAAAAATATTATTTAACAAATATTTAATTTTCTAAATTGAGGAAGAGATCATAATTTTTTGACCAGAAGAGCTAAGGCCCCTTCCTTAATTGCGTCCATGGTTCTAGACCATTTCAAAATAAGATTAAAAATTTTTAAAAAATCATATTACGCTATTAGAGACTTGTACTTCCGAATGAGTACAAAAGACCATTTACTTTTATGTGTAAATTATTATTTTTTTCGAGTCCCGAGCCATAGATTCTCATTTAAATCTAGCATTTATTGATAAGGTAAAATATTTAAAAATTAATATAACTTTTTCCTGTCTCATTCAACTATCAGCTATTAACTAACTTTCAATATAAATTTATAAAATCAATCTGCTATCATGGTTGCCATAAATTTAAAACTTTCAAATTCCCTGACCTTCCAGTCAATTTTAAAATTATTTCCATAATTAACTTAAGAGTCAGATATATAAGATCATATAAGACTCCATTCTTATGAAGGGTGTCTGATTTCATTAACCTTCCAGTTATTTTTATTGTTTGTATATTTATAGGAATTTTGGAAATACTTTATGTTCAACCTTAAAAACACCTCTTAAAACTTCCTCCTAGCCCAGAAGTGTAAATATAGATTTATAGAATGGTTTGTAAACGTAAATCCACATAATTTTTTTTATGTAATAAATCTTGTAACAAGAAGGTTTAAACCCCTAACTCCTTCCTTGTATTGTCTAATAGATTAAAAAAAATTCCCGACATTTGCATGATTTTCCTGACTAAATCTAAATGCCCTGACTTTTCAAAATTTACCAAACTTATGGAAACTATAGTTTTAATTTAACTGCAAGTCTAAAAAGTCAGTTAAAATTTTTCTAATAATTTTTTTAGTATAAACTAGGTTTGTTTTCTTTAAAAATAGAAAATAGTTCTTAAATAATCTAAATAATTTCTAAATATTTATTACATATATAATATATTTTTTAATTAACAACTAAAGACAATAAATTATGGAGTAATATAAATTTAAAAAAAAAATTTCCTATTGAAAAAACTCTTGAATTGGCACAATTCTAGTACTTTCATGGCAACCGTTGAAAAAATATTACGTATGTCGCAGTGATCAATCCACCATTAGACTAGAATTTGCACGTTATCGAAAGGATCGTTTTCTATTGAGATTAGCTTAGATATCTATTAATCATGGAGTATACGATAATAATCTAAGGTCGTAATCGACACCTTTGATTTTTTAAAAAAAACTTAGACAATATTAGAACAAATCTGTCAATATCTATTTTAATATATTTAAGAAATTTATTCATTATGAGTAGCATATATTTTTATCGAAATGGATGAATTGAATTCATATAATTTATGAATTTCATACGTAGTGATAGGTAGTAGGTGTAATGACAGACATATATATTGACTGTGAAATAGAATGACATCACTACGATAACAGGTTAATACCAAGACAATGATTTTATCTGCAATTAAAACAGTTGTTTGAAAAGTACATTGAGATAATATTTAAAACATCATTATTAAAAAACTTTTAGTTAAATATACGCATGGTCACATAATAAATTAAAAACATTCAAATAATTTCCTATGATAAGAAAAAAGTTTTGTTCTCAATGTAATCAATTTTTCAAGTTTTATTGATATTTTTGAAGTTTTTTTAATACGATAGTAGTGGCAACACTTAGACCAAGGTTGTGTTGGGCGGCAATTCATCTCCCTCTTCAACACCCAGCACCATCCCAACCTCTATGCTTTATCTGAGTCCGTCTTGGTTTATCATAAGTCGAGTCACTAATCAAAATCTGTTGGTGTGAACTTGTGGGGATAGGCTGTAGCTGTGAATTTAACTTAATTTACAACATCAAGTCACCAAATAGTCGACGTAATAGAGACTACTGTATGTTTGCTGGTTAGTCTATAGTACGTTATACGTATTTGGCAGTATCAACGAATAATATGTAATATATGGTAAGTGTTTTAATATAATAACATACATTTTGCAACTCTTCCAATACATGATTTTATTAAATAATATTACTCAGTAAAGTGTACGTTTGTGTTGCTAATTAATGTAAATATAGGTATTGTTTTTATATTTATACAAGTAATATTTTCATCATAATATGTCTTAGTAAGCCATGAGTTATCGGAATCGGCTCTCCCGCGCCGCTAAGAATAATAACGAACCATTGCCGAGAAACAAAAACATCATTAAACACGATTGTTGTAGTACGAGTAAATTACGAGCTAGTAGTGTTGAGAATGATAGAATTAATGGCAACCATGAAACACATAGAAGTGCTATTTCTGTAGATAGAGTTTCAAATATTTACAGAAATTCAAGGTAGTTTCGGTTTACCCGAAACTGTGGAATCGAAATATATAACAATCCCTACAATTACAGATTAAATCAATCTACAAGCGAGTCTAGCTGTGCAGCCAACTGTCGTACTCCATCAAGAAATACTGCAAAGTCAACTCTAAACCGTTCTTATTTAAATTCACCAAGCACACCTCTAAAAAAAGTTAGCATTAAATATTCTTATGACAAGTAAAATAAAACTATTTGATATTTCTTGTAAAAATAGAGTATTTCTCTTCTAATTATTATTATAAAGGTGTCTATTAGAGGAAGAGGAACTACAACAACACCTCCTCGATTTAGACGTGAAACATCTCTTTCAAAAAAAATTGTGGATAATCAACAAAATAAGGAATGCCAATCTTCTCCGGTAGAAATGCCGTCAAAACAATCTTATGTATTCACTCAAAATTATTATGACAGTAGTTCTGTGGAGATAATTGAAGAATCATGTTCTCCACAAATAACATTACCTATTCCAACAGAAATATTAAATACAAAGTCAGCTATATTAAACCGTTCTGATGACGATGAAGAAAAAGCTACTGGGATTTCACCTGATGGAAGGTAAATTTTTTAAATAAATGTATTTTTTTTATAAAATAATATATTATTTTGTTTTTATTTAGATTTCTTAAGTTTGATGAAGAATTAGGACATGGTTCTTTTAAAACTGTCTTTAAAGGATTAGATACTCAAACTGGAGTTGCAGTAGCGTGGTGTGAGCTTCAGGTAAAAATTTAATACTTAGATACATTTTTATAAATGAACTTAATAAAATAGAAACATATTAAAAATCTTATTATACTTCCTAAAAGTGACAATTTTTCTAATAATGGAATATATGATTATAGTAAATATAGATATTAGAAACTTTACTACAGATCATAAAAAAACATAACTAAGCAATTCATTTATGAGATTAAAGCCTTCTTTCTTATTACTTAGATGCTTAGTTGTGTTATCCTGTGTCACAGTATAATTCTAAAAAAGCAAACATTTTCCATTTAATTGGTTTAATTTTTACAAACAATAATACAATATCATTTAATTACATATCGATATTCTTGAATTAACAAAATTATGATATAGTGCTTAACAATGTGTTTAACATTTTTGTATAAAACGAGTTATCAAAATTTATTGATTAATTATTATTTAAGGAAAATAAACTAACAAAAACAGAACGTGCTCGATTTCGTGAGGAAGCTGAGATGCTTAAAGGTTTACAGCATCCTAATATCGTACGATTTTATGATTATTGGGAAGTATCCTTAACAAAGCGAAAATATATTGTTCTTGTTACTGAACTTATGACTTCTGGTACACTAAAAACCTATTTAAGACGTTTTAAAAAAATTAATCCCAAAGTACTTAAGTCATGGTGCCGACAAATAGTTAAAGGTTTAAGTTTTCTGCATTCAAGAACTCCTCCAATTATTCATCGTGATTTAAAATGTGACAATATTTTTATTACTGGTACTACTGGATGTGTAAAAATTGGAGACTTAGGATTAGCCACTCTAAAAAATAGATCATTTGCTAAATCTGTTATTGGTAAGTAATTTTTAATGTCTTTATATATATTGGTTCAATTTAAAAGACAACACTGCAAACCCAAAAGGCTTAATAATTTTTTTTTTAAATATTTAAAGACATAAATTTTTAAATCGTGTATTAGTATATTTTTACAGTTTATATTTTAATAGGTACTCCAGAATTTATGGCTCCTGAAATGTATGAAGAACATTATGATGAAAGTGTTGATGTGTATGCCTTTGGAATGTGTATGCTTGAGATGGCTACTTCTGAGTATCCTTATACAGAATGCACTGGACCTGCTCAAATTTATAAAAAAGTGATAAGTGTAAGTTTATTTTTTTAGGTTTGAATAGTCTTTTTTTTCTTTTTTTTATTGTTGCAGTTTTACATTCTTGGGTTATAGCCAAAATCATTTTACAATATTTTTCAACAATTTACACAGATATTTTTTACAATGATATTACTTTTAAACTGTATTTTTACTTTAGGGTGTAAAACCTCTAAGTTTTGATAAAATTGAAAATCCAGAAATCAAGGATATTATAGAATCATGTATAAAATTGAAAAAAGAAGAAAGGTATAATCAGTTTTTTAGATAGCTCCTATGATTTTTATCAGTAAAAATATGAAATAATATTAAATAGTCTTATAATTTTAATAGACCCTCTATTAAAGAGTTATTGGCTCACGATTTTTTTATGGAAGATCCTGGTATAAAATTAGAAATGGTTAGTCGTACTGATAGTCGTATTGAATTTCGTTTACGGGTTCTTGATCCAAAAAAAAGATGTAGTAATAAGCATAGGGAAAATGAAGCAATACAGTTTGATTTTGAAATAAACAAAGATAATGCTGACGATGTAGCCTCAGAAATGGTATAATTAACTAATAAATATACTTAATAATAGTGATCTAAGAATAATTAATTTTATTAGGCAAAATCTGGATTAATTTTGGAAGAAGATAGTAAAATTATAGCCAAGATGTTAACCAACCATGTGTTTAATTTAAATAAAGAACAAAATGAAAAAAGAGATGTGCCAATTGATGAAGGTATAATTTATAATTATTATTTTTATATACAACATTATTTTTGTTTATTATTTTTTATTTGATAATAGATGAAGTGAGCTCAGATATAAATGTTTCTCAATTTCGACAACCTGAAACTGTAGTTATGTATCAACCTCCAAAATTAAACCATCAGGTAAGTAAAAAATTATCATTTTACTTTATTTATTTTTGATATTTAAATTATTGAAACCCAAAGAGTAATTTTCAAACTTCTGTTTTAGAAATATAAAATCTTTAGTATTATAAAAATATAAAAATTTTAATTGGTTGATGTGATATACAGTCATTGTGGTTCAATCAATACTTCACTTCAAAACTAATAATAATAATAATAATATTATGAATTATATTTAATTATAATTAAATATATATATATACACATTTTAAATACTAACTCTTGGTTATCTTTTTGTACATACACAGGATGATGAATGTAACAAAAATGAAAATCCATTAGTTGATCATATTTTTCTAAAACCAGGTAGTGAGGTGAATGTAGCTGAGCTTATAAATCAAGAACATATATTAATACAGACATCTCCGACCAAAAGTCTACCATTTAGAACTGTTGATGCTGTATGCCAACAAGATAATTATAGGAAAATATCCAATATTTCTACAGCATCTACAGACTCAGCCTATACATCTGACACTAATGGAGCATACAAACATATATCTGAACTCAATCAATTACCAAATATGGTTGAAGTTGTACCAGAAGGCTATATTCAGAATGGAAATAACAATATTTATCACCAAGAACCTGTTATGTATCAGAATGTAGAGCAAATTATTAACCAGGATATCCCAAACTTTATTCCAACTACTATGGCCCAATGGTCTTACCCTATTCAAAACATTCCAAATCAGCCAACTTCATTAATACATGATGAAATGCAAAGGAAAATATCTACAGTATCTTCAGTTTCAAATTTGTCATCATTATCTTCAGATTCTGTACAAGGACTGATGCAACAAGATATTCAACATCATGCCATTATACACGAAGAAAATACACTACAAAATAGTCAAAACTTATTATTTGTTCAAAATCAAGATCCACTTAATGCATCTCAATGTGGTGATACATTAAATTATTATAAAGCTCAATCTCCATGTGAAGAATATCAACCAAAACTTTACCAAGAAAAACAAACATATCCAATTTGTAATCAAACTAATATGACAGAAGACTGCAAAATTGTTGATGAAAAATTAGATAATGAACCACTGATGACAAATACTATGGATAATGATGTTAAGCTACTTCAACGGTAAAATTGATTTTTATAGATAGAAAATATTTTTAGTCAAGTAGTTTGTATAATTCGGTTAGACCACATCATACCTCAAAACAAGTATTGGGGTTTCATTCCATTCTGCCAAACTAAATGTTTTCTGTGTTCTTTTTTACTCTCGGTAGTATAAAAAATATATTATTAAATATAAATATTTATTACAATAATTATAAGTAATAAATTAAACATTTTGAGAAACTTATAAAATTTGGTTCATTTATGTAATTTTGTTGATTTTTTCATTTTATGTTGAAAACTACAAAATTAGAGAAAATAAAAATATGTATCACTTGTGATACTTTCGTGTATTTTTCAATCAATACTACAAGATTTCATGGTTTTACATGCGCTTAGTATTAATGAAACATTATGATATACTATTAAGTTAAGCGAGACTTATGTCTTTCTCTAAAACATTGTTTGTACGCAAGCTTAAAACATATCTACGCTAAACTTCTTAATTTCTCCATGTTCATTTTAGACAAAAATATAAATATTAAAATTGAATTGATGATATTTTATACATTTAATCATACCAGTTTTTTATTTTATCTCTCGATGAAAATTTGTTAAATAAAGTTTAATTTTTGAACAATAATTTTTAGTATAAAAATTAGCTATAAAGAATTATGTAGTATGTTTTGAATTAACAAAAAAATAATAAAAAAAATTTCCAAAAATATGTTATAGTTGAAACTGGTCAAATGTAGTAAAGTATAAAAATCATTTTAATCTTGTTATTTTACATTTGTGTTTCTTTTACTATTATTTCTGTGATTACTCACCTAATTAAAATTAAATTTCTGTTTGAAGTATAGTCTAAGTTTCTATTTTTATTTATAGATCTGAAAATAATTTAGATGAAACTTCTGTCATAAAAGATACCGCTACAAGAAAGAAGAGTAGAACTTCAGGACCATCTTTAAATTTACTAGCTGTTTATGATAATCGTCAAGCTGAATGCCAATTAGAAAGTAATAAACATAAAACAGTCACTTTCAGATTTAATATAGATGATGTGGTTCCATATGATGTGGCCAACAAATTAGTGAGTATTAATATTTTAAGTATTATTCCTAACTTAAAGTTATCTTAGGTCAGCAATCTATAAAATAAATATAAATTTTAGGTCACTGAAAATCTATTAGAAGTATCTCATATTGATTTAGTTGCTGAAATGATGAAAGATTTAGTAAATAAACTAAAATTAGATATGCAACCATTACCAAATTCAATTGTTGCTTTCGAATTACCAAAAATTGAGGTTTGTAAAATTGCTTAAAAAAATATATTCCCTTATATAAAGAGAAATTTTATATTTTAAATTGAGGTATTAGCATAGGAAAGGTACTAATCTCAAAAAAATCAAATTTCCACTTTTAATGTATATTGTAGTAAATACAAATCCTAACAAATTTATGAAAAAAAAATTATTTGATATTTGTGTAGAATAATGCACAAAATAAAAAGACATTTATCAATAAATCATGGAACTTAGAATATTAATTTTTTTCTTTTGAAGAATCTATTTTTTGTGATTTAGTACCTTCTCTATGACATTGCCTGAATATGATTATTAATCTAATATGAGTTAACAAAAAATAATTTTTTTTCAATCATTTACTACTCTTGTATAGACATTCGAAACATTCATTTTTTTGATCTATTGTTATTTGGCCTATAACATTGAGGTCTATCTTGAAATTTAGTCTATACTACAAATGCTGCTACAATGATTTTTAGTGTAATTTTTGTCAAAACCAAAAAATGTTAACTCTAATTTAGAATTAAAATTATTATAACTAAAGCACAGACTTCGGGCCCTTCTTAGATTAGATGATGAATTATTTGTTATAAATTATATTATGTTACACAAGTAGAAGTTATATATCTCTTCCAAAACACATCAGTAAATAAATCAAACACTGATGTTAAAAATTAATTTTAATTAGTATTAATAAGATAATCTAATATTATTAGATAGTAAACACAACAAACATGTAATAGACGACATTTTTGTTGAGTAAACTTTTTGCTAGTTATACAATCTTGTTAGTAGATATTGTAAATTAAACGTTTTGTAGTAGATTATAAGACCTTTAAAGGGGTATAAAATATCAATGTTTAAATAAATATTAATAATTTAAAAGACTTTTCCTCTCTTTCTTTTATTATAAAATACAAAACTCATGATTTGATATTTAACTGATTTTAGACTGAACCTGTGTTGTCAGTTTTGTCAGAGTTGGAAAGTACAACAAATACAATCTCTAATGATATGCTTTTAGAAAATGTTAATGATGTAGAGGAAAAACCAGAAGTAGAAAAGAAAAAACCAGTAAGTTATAAATATGGTAAAAACTATACTTTTTTTAAAAAACTAATACATTAAATCTAAGCAATAAATGTAATATATATTTCAATATTGTGTTAATTCATTTTTAGGTTAGAAAGATATCTAGATTTTTAGTAAGTCCAGTTATTGCTGAACAAACGTCTGAAGTAGTAAGTTATTTTCTAAATAAATTTTAGTTAGTCATTATTATGGAGTCTTTTTTAGTGCAATAATGATAACACTAAACCAAATGAATTGTTGAGTCCTGAATCACTACAGAAAAGTATTCTCACTGAAATGATCACTTTAGCTAGTACAAATGTCCATTATTTACCATCATGCCCTTATGAAGACTCATCTAATTTTGAATCTAATCTATGTCAACTATCAGATTCCAAAGTTAACTCTCAAATTCCAACCGATATGTGAGTATATTTTATGTTTCATTAAAGTTTTTACTTTAAACATTTTTATTTTTCATAGAAATCAAAAAGGAGGGTCATTGACTATATCTGAACTCCAGCAAAAATTAATACAACTAACAGCTCAACCATCTGAAATATCATCTGGTACTCCACCAATTGGATCTCATCCTAGTACACCTCACACAAATAGCTGCTATGAATCATACATGAATACTCTTCAAAAACGCTTAGCTTCTATTTCAATGCCTACTGGCCACATACTAGTAAGTCTTTTATTTTTTTTTCATTGTTACTTGATAGTAAATACTATACATAAATAAATTAGAAGTTTCTCAATTTATATGTAGTTATTATACAAAAAACTATAAATTATGAAATGTTTTATGGTATTTGTAGGGACCACTATCTCCACAAAGTACTTTGCATGCCATTAGTTCTGCTACTTCTAAATTAAAAATTCCATCAGCGATTGAAGTTATTAAGCCCATGCAACCTGTAGCCATTGGTGTGGAAGAAGTACATATTGGAGATGAAGTTGGCCCTATCGTAGTACATGCAGTTCAAGCTCAATCAATTATATCAGGTAATGAAAATCCTCAACATGTTATTATGCCAGATGAAAACAAAGACCAACACACATTGGTAGTCCAACCCTTACCCGGTCATTCTGTTATGGTGCAATCAGTACCTATAAGATTTTTGCAGAATCAAGATCATTCTATTACTGTAAGTTATAATAGCATAGTTTTATTATTACTAACTTTAATGTATATACATATAAATATTTATATTTTTTATATATTAGGATATTGAAACCACTCCAAATTCACAAAAAGATGATGCAAAAGAAAGAAAAGTGAGCCGTGCACAGTCAATAGATTTACATAGCTTAGAACAAGTAATTCATAAAATATAAGTACTATAAAATGTGCAAAATTTCGATTTATAAATATTAAAAAAAATATGTATATATTTTTCCTAAGTTTTTTGTAGGTTTATGGTTATGTATACTTAAAAACTTTATCTATTTGTCTTTTATAAATTTAATAACACTAATAGTAATATTATGTGTCTGAAATTATTTTTAATTATTCAGAAGACTTAAATAACTGCCTTTATAACCATATATTGAATATATTATTGGATTTAAAGCTGGAAAATAATATTTTCAAGTGAAAATTGATAAAGCCAAAAATTATGTTATATGATGATACCATAAGTATTGCAATTTATATTTTGTAAACTAATAATGGTGGTATAAAAAACAATTTTTTTATCTAATATGTATGTTTGTTTCTAATTAATCCTAATAGATTCATTAGAAATAAATGTTTAATTATATATATATTATTGTATTCTTACTAATATTTACAAAATTAAAATTTTTTTATTTGTTATAGAAATTATCTAGTATTCATAGTAATACATATAAAAAATATTCCACAAATTCATCCAATCAACAAATGTTGCAATGTTCTGATCAAAACATACTAACTACTGCAGAACTAGATTTCTCTTGTGATACTAATCAACAGAAATCTCATTCGGTACTAATTGATTGATTATTAAAAACTATTACTTCACTTTTATAAGAGAGTTATAATTTACTAGTAATAATTTTTTGATAAATAAAATTTACAGTAAATCTTAAATATTTATTACTTTAAATAACTTTAAAATGAATTTCTTCTTAATAAACACTATAATATTAATTGCTTGAATAATGTTTGAAGGCATAATTCTTCCTGTAAATTATTTATAATTTATATTTTGCATCACATTTTACTCTGATTGTACCCTTCAAGCATACTGTTAAAAAAATTATTAAGTCATATTCTTTTTATAAACAATTATTATTTATTTGACTTCTTATTTTTTTATATTACTATGTATTATTTTTGTAATTATTTTTTATTTATAAATGTTTTGGAATTTTTAGAGTGAAGAAATATTTCAAGAAAATAAAGAATTAATTTGTCAAAATACAGATAACTATAAACCTACAATTACAACTGAAACTTCTCATTCTACAATTAATAATTCTTTAACGCCATTGGATTTACAACATTTATTACATAGGTTAGTTGATTGGTTTTAATTATTTCCAGTTTTCATAGAACATTAAATTTTAATACTTTTAAACATTTTTAAATTAAAATGTTTATAGATTTTTAATATAGATTTTTACTTTTTAATTAGACAATGGAATGAACTAGATAATTTACGACGACGTCATGTAGAAGAAATAAAAACTTATATGCAAATGTTAAAACCTGAGAGCTTACAATCTACAATTCTTTATGAAGCATTGTCACCTCTTACCAATGCTGGTATTTACTATTATATTACTATTTAGTTTAGCAAAAAAAAAATTAGAACAGTTTATTGAGCATATTACTTTTTAGGTAAAAATTTAGCAACTGAAACTAGCAATAATTCTCGATCAACGTCACCAATATTAGACAATACTGTTATGCGATTCACTCCTACAGGTTTATACTTTTTACCCGAGTCAGTGAAGTTATTATCATCCAGTTTAGTTGACTCTCATCAACAAAATACATGAAAATATTATTTTAAAAAATATTAAAATTAATCTAAATCTTAAGCGTACTATTGAAAAATTCAATATTTTCTTTTTCCAACTGTGTATATTTTTAAATTGAAACGCTTATAATTAATTTTTATTTTAATTTGTGTATGTTCCTTAAAAAATTTTATTAATTTGAAATAGAATTTGACTCTTATATAAATATGTCACACACACACATTTATATATATATATATATATACTTGTGCAAATTTAATGAACATTATGCACATTATAACATGGGTGTTAAACTACTCAGCCAACTCTAATATCTTTATCTTAAAAAATTTATAACAAAAACTTAGTGTTATCTCAGGTTTATTATTTATTGTTGTTTGTTGCAATATTGATGCATTTTTGTCTATTATTATTATTATTTTTATGGTGTACTATAAACTTATTATTGTAAGTTACAACACTTATTGTAATTTACATAGTCTAGTCTAATTAAAGTAATTTTGTAAGTAATAAGATTAAAGAAACTTGCAAATTATTAGTTAAATACCAGTGTAATATAAAAATCTCTTTTTTTTTTTAATAAGTATTTAATAAAACAAATATAAATGACTGTAACATTTGATTTGAGGTTTTTTATTAATGAAGTTAATTTGAATTGACTAAATTCAAGGTCATGTGTAATCGTTTTAAAAATGGCTATTAGAAAACCCAACCCCTAAAGCATATGACAATCTTTAAAATATTAATTTTAGAACAATATACATCTAAAAAGAGTGTGAAGAATTTAAATTACTATTATATAGTTCAACATTTTTCAAGAAATATTACCACTATCATTTAATCATTTATCAAAATTTCTAAAATTTTAAATTTTGATTGGTTACACATTGCATTTATGGTTAAGACAGATGTAGATTTTAATATAATTTTAGTTATGTTAAAACAAGATCGGGTAAATCATTCTTATTTGAATGTAACTTTTTAAAATTATTAAATGATAACCAAAAACAAAATAAAACATGAAATATTTTAGTTAAAAATTCGACAAGATGACAAAGTTATTTGTTGACACTTAACGTTAACCCCGTTATTCTACTTTTATGTGTACTAAAAATAATTAGTATTTATAATGAAAAAGTCTTAAAATCCATGTTTTAGTGTCTCCGCATTCTATAATTAGTTAACAACTTGATTTTAAATCCACAGTTATATTTTTATCGTTTCTTTTTCAATTTAATAATTATACTGTTAATAACTGTTTGCCAACTATTAAACTTTTAAACCCAATATATTTGACATAATTGTTAACAGAATTATGCATTTAACTCAACTTGATAATATTTAAACATTAATATTATTGTAATCGGTGATAAGTTTTATTGTGGAAAACTGTTATCAAATTAAAGACACTTAATTGATATGTTATCTTATTATTATTACTACTATAATATCTTATAAATAAGTTTAACAAAATTGTTTTAAATATTTATTAGTTAGACAACTGTTATTAATATAACATTTGATATTTCCTTTTTTTATGTAAAAATTTAAAATTTCATTATGTCATTTAAGTGTTATTGAATATATTGTACGAATTATAATCATTATAAAACGTTATAATTTATGAATTGACAAAATTACAAATATTTATATAAAACATATTATTTTATGTATCATTCATGTTAGAAGGATGTTTTTAACTCTTCTTGCTTTCATTTTTTATTATTCATACCTGAGTATGGAAAGAAACTACTTTAACATTAGTAAGGTATTAGTTGTTAAAACACTTAGAAAAGCATTAAAGACAAAATGAGGTAAGTATTAAATGGGGTGGCATGGGTTGTACAGAAAAAATTTATAGCAATGTGACCTTTACTTTTATACAAGTATTATTTTCTGAGTTTATCCTAGATGTATGTTATTGATGGCATTATAACATAATATAATAAATCTTATTTAAGCTATCATTCAAAACAAATTTATTAAATATTTATTTGTTAAGTACTATTTCAGTGTTGAATGTTACCTGAAATCAAATAAAACCTAATAATTCTTTCAATAAAATCAGCAAGATAATTGATTCCTTACAATTTTCTTGTTGATAACAACAGCACGATGTCTTTATTTAACAAAAATGACCCCAGAATAGAGAAAACTAATTAAGTTATTAAAAGAGCATAACTTTTATTTAATTTATGTGCTATATTATTTAAAAAAATAATTTTAACCAACTTTTTACATGCAAATTGTTTGATACATTGTATGAGAATAGTTTAAAGATATCTACTACACATAATTTTTCGTTGTGACTAAATAAAAAACTATTTGTTTCATATTTTAATTAATAAGCTTTGGCTTAAGCAAGTAGCAAGAGAACTACAGTTTTCTTTTAATAGAATATTAGTGTAATCTGATTTAGCTTAGTACTCATTTTACGCATCATGGAAAGCAGCTTATCATTTTATTAAATTTGTATTCTTAGAGTAGCTTCAGTATTTTATTAGTGAATTAATATAACATTTATTGTAAATTAATATTTCCTAACTTTATTATTTATTAGATGATTTGAGCACTATTAATTCAGATATAATTGATATTAATAAAGACATGAATTATATTGGTACATGTGACAAACAATCATTAGTAAGCTTATTGGGTAGTTGTGATGAAACTGAAATTAATCAAGGGGAGTGTAGACTTAGAGTGAAACCTCTAGATGCATTATTCAATGAAAAAATTAAAGAAGAATCAATTGATGATTGTATAAGCCAGACTATCATAGAATTGAAAAATGAAGATATTAATGAAGAAGAAAATAAAAAAGAAATATTTGTTGATAAACGTGAACCACCTAAGGCTATAGCTATTAACAACAAACAACAAAAAGTTGCTATACCAAAATTAAAAAGGATTAATTCTTTTATTAATGAATCTATTAAAAAATCGAAAGTTAAGAATACCTACAAATTAAGATCTAGTAAACCAAGAGCCATATTACCAATGAAACACTCTACAATATCTGCAAAAGTCTCAAAGTTAGATCAAACACCAAATTCTGGTCAGATTTTAATGCCATCGCCACAAATGTCTGGAATTGCATATCAAATTATATTAAAAAATCATGAAACAACAAATGCTAATAATCAGCTTCAATATACAATGCTACAACCACAGTCATTATTTCTTCAACAAACACCAAATTCTGCGACTTCATCATCTTCTGTTATGATAAATCAATCATCTCAAAGCATGGTTATAAATCAACCATATCAAGTAACACAAACTACTGCTCAAATTCCTGTTCCAAATAAGATTGTTGCTCAAAATTACTGTACATTTTGTTACTGTGTTGTGAACAATATGAATGACCATTTGATAGAATGTTGGGCTAATCCTAATAGTAAAAATTATAAATTTAGGAAAATTGCTCCATCTAAATCCTAAGTTTGATTTCTGAATTTATTTTATTAATATGTATATAGTTTATTAAATAAAATTATATGTATCATATTATTTTAAATATAATATTTGAGTGTACTACAAATACAAGCGACATAGATAAAAAAATATATGCATCTTAACTTAATACTAATATAATCAATACTTGTTTTTTTTTTAAATTATTGAGTTATAAAAAAAATGCGATTCAATTTTATATATTATACAAATATAAAATAAACAATGTTAATAACAATTATTTACTATAAAGTATTTTTTATTATTTATTTTGAATTTTAGTTACCATCCCTACATTTTTTATAAATAATAAAATAGTAATATTTTGTTTTTTAACCATAAAATGTTTTTCGTATTGTTAAAAATAATTGTTTTGTATCTATAAGGGCCATTTCAAAAAATTAAAGATAAATAGGTACAACTAAAAATTTGTTGAAATAAAGTTATAATTTTTTTTTACTAGTAAAGACATCCAAAATACACTTAATGAGATAATAGCTTGGTTCAATTTCATTGATTTTTAAGGAAGGATGGAATAATTTAGTTACGAAAACGACTGTGAATACATATAGAGTATTTTTATATATTTATATTTATATATATTTTTATATAACAAAGAATGTTCTAAATTTTTAGGAATACTAAAAGCTCTAATTGAGATTATGATATTGGCTATTAATTACATGTAAAAATATTTATTTTATCCGGCGATGATAAAATTTTATCTATCTCAAAAAACTATTTTCATTTGTAAAATTATTTTATTATGGGAAAATGTAGGTCACTGGGTAAAATTTGTCAATCAAATTTTTTTAAACTAAAATTAGATTCATTCTACTGTATAAGATTATATTTTTTATCATTATTTAAAATATAATTTATACCTATTAAAAATTCCTTTTTTTCTTTCGTTAACAATCGGCGGTACATTTAGAGGTAAACTAAAGTAGACTAGAAAATAGGACATGCTTTTTAAAGGGGGACTATTTATTTAGAAGAGGCTTTTTCTGATTCTATGTATAGAATCAAAAGTTACAGAGTAATTTTATTTAAAAATTTTTTTTTAGTGTCGTTTAAGTAAAGAAAAAATTAAAAATAATTTTTGAGATTTTATTAAAAACACTACAAAGATAATTCAAACATCTATAAAAATCATCTTTAATAAATATAATTTTTTTAGAAGATTCAATAGTTTGTTGATAAAATTTAAATAAATAATTTTAATAGTAAAATGATGAAAAAATATAGTATTACTATATTTTACTAAGTGGAGTTTTATTTTAGAAGCAACAAGATTGACCAAAAAAGTTGGAGTTGATAATGAGCAAAAAATATACTCTTGTGTTCCCTCTAAATACATCCTTGTAAATGTAATAAGTTTTAATGTAATCATACCAAGATATGCATGTTATTTGCACATATACATATTGTGCTCAGAATATTGAAATCGACAAGAATAAAATTTTATTAGTTAACTTCAAACTTTTTCCATTAATTTTTGTTCAACTGTAGTAACATATGTTATTAACTTCAAAAATCCTATTAGTCCTACAATTTCATCTCGTATATTTCTAATAATATAAAAGTTAATACTTGATATAACGTGTTATCATCTTATTGATGTACTTAACCCTTTACTGCATGGAAGTGCATTTATGGATACTTACAAAAGTTACTTTAAATTTCATGTACAAGGGGGAACATTGCAATTATTCTAGAATACATTTTTTTCAAGGTCAAATTTATAATTCATGCATTATGCGTTTCTTTCCGTTTTTCTTATAAGACAAAGGTTTTTTCTTCCATTAAAGGTTTTATATTTTGACCTATGGAGTTTTGTGTGGTATAGGTCGTTTGTCACTAACGTTATTAATATGAAAATAAAACTGCTGTTCTTCAAAAAACTCGTTTTGGAAAGATTTCTTGCATTAAATTGAAAATATTTAATATTTTTTTGTCTAATAAAAATTGTCTGAATAGAGACTATATTTTATCTTAATAGAATTTAAAGAATAAATGAAATCATTTAAACATTAAATTTTGATAGTTTTAGTATCTAAAAATCATTGATTGATGATGAGCGAATTTAAAATATTAATAATAAACATAAATACTTTGTGATACAACATCACTATTAGCTAATTTGTGAAACAAAATCGCTAAGTATTATTGTTTGTCATTTGATAATTATTATTCATATCCATTAATAATAATTATATAATTGCATAAACATGCTCTATGAGAATTATTTATTTAAATGACATTTAGATAAAATAATTATGGTATCGAGTAATGTTAGCGCATTAAACTACAGATATTTAGAGAATATTAAAAAAAAATTATCATTTCGTAATTTAATTGTATAAATGAGCTTATAAACTAATATTTTAACAATTATGGCTTATTATAAAAAAAATTATGATTTTAATAATAATATTAATTAAATTGAGCCCCAAAAAATTATAATCGATGACTTATGACTAACTAATTAAAAATGAATAAAATTAATCCAACGCCACGTAAAGTACTTGAAATAATGGATACGCATATTTATGGTTTTGACAATGTGTAACCAAATATATGTTATACACATAATATGTCGTATCTAGAAAAGTTCGTGATAGTGTTGTGAATAAATTTTAGGTAAGCTATGTGCAAAATGAAATCACTGAATTAAATTATAAATTTTGACCCCCTCCAATTGAAACAACTGTATAATGCAAATGTTTTAAAACTGAAGAAATGTCTCATCTGGTTATTATCACAAATCTGTAGTTTTATAATTTTTTGAATTGGAAAAATATTGTATAAATTACATAATGTATACATATATATCTTTAAAATAAAATATCAATATTGAATTTGCGACCATTTTTAGAAATTTGTGTCATGCTGCACTAGTCTGAAAACCAACAAATGAAGCAAATAATGATAGGAGAAGGGAAATAATTTGAGTGCCGATTCTGTTTCGCATCTTGAAATTAGTGATTCCCGTTGTTTCCAAATATACTATGTTCGTTTTTCGAGTGCTGAACAAAAAGATAGTAACACATAATAAAATTGTCATGTGATGGTATCGTTGTTACATACTTCTTGTACAGAGCAAGTTTTTTTTTTTTTATAGAGAATGCCATCGTCCTACGGTTGATATGTTTATATATAAAAATACGTTTTGTGTATTTCAGCAAAATAGTCACTTGTATGTATATATATATATATGATATTGAGGGATACACAATAAAGAAACGGGGCGCTTAGGACGGAGGACGAACGCGGTGATACAGATCATCACAATGTAATTCCGTGAAATAGAATTCTCTCCCACCACTAGTAGTCGAATGGTCCCAAAAATGTATTATTTCTTTCTTCTTCATTTTTTTGCCCATTCCGCGCGCCGACAACAGTGTGTAAACAAACCCGCGCCGAACTTTCCAAACGCGTGTGCAGTGTGACCGGTTTTCATACAAAAATTCCCTACGCGGCACTCACTGCCGGCCGAGTTTAGAAAAGTTATTGTATATCTTTTGCTCATCAACGTTCATACACGCTAATTAACACAGTTCATTAATAAAACGGCTAGTTCAACAACGGCCGGACGTATCTACGAGACACTTGACGCATTGCCCGCTGTCGACAGCGCCATTTCCGGACCGGTTTGTAAAATTACCGTGCAAACTTTCAAAGTTGGCACTGCCGAAAAAACTTTATTGTCTATTTTGTTGTTGTTGTCCTTTTTTATTACTTATTTTTTTCCCTGTCGTCGGCCGCGCACATAATTTTGGTAATGCGAGTGCGATGGTATGTTTGAATTTCGTTACGCCGCGTTTCAGTGTGAAAATTTCTCTTTGTCCCATTGCGCTGCTTTCGCCGTTGAAACGGGACCACCGTCGCCGTAACTGATGCTTTTGCTGTTCTGTCCGTCGATAATTATTATCAGGACAACACACCGTTCGGCGTCTGTGTGTTTTTGTGCGTGATTTATTTATTCATTTTTTTTTTTTTTGACGTAATTTTTTAATCCTCGTGTTTAAGTCTGCAAGTTTGTGTCTGTGTTTAACGATCTTATTACCCGCGTCCGTGCTGGGTGCGCACACGTTTTTAAACGGGATAACGTGGACGTTATGGAACAACAGCAACAACAATTTTGTTTGCGATGGAACAACCATCAGAACACATTGATATCGGTGTTCGACAGTTTGCTAGAGAGTGGATCACTGGTGGATTGCGCTTTGGCTGCTGAGGGACAGTGTATGAACGCTCACAAAGTCGTACTCTCAGCTTGCAGCCCTTATTTTGCAGTAAGTATTTGCTTAAAAGTATATGATCTCTACGTCGCAGTATATTGCGGTGCGCGACCACGTTGTTTTGGCCGACGCCGCCGTCGCTGCCGCCTCGTTCCATATGTTTTGTCCGACAACCACATTTTTCTATGACACCTGTTGAATGTAAAAACACAGCGCATGACCCTCGATCCCTTGTTAGCACAACAATCAAATTGTTAAGCAGGTTATTTTCATTAAGATTCTGAAACCAACTGGTTAAATTTATGTTATCAGTGAACATTTTACTTAATTTGGGATTTCTATTAAATTACCGTTGGTAATATTCAAAGAAAATCATTATGTTTTTATATATTCATGTCTTTTACATTTTAAAAATTACTGGTTTTGGCATAAAAAATATCTATTTTTTTGAAACAAATTGTCATATTGCCTGATTACTAAGCAAATTTGTGTTTTTAATTATATAAAGAATTTTCACTTCTTAAACCTCTAGTGAATACATGTACTTATTTAATTTAATTTTTATTATGTGCAAGTAAATAAATATGATTATTTCAAGTTATAAAATGCAGTTCTTTACATAATTTTTGTTTACCTAACCTAGAAGTTGTACCATCGTAGCGTTATAAACTGAACTGCTATCATTTAATTACTAAACAATATTTTATAAACATTATTTTGATTACTGGAATGCCTTAATTCGTATTACTGGAAATACTTCAGTGAAATCAATCATTACTACTTTTGTTAAAAATCTGTTATATACATTCATTGTATTTATTAAAATTAAATAAAATAATTCTTATCAAAAGCTTATTGAAAATTCATTATAAGTGGTGCAAAAGATCAAATTTATTAAATAAGTATATGTAAATTTGAATGTTAAATGGTCATAATTTTTTGGTTAATATAGCTTTGTCAATGAACATATGCCTGCCCCTTAAAATATACCACTGCTTCTTTGTTAGGTGTATTAATTTGTCACATTATGAAGTTTTTAAATAGAAAATGAGTTTTGAATTTTTTAATTTAAGTTTCTTTTTCAATATTATAATTAGGTATCTGAGTAGATAATTTATAGAAATCACATTTGTGCGATATGGTTATGTAATCAGAGTCTGGTTAATTTTTTGACTTACATTTAAACTTGTTTTAATTCATGTTTTAAGTTATTCAATTTTAAGTATCATTAAATAAATTGTTTATGAATAAATCTAATTTTTAATTCTGAAGTATTTGTCATACATTTAATACATAATATTTTATTATTGAATATTTTTATTTTTGAAAGTATTCTTTTTTATGCATTTATCTAAAATGTAGAATTGATTTTTTTTTTTCAATAAAATACTATAATTGTAGTTTTATTATTAGATTACAAAAGTGACTATTATTCTAATTTTATATTTCTTTGTCAGATTTCATGGTAATTTATCATGTATTATTTTTGTGAGCTGTGATGTTTTCTTCAAATCAAAAATGTATATAGTGAATTATTTTTATTTTTTCTTGGTTTATATTTATATACTATATCTATATACCAAGTTATACAATTTTATGAGTCATTTTTGCATTTGTTATTCCTATTTTTTTTTTTAATGAGCTCATAAAATTACATGGTCCTCATTTTTTGAGAATGGTAAATTATTGTTGATTAAAAAGTAAAAAATTATAACTTATTGATGTATTGTGAATTATGTAAATTTTTGTAACAGTTCTTTAATTTTCCTAGAATTATGAACTCGAACAGTTAAGATAAATATTTTTTCTTACTAATCATTATTATCATTATTCAATACAATTTTATAGAATTTGAAAATATCAGTTAAAGTATCTGTTAAAAAACACTTAAATATTTGAAATTTATGATAAAATCTATATAATAAGTTATTTTAATTACTTTTTATGAGGGATATAACCATTTATTTAAATATAACGCTCTTGTAAAAGGTTTTTATTTTTTGTAAATGAGTTGGGATGTTATCTAAAAGTGATGGACGATAAGCAAAATTCATCTAATTTTATGTGATAGAGATTATTTAAAAATATTATAAATTATTGTAAGGTAAAAATAATGTCATGTGTATATAAATTTATTTTTATTTAATAATTATTTAATATGAACATTTTTTATGCTGATATTTGTTTGGTCTAAATATTTCATGTGATTGGTATGAACTATACATTTGTTTCTACTTTAGTTTCCAATATTTATGTTATATTTAATTTAAACTGCAGAGTACAGTACAATAAAGGAACTTAATTATTTAATTTTATTATGATTTAAATTTTAATAATCAAGACTCAATAGGTATAATGTAGGTCTTAGTCACTATGGATATAATTTCTCTTTACAAAAAGTTCATAATATCTAATAGAAATATAAGTATATCTTATTATTATCATATTTTGTCTAATAAAATAAAAAAATTTATTCTAAAAAAAAAAAGTATATAAAAGGAAGTTAAGGTATTATATAATTTTGGTTAGCTTTGATTGTAATTGACTTTCTATTTTTCCACTCACTGATTTGGTACATTCAACTTTAAGTATGTTGTTCAATTATGTTCTAGTTTTTTATTTATAGTAGTATACAAAATTTATTAATTTTTTTAGCATATCAATCAATCATAGTACAAACTATGTTGATTGAAAAAAAATAGGCGGTTAAAATGATGTCTTGCTCTTTAAACTTGGTAGTCATATTTTTTTTTTATATTTAAAATTTTAAATATTATATAATAAAAATAGATTAATTGTGACTAATATCATTTAAAATATTAATAAAGTAGATAGTGTGTTGAAAAATATAAACTGAATAAAAACTGAAATATTAAGTTTATTTTAATTTAAAAAAAAAATGAATTGTTACAATAAGAACTGATAGTAATACTAATAAATACTTACCAGACACGTTCTTGTTCTTTTAAATTTCGTTGAAATTTTATCATAATCGAACTAAATGTGATTGTGACGTGTACAATAATTTGAAGAACTAATTTCTTGTTTTTAAAGTTGATATTGATATTATCAAATATTTATTGTTATTTATTCATAACCAAATTAGTTTTATATAGATTATTACAATTTTCATAATTTTAACTCTGTAGTTAGATTAATGGGGATAACAGATAGTATGATTTATTGAATTAAAAAAAATTGTCTGGATTATTTATAGATGATATTAAATAATCATATAAATGTAAATTTACTTATGTATAAAATTTTTGCAATACATTTTTTTTCTAACAAAAGTTGTTATTTTTTATGATTGATGTAATCAGGATGATAAGATTTGGTCTAGATGGATGAAATAGATAAATAAATATGGATTCATAGTTTCTGTACAAAATTAAATTTTTATAATTGTTTGGACAAAATGAGCTAAAATTATTATCTAATATAAAAGTGAATAAATAAGACTAACAAAACAGAATAAATTTTTAATTTTGGTATGATTGAATTTTAGTTAATGTTATTATTTTAAGGTAAAACTTCTTGCTTTTCAAATTTAACATTTTTTTTTTTTTAATGGTTTAATATTATTCACTGTCTTCAGTTTTACATTTTTTGTTTGTTATTATGTACTTGCCCATTTTATCTGCTTTTGGATACGGTTCATGATAAAATCAAAATAACATCCTGGGATGTGATAGTTATAATTTTTAATGGATTAATACTAGTGAAATAGAATAAAAAGAGAGTTATTCATGATTGACTAAAATTAATTTCTTAGTAGAGTTAGTAGAAGCTATAATATTAAAACTGAGTGTAATTGGATACTTTTCAGTTTTTAGGTTAAAAGGTTACCCTTTAATAAAAAAATTTTTTTATTTGTCTAATACAGTGTAATTTTTAAAGAATGATACCCCCATTTTATTTATTAAATTACAATTTTTTTATAAAAATGTGCGAATTAAAATTTGAATTCTTCAAAATTGATTGTAACAAAAAAATATTTTTAAGAGTATAATTTAAGGGTATCTTTCAAAAGTTATATGAGAGAGCCCTTATTTTTTTTTTTTAGTAAATTAATAATGGTTCAAAAAAAAATTGTAGACTGGTCAATAATCAGTTTTGCAATATACTTTTTGAGTTAATGTAAATTTTAGTTATAGGCGAAAAGAATGTGCAGCATAGATAAATTCTTATTTGTGCATAGTGTCGCTATAATACTACCCTATTCCTCACCTTTTCTAAATATTAAAATGCTAAATATTTCAAAAAGTAAAGTTTTAAAATAGGTGATCAACTAGCCAAAATTATAGGAATTTCAACTTTATTTTTATTTAATGGAAACATATATATTTAACTGACTTATAAAATAGAAAATGATATAATTTTAAAAATCACTGGTCGATAACAACTTGGATTAATACTTAGGAAGTTATTACAATTTTAAAATACAGACGGAAATTAAAGTGTAAATGTTGCTATTTATATTATTAGTCAATTCTTGCATAAAATAATGCTCTTCCCCCACCTAGGTGTAAAATTGAATTTCTTCTGAAACACTAGTCTATATTTTAAAATGGTAATAACTTTCAAAGTATTAATCCAAAAGTTGTTATAAATTATTCATTTTTTTAATTAAATCATTTTCTATTTTACAAGCTAGTTAAATATGTATGTTGCCATTAAAGAAAAATAAATTTGGCATTCCTATAATACATAAGGAATGAACATAAAAAATATTGTATAACAGATAAATGGAAATACATACGTAACTAACAAAAGCCAAAAAAAATATTATATTAAGAGAAATTGAGTGGATAGTATTAAAAGAATTACTTTGTATAGTAGGTGATAAAGGGTATCTTATTTTATTAGTCTTTGCCATAATTTGATGATAAATATAAGGTTTATAAGCTATAAATACAATACATTCAGTATTTTGTTTCTAAATTATTGATTAAATAAGAATTTAAAAAAATGTATGATAGCTTAACCCTGAGGTACAGATATCTCTCGTCATAAACTATAATATTAATATTATTATTATAATTATCATTGAAATTTGATTAGTTTTATAATTGACAACTTTTTATTATTTTATTATAAAAGTTGTACAATTTAGCTATCATAAATATTTTAACTTGTTATTTTACATTTATGTTTATATCTTAAAACATTAAAATGGAACTTTTTGCTTAATCTAGATGCTGCTAAATCAACATTTTGACAAGTATCCTGTACTTATCTTAAAGGATGTAACATATCAAGAGTTACGGTCTATGATGGATTACATGTACCGTGGTGAAGTCAATATTACTCAGGAGCAACTTGGATCATTTTTAAAAGCAGCAGAGTCCTTACAAATTAAAGGACTAACAGAAAGTAGCGGTCGATCTGATAGAAAAGTTGATGCGCGAAAGAGTGTTGCAAGAAATAGCTCCCCAGGATTACCTAAAAAATCAGTAACTCCTAAAATTGTCGAAAGTTCATTTGAGCCAACCATGACTGTACCACCACCAACTGTAGCATCAATACCAAATACTAAAAGACGAAAATTAGTACAACCAGTGAAGAATTTCAGTAGTCTTGTAGTTTCTCCAGTAAATCCAAGTCGTACAAATGCTAATAACTTGGATGTTAACAATACACCCAATCATACTGCACCTAGTTTAGCTGGGGAAGGTAAGGCAAACATACCTTCTCCTCCAATCATTCCTAAACCTGTAGTAGAATCAGCAAATGTCAAAGTTGAAGAAGATAAATCTGATTCTAATGGTTTAGTAGTTGATGAAAAGGATGAAAATGGTTATTGGCCTTCAAATGCTTCATTAAATGAAGTGAAAAGAGAAAAAACAGATACTGAAGAAGAAGCTAGTGAGAGTGATTCTAATGTTCAAAATGATGTATGTACAACAAGTACAAATGTTTGCAATATGACTTCACAAATCAATATGAATAATTTTCGTCCCGAAGAAGGTAAAATAATAATTCTTTTTATGTACTTATTATCTTGTGAAGTTATAATATCTATATTTTAATTGAAGGCATGGAATTAACAGAATATGGAGGTATGAATATTCCCTCAAATATGCAAGATCAAGGTAAATGTTATATTCATTATTTTTAAGAAAAAAAAAGTTAACTGTGAATTATAATATAGGTTTTCCTTTGGGTTCCTTATGGTGGAAAAACTTTGAACAAAATTCCAAATATGTTCGTACTACTCAAGCCAACCCATTCAGTTGTCAACATTGCGGTAAGAGATATCGATGGAAGAGTACACTAAAACGTCATGAAGTTTTTGAATGTGGTGGTAAAGAGCCTGTTCATCGTTGTCCTCATTGTGAGTATCGCGCTAAGCAAAGTGGTAATCTTAGGGTGCACATACGCAAGTATCACACAGCTTTAGAGTAAGTTCCTAGATGCCTCACAACATCCATTTAAAAGGTTTGAGAAGTTTATGCTCTCTGACTTTTTTATTTTTATTTTTATTTTTTGTATTTAACAAATATATTTGCTCATTGTTGTGATTTCATGGAAACTTCATCGATCAGGGTTCAGTATTAGCATAAAATTTTTAAATGAAACGAAACTTATTTTCCTAATTTGTTTGAACAATTATTTTTAAGCTCAATTATTTGGAATTTTTTCATTTAAATGACATTACAAATTAAATTTTTTTTTTCGCAATATATTGAGTGTTCAAAATGTTTTAGACAACTTAATTTGTTTCCTAGACATGGAATTATGCTTACATGTTGTTCTCATTGTTTAATTAGACATTTTGGACACTTGTGTTTTTGTGTAATGTTATTTGCATGTAACTATATTAATACTTTTTTGTAATTGTAGGACAGTGTGCGTATTATTTTATTATGTAATATTAATATTATGTATACAGTATTTAAGGATTAACCGCTACACTTGTTCCTAAAACGTAACAATAATTAAATATGATGATACATGTTGATAAATATAACTTATATTTTTAAGTTTTTCTTTAGTATTAATTATTTTTAATTGTTAGTACTTAAGTGATAATTATACATAAAATTGTGTTTCTTATGATTTTCCAAGCTCATAATTTGTTCAACACTATGTGATAAACATTGTTTTTTTTTTTTCAAATTAATTTACGGGTATACCTTATTGTGAGCTTCATAAGTGCCTTGAAAATGTGATTAATAAACTATACTTAAAACAAATTCAATTAAATCTAACATATTAAAGAATATGAAGTAATAAATAATGCATGTATATTTGATATCATTAATGTCTTCCAAATAATTGTTGTATTTCACTTGAGAATTTGTTTTTTTTTTTTTTTTTTTGTTTGTATGATTTGTTATGTGTTAGGTTTATAATGGGCCAGCCTAGCTTAGACCATTGTAATTTGTCAGAATAAAATTTTACTTTCTACTTATATTTTTCATTAAATAAAATAGTACAATGACATAGTTGTAGGTTATTATTTGTAAGTTGCTCACGAAAACAAATTTAGGGTTTACATTGAATGACACATATCGACTGTTTATTTACGGGTCTTCAAATGTTAATGCGTCTTTGTATTTTATGTTATCTTGTATAAAAATGAACATACTTATATCCATGACAAAATAATTTTATTAAGAACTCCATCTGACTGATATAGATCTGAATATTTTACAATGATTTTTATTGTATTTACATTACATGTTAATAATGGGCATTTTCCTCAATTTATATATATATATATATAAAACTACCACCTTAAAATAATATTTATATCATAGTTTTGTATACGTATTTTATGATGATTGATTTTTTATTAAAGTTAAAGGTTAGTAGGATTATGGTAAGTGCCCTATTTTTTTTTTATACATTTTATATGATTTATACTTAAGACTAATTTTGTTAACTATTAATTTTTTTTTGTATTATTAAGTATTTGTGTTGGATTTATAATATTATTGCTTTTTTATGAATCTATTATCAATTTTTTAGGTATCTACTTATTTAATTTTGCATAAATAAAACATGTAAAAATACCTAATTAAATGCTTTTTTTATTCGTATTTATCTTAATTTTCTAATGTGTAGCAAGTTATTTTTGCATATTTAGTTAAACTTGTGCAAATAAATTGTTGTAAAAACTTATTTATATATGTTTCGATCCGTAATTATTTTAATGGAGAATTAATGTGATGAAAATTGGAAATATTCAATTTGTACGGTTTTACTCAGAATATTTATGATTTCACTAGCGTATTTTTAGTGATCTAAAAGGAAAGCTTATAGCTTATAGTCTAGATAGGATTTTTTCACCGGAACTAATCGCAATTGTTCACGGTTTGGTTATTATTATGAGTTGAAAACGCATAGTAAAAAAGAAAATGATAGTAACAATGATTTCGAAAATTGGAATTGATAGTAAAATTAGGAAATTCGCGAGAATTCGTATAGAATTATAATAGTATATTGTCTTGGCCGAACAATGTTGAATAGATTTCTGGAAGTTCAATTCTATTTCAATTTAAAATTGTTCACCGTAGATCAAAATAGACTAAAAGATTTATACATGTACGTACTTTGTATACAGAAAAATCGTGTTTACAGTCAACTAAAACTTCCTTTAATTTTCCAGTGATACTTAGTTTCTGTTGAAGATATTTCAGATGTTTAGGAATTTTAAATAAATCAGTTATAAATACCTATTTTTTAATTTTCTCTAATGAGAACTCCTATTTTTAATTTGATATGATAGATTAATAAAATTTCAAAAAAATGTTGATTATAATATTGAACTTGGATTTCAAATACAAATTTATCGTTAATTTGGATTTCATAATACTAGGTGTTATAAAATGTATTTCGAAGGGCTATAAATTATTTTTATGGTAGTTTCAAGAAAATTATTCGACACAAGTTGCCGCCCAACTAAGTATGATAGTAAACGCGTTGAATATGACAGCATGCGTCTAATTATGGACCTGATTTATTAAAGATAAAAATTCTGCATGAACCTCTCATGAATACGCCACCGTTCCTCTTTGATATTGTAAATTGAATAAAAAAAATTTTATATTTGGGAGAGTAACTACTATTTGATGTACAAGATGGCCCCATAAATTTTGAGCCCAAGGCAATTGCCTAGTCTGCCTAGCCCAAAATACGGCCTTATCTATAGTACTATTAAACTGAAATTGGGATTCCCATAAAAAAAAAATTAAAGTTTAGGTATTTTATTGGGGCATGGTATAACGCAGTAGTTTATTCAGTCGCCGTTTTAGCGCTGAAGTTCTTCAGCTATACTGTTTGCTGTTGGTTTTTCTAGATGGGTGACAATACGAGAATTTTAACTGTGACTTACACTTTGTTACCATACTGGTTCCCTGAGTCATAATGCGGTTGTGTTGGGTAGACAGCTAGTATAAAAATCCTATCAATAAGGTAGAACCTACCCCAACTAATTGAGATAAAAGCAAGATGATGAAAGTTAAATTATTCATGAAGGGATAAAAAATAATTGTTTAACTACATATTATTGTAAACTTTTTTGAATCAAGCAATTTTTAAAGTTTTTGAGAAAATGATCGTCTTATTCATAATGAATCGCACTTAAGGGAAACTGGCAACGCATTTCATTATACGAATTTTAATTAATAAATATTATAATAATTAAAATTTAATTTAATCATTTGTAAGACGTAATAATTAATGTAGATTATGGAATTTCTTCGTTTTACTAGTTCTCAAAGATGCTGTAATTTTTTAATGCAAAATGATTGATTTTCATTGATTACTAATATTTCTACTAAATAATAATTTTAATTTTGTTTAATATAACAAAATGTTTAGTTTTCGAATGGTTAAATATTTATTGGATCCCATCGATTATCTCTTATAAAAGTAAAAACTTTTTTTTTTTTGATGGCAATGTAAATATTTATACAATAGATATAGTTACAATAGTTTGTTCTTAGTGGTTTTCTATTTTATAAAATAGCAAAATATACAGGGTGTTCAGTAAGTCAGGAAACGGGTTTCTATTGTTCTCATTGTTACAAACAATGAGAACAATAGAAACCCGTTTCCTGACTTACTGAACACTCTGTATGTATTGCATTAAAAAAAAATAAGTTGTACCCTTATAAAAAAAGTGAGCTAATAAAAACTTCAAAATTATTATTATGTTATATACTTGGTATTTTTTCAAAATATTTTCAAATAGTATTGTAAATATTTACAAAATATAAAATACAAAACTTAATCAGCGTGTAACATTTAAAAAAAGTAATACAAATAATGTACTGTTGAAGTAATAAACAGAATGATTTCTTAACTAGATTTATTAGTTCTTTGTTGAGCATATTGACACGAAAAATGTACTTTTTACTACTACCCCTTATATCTAATTCGTCTCAACTTATGACTTTTCAAAGGCAATCCTATTTTCTTTATATTATCAGTCTTATTCATATGAAAAAACAATCTTTCTATTTAAAAATATTTTTATATTATTTGATTTCCAACGAGTTACAGCTGTTAAAGTTTATGAGGCGATTAAAAATAAGTACGCTTCTTTTCTGATCTCCTCATAAACTGGAGTTATAACATTTATTAAAGAAAAATTTACTATTAATAGCTTTAATGGAAAAGAATATTTTTATACTTTTAAATATAGTACAATAAGTAAAACTAAATATTAATGTAATTAAAAAAAATTGTAGTATATCGTTTGGAATACGGAGTAATTTTAATGTAACAGTAGATTTGTGTAAGGCATTGAATAGTAACCATGGCTAATTGAATAATTTTTTTTTATAGAGAGTTCAATATTTTTAATTGTTTAATTAAATTTTACTTTATTTAATAATTTATTGTATATTAAATATAGTGTCAGTTATTGTTAAAACTATAAAACTTTTCACCTCCTTCATAAACTTATGTTAAAAGTGAGTAAACTAATGTACCAGGATGTTTATTGAATTGTTTATTTGCGAAGTTAATATCAAATAAACATAACGACAACGCCATCTGTTTTTTAAACTAGATTATATATACGTTCATAGATAGTAGCACATATTCTAAAAGTATAAAACTTCATGCACATGTAATTTCTGTAAGAGTGAAGTGTGGTTATTGTAAACTCATTTTTTCTCTTTGAATATTTAACAGATTTTATTTTACATTAAAAAGTTCTAGTCCTTATATGTATTGTTATTATATAAAATGAGATTTTGAAATAAAACTCATGTATTTTAATCGTTTACAACTACCACATTTCACTCTATCAACAATTTTTAAAATTATTTTAAAGTTAAGGTTTCAAAACGACATTTAAGGCATTTAAGTAGGAGTTAAAAACAGTGGCGTAATTAATGTGAATTACTTAAATAATACATATCCATGAACATTACAAGGAGAGGGTACAAAATTGCTGTCCATATGAACTTTTTTTTTATATTTAGAAATATTAGGGAAAACTTGCTTCCTTAAAAATCATTTTTGTTTGATATTAATAACATAAGCTATATTGTAGAATTATTTCTTGTGTATGAAAGGCTTGCAAATATTTTGCACCTTTAGTTCCTCCTCAACGAACGAGTTATAAATCGTAGATTGGCTTACATTTCAGGTTTTTTTATTTATAATATTTTTTTTTATAACGGGTGTATTCAAGAAAACCTTAATTATTGATTAATATTTCATATTGTGATCAAATTTTTTACTATGTAATTAGCTGTGAATTCAGATAAGTAAATACAAATAGTATCGCATTAAATAATTAAATAATAATTGTTTATCGAAGTAATCATTAAAATTAATAAGAATCTGATAAACGTAAAATAGTATTTTTTTAATAATATTTAGATTAAAAACTAATCTATAAATAATATTTTCATTTTTCAAATAATTTAAATGAATTTTTATTAATTAAGTTATTTGAAATAAAAAAATTTAGATTCCATCTGATTTCTTCGTGTAATTTTCTAATAAGTGTAGTAGGGGTTAAAGAAAGAAACTATTGGATTCTGTTTTTATTTTAATTTTCGATATAGTGAAAAAAGTTTATTTTACCATGTTTTTTGTTTAATTTCAACTAAAGAAAGCTAATAAAAAAAGAACGATAGCACAGTAGGGTCGTAGCATAGTCGGCACAAGTATAGATGATATCTGACAGTAATTAAAATAACCATCATAAGAAACGCTTTGATGCAATTCTGTAGATAATGTTTAATTTTAAGAAATTGGTGGATTACTCCAAAAGCAAGGAAGGTAATATCTTTAATTAGACACTAGTTGTGATCATTTAACGTATTATTTAAAAAAATTGGTCAAGTGTCAGTTGAGAAAAATAAATGACATACACAAAAAAAAAACTTTGTAGTAAGATATTTTAATATGAATAAGAAATTACTTTTCACAAAGGGAAACTACAATGGTGGTGTCCTTGATATTTATTGAAGTTATACAATCTAAATGAGATAAAAATCCAACGAACTTTGAATTTTATTTCTACCTCAAAAAGAATTAAGAAAATAATGTAAAAAAGTTTCTAGAAAAGTGGGGGTTCGAACCACAAGCATGTATGTCTCTATTATAGTCGACGCAGCCACCGTGCATTACATGAATCTATGGCTAAATCACAATTTAAAAAAGTTTAAAAAATCAAAGAACCTTTTTTCCTTAACTTTTAAGATGCAAAGTATTCAATTTAAGTTAAAATTTATATTAACGAATGTTAGATTCATGTAAATTTTATAAAAATTAGTGGAGTCATTACTATGGGAAACTCTTATAAGGTATTTTAAAATAAACAAAAAATAAAATTTAAACACAAAAATTGCATGTTTTTTAACTACGGCAACCATTTGCACATAGAAAATAAGTTGTCGGGACAATTTTTTTTTGAATTTCTGTACATAACATAAGCTTTATGTTTGTCTCTCGGAGAATTTAAGTTTTTTTTTTTTTAAATGTGTATTTATTTTATCAAATTTTTACTTAATTTAATTATTTGTCATTTGGAAAAAAACGTTTATTACAAGGAACTCAAGACTAAATTTGCAATAATAGGCAAATTTCTAAGATTTTTTTTGATTTCAAAAAATATTTTCCAAAATTATTCTTAAACAATAAATTTCTGATTAAATAGTTTTTTGTTGAATAGCTGTATGGGTAACAAAATATCTGCCGTTACTAATCTTGTAGTATATAAACAATCCATCGTGGAATATTTTTCTTCTAATTTTCAAACAGATGTAGTTTTTACCGATTTTGATGATGTAAATTATAACCTCTTAGCACATAAATTAGAGATAATTGGCATTTTAAATCCACTTTTTACTTGGTTAACTCATTTGTTTTCAGTTAATAAATCACAGATAGTTAAAGTCAAACATTTTTAATAAAATATTATTAAAGTAACCTCATGTGTTTTTCAAGGTGACCATTTATCAGCACTTTCTATTATTAATAAATTATGTAATAAATGCTATAAAATATTTTAAAACTTTGCTTTTAGCGGATAGTGCCAAATTATTCAAAACTATGTATACGCCTTCAGATATTATTTGTATTCAATCTGATATTGGTTGTTTCGTTGAATAGTGTATTAATAATTACATAAAACTAAACATTAATAAATGCTCTATGATAACTTTAAACAAAAATCTTATGTTAAAGAATTACATAATAAGTAATTTTTTTATTGATCGTATGAACAGTAAAATTTATATAAGGTGTTCAGTAAGTAAGGAAACGGGTTTCTATTGTCCTCATTGTAACAATTGACCTGTTTTTTTTTACTTACTGAATACTATGTATAAGTGTTATATTTTACAGAGAGCTTACTGTTAATATTCATACACAACATATAAAACACAAAGCTTTGTCTGATTTATATTTAACGTAGAGACATTTTTCTGAATTTCACTTTCCGGATATTTTGAAAACACTTTAATTTTCTATAGTTCGTTATCATTTTAAGTATGCTTCTATAATCTGTTATAACGATTCTATTTTACTTTACTATGTTCAAAATCATGAATTTTATAAGGAAAAAAAATTTTAACGCTATTTTTCTTTTAAATGCAATCTTACAAGACCTCCGTACTGAGATTATGATGGAATTTTACGTCATTAAGAATGGATTTTTTAAAATATAGAAAAAAATAAATAAATGTTTGAGTAACTATATATAATTTACGCTTTCACGATTTTCTTAATAAAATTTTATTTAGAGTATACTCAGTTAATACTAGAATAAAAGATGCATTCTACTCAGAAAACACTTATAAAACGATTATTAATTATACCCGCTAATATTCCAATGGGAAATAACTTGAGTTTTGATATTTTTCATGTTTGTAATCTAGAGCTGTCCTAATTAAAGATTTAAATGCTAAATTTCCGTGTCTTGTTATAATAACTATTTTTTTTGTAGGATGTTTTAATTACTAATGTATTTTAATATTAATAATGTTGTTATGTTTAATTATTATTGTCAATTTATAAATTTGTAGAATCAAATACTACTAAAAATTGTTGTTAGATTTACATTTTATGTAAAATGGAGTTTTTTCTCCGCAAATTAAGAAATAATAAAGAGAGCTGTTAGGAAGTGATCGTTCATAAAATAAAATAAATTAATTTAAGGTAATGCACTTTGTAGTATGAACAGTGTCAAATCTAAGTATACATCAAGGGTGCTCAGGTCTCCCGGGTGTTTTGATAAGCTTAATGACAGTGGTAGTATAGCTATTTTTGAAATTTATCGCCACGTTTAGTAAGATATTATACGAAGGCCTTTTTTCTGCTTTTGAATTTATTTTCCTAGCAGTTTGATGAAATTATGGACAATAAATGATTTGTGGTTGCCCCAATATCTAAATTTCCGTGGAAAAAATTCTGAATGTGAGCACAACATTATTGATATGTGCAAAAAGTACTTTGATGTTGTTCTTGTGCGTTGCTAACGCATCCAGAGACAAATGATTTAGAATCGGGTTTAGCTATAAGTACTTAAAATACATTTATATTTATGTTACTACATATTATGTATGAAAGGATTCTGTGTGCGTGTAAAGATGGGCGTTGGATATTTTTCTGCGCGCGTCAACCGTGTTCAACATGGTTTATGACAGTGCATAATATTATACGTTAGATGTTATTGATTATTTTCAATTTCAATACAACACCAACAGGTCGTTAAAATAACACTCGTTTGTGGTGTTCTCACGCAGTCAGACACCTGTATAAAAGTTGTTATATTATAAGACCAATTAACTATCACACACTAGGCAAGCGAACTGGTTTCATTTGGTCGTTTTAAATGCAACTAATTTACTGTGATTTATCGGCGCGAGTTGAGTATTCACTCTAGTTTGGAGAATAATCATAACGAACCATACAGTTTAGACATAAAAACAAAAAAAAAAATAAAATCTGTTACATCTGCGGACGCATGCAGACCGGTGTCCTAAAGTATAATTATAAACGTGTATTGATTCGTCGAAATAGCTCGGTTGTTTTCGTATAGGACACCCCTCTGGTTTTTTTTAATAATTAGCAACAAAAAACCTGTGGGAGATATACGTCAGTTCGATTTTTAATCTGCCCTTACTGTTGAACACATTTTGAATTTTATTTCATCGCTATAAACGGCAAGGTAGAACTAATTCTTTGCATTAGTTTAATGAAAAATTGGTATTTACATTTGTAGTTTGGGGACATCGTTGAAATAAACTCTATACTCGTGTATTATAGATAATTGTTACTCTGTTTTATTATTGTACACTAAGTAATGTATATTGTGTATTTGCAGGTGTGATTTGCACGTGTCATTTGAGCGGTACCAGCGAGACATATGTCCAGAGGGCTTTAATTACACGCGCTCTTGTTGATCATTCTTCGTCAATTAATTTGTGATTAAAACGACCGGTGCTCATTGCTGGCTATGTTATTATAAACGACCCAACGGTTATAATAACGTATAAGCGTTTTAATTGCCGTCTAAGCAGAATATAACGATGTCGGTTATGAAAGTAGACCGAGAAGCAGAGGAACTATATACGCGGCTAACCTCATGGGGAAACGTCTTAGAAGATGCACCAAACAACTCTTACACTATTGATCAACTTTGGCGGGTTCGAATGAAATTTGTAGGATTAATAATCATCGCGTGGATATATGACATATTCGTTGAATTTCCGAAATATTATCTTTAACAAGTGTAACATTTTTATTTCTTAATGTTAGACTATGTGGATCCAGTAAATTAATGTTATTATAAATATTGTCAAGTATAATTTATAATTTAATAACACTTTGATAAATCTAATTGTCGAATTGAAAATTGCACGTATTGAATCGTTGAGATTAAGTATTCCGGTGCAAAGGACTGTTACGGAGAGATGTATAATTTTATCTGTAGTTCTATTTAATTATACTGCCCTAGAAAATATTTCGATAATTAAACTACTCAGTATTGTGATTTAGAAAAAAATACTTGAGAAACTTCATTAGGAACGTCATAAAACTTGCGTTGAGGTTTAAATTACAAAGATTAAGACTTCAAAAACAAAAATTAATTTTAAATTAACATAACAAAGTGAATTTGGGTAATATGGTGGTTAGGACAATGAATTGCCTTTACAATACATACTTACATTTACGTAATTGCATGTGTTATGAAATATTTTTACTTCTAATTATTTCCTATGATTTATTTTTATGTGTCGATTTGTATATGATTAATGTTCCATAGCTATTGTTGATGTGTATATGGATGAGTTTTAATGATAACAGTTACTAATTCGATAGGTCAATCTAATTCGTCTCTCGAGGTCAATGTCTTTATTATTGTACAGAAATTTCGTATGGTTCATTTCTGTAATAGTAGTAACTATGCGTTTAGTTTCGATTACCTAGAAAAAGTTGTAACTAAACTTATTTAAGGCGTGTCACTTAACCTTCTGATGAGGTGAAGTTTATTAATTGCATAAAATATATGGCAAATATGTTGTACATCTGTAATTGCCAATTAGATTATACAATATAGTTTAATTTATAATCGAGACACTGTTTGGGGAAAGGTACTAAGTTACAAAAACTGAATTTTACAGGAGAAGCAAAAAAGTTCATTTAAAATACGTGGACTTATGAGTCCTTTTTTTACACAAAAATTAATGAGTCGGTATCAAATTTAGGCTATTTTAGACATACGCGCAAGTACGAAAGAAGGCGTTCATGCTTCTGCTGACTGGTCTAGTTTTTTAATTTGAGCTGTTAACAGTTAGTATTCGATATAAATTAACTGAATTTGTAACAATTTGCTTAAGTTGCATAGAAGTATATTTTGATATATTGTATATTTTACATTACTTTTAACACTGTTGATTTTTACATTATATAACATTTTTTTAAGCTATATTACAACAATAACAACTTATTATTACTTAAAATAGAATTAACCTAACTCATTTGAAATATTCAATTTTAATATTTCTATAATAAGTAATCGACTTGTTTAATATATATTTTTTAACACTAGGTACTTAGAAGTATGTGATCTTTGTTTTTTCGAGTCAAATCAAGTGGCACCAATAATTGGTAGTTTTTTGAATTTTCGAGAGATAATTGACGATTATTGACTTTATTGTTATTTTTGAAGTCGTCATGGTCAGGTGTAATTGACTGTTTTATTCGGAGGTCGATTGGTTTGGAACTTTCGTCAATATTATAGTTAACACAATACTTGTTTGGCTTATGAAAAGCAGAGTACTTAGACTGACGAAGCAATGCTTTTGGCATAATACATAGAGCTGAGTTTGCTGAATCCATTCCGTGTTTTATGTTAAATTGCTGTTGTTCTTGTAGCAGACAGTGCATTTTGAACCAATTTGATCGACGACCGTAACGGGAGCCACTCTTTGACATGCCTACCGTTAAACATTTTTTTAAGCGACAAACTTTACAAGACGTCCTATTATTTTTATCAATTACACATCGACCTCCACTAGTCTTGCATTCAGTCAAAAAAAACGAAAGGGTTGGTGCTTTGGCAGTAGCGCGTCCAAAAAACGACTGCAAAATAAAAAATACTTTACTTAGTATCGATATAAATAAATATAGAGTGAACCAGATATAACTGACAACTCATAATTTTTTATAAAATAAACATTTATGTCTGTTTCCGATATTTCTCAGGTCCTACTAGACCTATTACATAATACACGAAAATATTACAAATTATGTCTAATTGAAGACATCACCCTAAAAAACTGAAATAAAATTTCTCGTTTTTCGTAAATCACCCAAACTATTTCGATTTTTATAGTAAATTTCGAAATTTTTGTGTTGAAGTCCTCTATTTTATATTTTATATTGCAATAATTATTTTTATTTAAAAATATCACAGTGATTGGTTCACAGCTTTACATAAAAGTTATATATATCTAATCTACAATGAATATAAAGTTAAACTTATTTATATATTTTTTCTAATGTCTCTCTAAGTGGAGTAAATGATTTTAAAATTTGTACCTGTTTAAAATCCTTCTTATCATCTTACAATTGTAGTGGTCAATTGCCTGGGCAGTAACGTGAGAGCCTATTGTGTTAGAGTTACAGGGTTCAAATTAATTTGGGTGCGTTGATTATGCACTTTTAACTTTGTCAAAAAATCCAAAATTTATATGATTTTCATCATATTATTAGATGATATTATTTAATTATTACCACAAAATATTATCCCCAAATGGCTAAAATACTTTTAGCCATTTAATGATGAATAGGTACAATAGTAAAATGACAAAGAGAAAATAAAACTAAAAAAAAATTGTGTTAAGATTCAGGAACCTGATTCTAAAATAATTTAACTCGACTTAGGTGGCATTAGCAAAAAATTATAAACAAGTTTATTTTTATATTCATTATAGATAAGATATGATATGATGTGTTAAACACATTTTTGTTGTTCAGGAAATCAGTTTAAAAATTGTTTACTATTATTTCTTATGTATTCTTCACTTTTTTCTGTACTCGATCATCAAAATAATTTTTTTCACTTTTACTGAAAAACAAAAATAATAAAAACAGTAATAACAACAATAACGATAACGATAAAAACAAAATAACAAAAATAACAAAAAAAAAAAAAAAATTACAAAAACAAATAGGAAACATGTTAAGTCAGCAGTATATCTTCAACCTTGGACCTGTAACTATAGCTCTGAAGATGTACTCTACGACGAACTAAATATACATGTATTTATAAGATATTAGTAATATATTCTAAGTAATAGTAATAATAAACGTTATTTTATCATAAATTAAGATTTTAACTATTAAACGATGTTATATGTAATCGCTTACATTACAAAGTTATACGATTTTTTATTTTTATTAAAAGACTTCAACACCAAAAAACGGTCATTATTCTACTTTTATTTTTACAATTTATTAATTTTGATAATTATTTTTATAATTTTATGCGAATAAATATTCAATAAATTTTATTTACATTTAATTAGCTAAATCAAGGTTAAAAAAACTAACATTTCATCTATTATTTTCTCCGAGTGTTTTTTCGAGGGGTGATTCTTACAATTATTACAACATTTGAGTATTTTGAGCAATTAGTGATAATATTTTGTATTGTGAGAACGTAACACAAGTTGGTTTTTCAATTTTTAAAATAAGATATGAATGAGTCAGATAATTGTATCTTGCTTGAATAAAAATAACTTCTTCGCGCATGGTATTGATTGGCGAGTAGCAATTATTATAAGATTTTTTACATTTTAAGCTTGTTACAGTTTAATATGTTGTCCTTAAGTTTTTGAAATCTCTCGTTTGTAATTTTCTCTATTTTTTAGATCGCCTCTATTAGAGTGTTATTATCGATATAATGTATAGATTTTTTATAATCTCCATTAATAAAGAAGGTGTTTTATTTTTAGTTATTGAACTTAAAACAATTGGATGTTTTATAAATTATTAAATAACAGATTGTTTTATTTTTTGTACAATAGATTCTTTTGAGAACTTATGTGATATTATTAATAATCGCTGAATTAGTCTGAAAAGCCCCCGAAACTGGTCGGACCTCTTTATTGTAGTCTAGAGTTTTTAGGTTTAGTATGGTGGAATATTAGTTGATAAATCTATACTCCAATTAGCCAATGTTGTAGCTCTGTAAATAGTGTTGAAACTATTTATTTTGCGCTACAGACATTTGTATATTACTAATTTGTCTGTTCATAGATTGATGCAATAGTTCTTAAATCAAGGAAACCCGTTTCCTCACTTACTGGACATAGTATATACCTTATAGGTGTTATATTCCTTAATAGCATGAATAATCATAAGCTTACTAGTAAGTCGATTGAAATTATTCCTTGTCAGTTTCCAAATGTATTTTTGTCTATAGTTAGTCATTCAATCACATATTAGTACCTCGTTTTATTCCATGGTCCGTTTATATAACTATTTTGCAAAAAATGTAATAAAAACGAGACCTATATATGTACTGAGATTATCAAAATGTTGTGGACAAATATTATGAAACATAATGGTCAATATAATACATGCAAAAATAAACTTATCTTCGCGAGGATATATATATAGGGTACATATCTATATATAGAGTATATTCTTGTGTCATATCTATCGACTGAAATTCATCATAGCACAAAATTAACGCCTATATTTGACAGAAATGTTAATTAAGACAAATCGATTTGGTTATGTAAAATAGAAGATTAATGAATGAAACTATAATTATACAATGTGGAAATAAATTATTTATTTTGTTATTTCATACTTTATTTTTTCAATAGATCCAAAATATGAAGCGCAAAGTCTTTATTAACAAGATAAAAAAACACTATTACGGAGATAACAAAATGTGTCTGTAATTAACCGAATAAAATATTTAAATTTTTATTACTATTGAAATATATTTAGTAGTATCACATTCTTACAATAATTTAATATCAATTTACCTCTATTTTTTTAAAATATTTATAATTAGATTGACATAATGGAAAAATTGTATATATTAACTTACTTTGCATCCCTCGCATGTAAACGCTCCAAAATGAAATCCAGCAGCTGGTTCATCGCATACTTTACATTTCTGATTCATCTGTGAAGATATTATTAGATTTATTGATAATTTAAGTTAATAAAATATGATTTTTTTTTTTAAATCTATGAAAATAAATATTAGTTATAGTTTTAAGAACCGTTGATTTTTTTATTTTACCTTCGATAGTAACTATATCTTAAAGTTTAATTTATGAAAAATGAACTGGAAAATTGGCTTTATAATTAAATAATTTTTTAAATTTTAATATTAATTTCTGTCGATCAAATGTCATAATTGCAGCTATTATATAATGTATTCAGTAAGTAATTTCTTCTCACGAGGGGAGACTATAATGATGCGATCCTTGATATTTATTGAAGTTATTGAATCTAAATGAGATAAAAATCAAATGATTTGAAAATTTTTTTCTAACTCAAAAAAAAAATGCAAAATATTAAATGCCACAGGCGGATGTGAAACTCGTACCCTTAGCATAAAAAACACAAGTGTTACCGATTCGGCAACTGTCTGTCGCTTCCGTCACGTGATAAAATTAGCGATTTAAGCTAATTCAAATTTAAAAGTTACTTTTTCAACTTTATAAAAGCAAAAAAAATTAATTAAGTTTAATTTCTTATGTCTTATGAACTTTATTCTATGTCAATTAAATTATATAATATTCATGGAAGTCAGTGTATTCCCCTTGTAAGATATTTTAAAATAAAATAAAATACAAAACAGAATTTTAACACAAAAATAGCATATTTTTTATTTTTCACAATATGAAAAATTCATTCCGATAGTGAAGATGAAAGTATTTTTTTTTTTTTAATCATGGGTACTATCCATTTTTTATAATACTGTAATAATTAGTATACTTTATACGAAAACAATTTGTTTTTAACCAGCCAATGGTAAAATTTTGAACTTATAAGATTCATAGAATGGGATACTGTCTAAGGAGAAGTGGAGGGAGCCCCCCACAAGCTTTTCATGGGAAACAAATTATGGAAAATGATAAAAGGGCCCAAAATCGTTGGCCCCTCCTATAAATATTTTCTGGCTTCGTGCCTGGGTCAGACGCAACATTATATTTCGTTTACGTCCCTATTTTAATAAAATTGTGCCTTATCCGTAGTTAAGAAATAATCAATATGAATCTCACCAGCATAGAGTTTCTCGAACTTTCTAATTTCTGCGTTAGTTTTTGTTTTTAGCGTTGATAATGGTAACATTGTTTCCGAAATACGTATCCGCGACTTTTCAGTAATTTTTAGTGGCTATTGAGTTTAATATTTTTAGTTTTTAAATTAATAATATTTTTAATATAGTTTTAATTTTATTTAATATTCTTCTGATGTTTGAAATTTAGCTGTAACACATGAGCAATTGCTATGTACAACTTGTCATTGTCATCATCATAATCTCTATCCCAATTATTTAGAGTTAACGATTTAACGGAGTTTTGCACTGGCTGTTGATCTGACTCAACTGCATTATGATTGAGGCAACCAGGTCACACTTTTAGGAACCTACAGCAGTTGAACATCAGCGTAAGACGGCGACTGATTGATCCACACTCCTATTCTAAGTGTGATTTGTGCATTTTAAAAACGTTTTCAATTCATAAAACCTCGTTAAACAGCAGTCCACAATTTCACAGTGACAATTTATTAATGAAAAGTAAACTTTCTTTCATTGGCTAGAAAAAATTGTGTTACCAACTTACATAATGGGTAATTTGAAATATGAAAGATTATTCTGGGAATTCCTGTATTATGAACAAGGACAATTTAATAAGACAACCTTCCTCTTAAACGTTTATTAATGTTATAAGCGTTATTTTTAGAGTAATAAGCTTTATTACTCATTAAGGTTTTCTAATCGGCAAGTTTATCACCAATAGACTATAAAATTAACGTCACACCTAAGAATTAAATTTAGGATTACAGCTGATTATGAAAATAAATAATTTATTTCTTAATGATTAATTTAAATCATTTTATGGCACGCTATGTAGTGTTTCTTGAATTGAAATTTGAAGTTAGAACTTAAAAATTAGCGAAAACTTATGTTTGTATTTGTATGGGAACAGCACTACTCTGTACTGTAATGTAAGAAGGATTTAATTTACCTTCAACTACTTCCTACATAGTTTTGTGAGGTGACACGTCCTGTCGTTGGCCTTTACATGTATTCATTTCATATTAACTCGGACTGAAGAAGCACTGAATTGACCGTAACGAGTTGCGTGCGGTCACGATCTCGATCTCGTTGTAATGATTAGTTTTTGGAGCAATAGACGCTATAATAATAATAATAATATGTATAGATACATCTATGAGTGTGCTCGTGGCACCGACACTTAGCTGGCTTGCATAGGTGACGTTTTAAATAATAGTCCAAATTGATTTTGGCCTTTCGACCGCAAACCCGTTCGTGCGGCGGTGGCGGCTCGAGATCTAGACGAACGGGTTTTTGGGGGCGTCCGGGACGAGTTTTTATTAGTATGATTATCGTACGGATAAGTTGCCCTCTGTCTGTCGTTGTTCAACTAGCGAGCAGCCACCGCGGCTCGTGATCGCATTAACGCCGGACGTTATAGTGCGCCATATTATAATAATACATCTATCCGTAAACTTGTCTTGACTGTACGCATCCGCCGATGTCTATCGCCGTGGTTTATATCTGCGCGATAACAATTACATGATCGATGGGATCGTGATCCGATCTAATTTTAGGGCGGCCACGTCGTCGCGTCATGACGTGAAAAACGCAAACACCCGAACCAAGTGCACAGGTATAGGGAACCGAATAAATCACAAGTCGTGACGGTACACAGTCTAGGTAACTGTGATCTCGTATATATCATAACACGAGCATTGAGTCTAATATTATATTAAGTGGAGTATAATAGGCAACAAAAACGCTAATAGATTTAGCTGCGCAAACGCGTCACGCCAACATCGCTCTGCGGCTTCGGTTATGGCAATCGATAACATGTTAAAAATATTATCCGACTATCATTATACGCGCGTGTCTGCAGGCTCGATAATTTCGGTTATAAATCGGGTTTTTTTCCTATAGAAGAAACAGAAATTGGTTCGCTAAATCGAATGATTTATCGGTCGAAAAAAAATAATATTTATATATCATAACAGAGTTTATTATAACTGGTAAACATATTAGTAAAATGTGGGTTCCTTGTGCCCAGTTCAATAAATTCTCTCATGACTTTTAAAATGGCTACAATAGCCCAGATTTTCAAACTAGTCGCTGGTGTTGCTTAAACGTGTTACAGCATGTCCAGCTTTTTTTTTTTAATTTAGTAACTAGGGTGAGACGATCGATTACCAAGAAAAAACATTTGTTCCTTCCGACTTGGCCCACTCGTGTTTTTCAATTGGAGTGAGAAACAGTGGGGTGGTGTTCATCAGATAGGGTAGGTAGGTAATTTTTTTTTGAGTCATCTCTAGGAACATGCTCCATAAAATGTTTTATTCTCAGATAATGATAAAAAAAAAATCGTTATCAAAATGCCCCTAGCTTCAGTATTATAAATTCAAAATTTATATTAACATTAATTATAAATAAATCAATTCTCTAGTTGTCGTAAATTCGTAATCATTGTATTAATATCAACAATTGGATCATTGCCGGCGTTGAGTTGGTTTGAATTGTCAAGGTTGTTCGTACTTGGTTAGCCTTACCGCGATAATCATTGTAATTTTACGTCGTCATGCACTGCTTGTTGTGTACATAGATAGATTCATAGCAATCGAGTTTACAAATTAAGCACATAGAATTAAGTATAATGTGCAAATTATGCACACGTGTTGTATGTATCTGTAATACCTACTGCAGCAGCGTGTTACAATTAACGCGTTTGGTAAATAGAATTCGTGATGACTGTGGCCTTGTCATCATGACAAACAATAAGTCATGTATATGATGCGCCACGGCTGCCTTTGGGTTTCTTCTTCTTTCTGCGAGTAGAGCTTGGTAAAATAAAAAACATCATTTTTTGGCAAACGATCAAAACTGTATCATCTATAAGACGCCCTCGTTCTTTATTGACCATTTAGGTTTTGATCATCACGCAAATATCTATTATTACCCCATCGCGAGTGTACGGAGATGACCCACGTAAACATCGGCAAAAGGTAAACGATAAAACATTAGCCGAACTACTTATCGTGGTTATTGTTGAATGACAAGATCTGTCGCAACTGCAAGTTAGATTGAGACACTATTTTGCCGGAGCGATTAGTCAACAATGTAACGACACAGCTGGTTTCCTTTTTCACCATTCGTTACGGATGCGTATTTTTGTCGATAACGACACACTACTGTGTAATGCTATTTCCTAATTAAAATCCCGAGAAAACTTGAGAAATACAATGGACCACAAGCAAACCTTCATTGGGACGTCATGCCGAAATTATAAAGTTACACATTGTTTTATGGCTAAGTTTTAAAATCAGTGTCGGTAACGCAAATGATATTTATTAATAATTTTTAACTAAAAACTAACGCAGTAACATGGAAAATATTTCTATCTTAGAAATATAACTGACCAATAATTGGAAATAAACAGTATTGTTGTTTCCTGGTAGACAATTATATATATATAAAAGAATTCAAGTTTACATCATTCCGTAAGGTATCGGCGATTTTAAATAACACACATAGTCGGAAATAAAAATAAAAATTATAATCTGCAAATCATAGATCGAAAATAAAACATCTCAATGTCTAATTTTTAAATGTAATTTGCTTTTACTAGAAACCCTGTTAAATTTAGGTATAGAAACAAGTCGTATGCATCTATTATAGGTTATATTAATAGATGAAGATTTATAATGTATTAGGTTCATGTCATAGTAAACGTCTTGAAAATAAATAATTTATTTTATAATAAAGAATTATTCTTTATTATATTTCTTTAATTTATTATAAATTTGTGTTTTTATAAATTAAAAGTATGTTGAATCACAGCACGTTTTTACAATTGCTCCTAGAATTTTGCTCTTTTTTTAAAACTAGTAATTTATTCAATTTCATAGGTGTTAAACTTCTGCGATTTTGCAAGTAATCTAATCTAATGTATAGAATATGAAATCATGTGAAATTCATCTTGCTATTTGTCCTTCAAATAAATAATATATCTGTTTATTAACCAAGATTTTAAATTATGACAATTATAATTCATTTTCATAATACACTGTACTGCACTTTGTGTTAGTGTGATGCTAAACAAATACATTGGGTACGAATAGTACTACATTGATTCTTCATTAATAAATGTTGTTTTTAAATTTAAATGAATCATTTAAAGATCATTCATAATCATTAAAAAGAAAAAAATTATTTAATATAATGTTATGTTCTAAAAATTAATAGAATTTAAATAAATTATAAAAAAAATATATGTTTGGTGTGGAGAAAAAAAATGAACTTGAAACTTTCTAATATTTCATTTTAGTTTTTCCTATGGATGGTTTAGAGACTATGAATTAAGAAAGTTGTAAATATTTTGTTTGAAAACATTTGTTAAATAAACATATTTTATTATTTAATAAGGAGAAAATTAGATTTGAATTCGCCTGAAATATGTCATTATTTGTATTGATACACTAAATCAACACTAGAAAATATTTAATTGAAGAAAGACAACGACTACATGTAAGAATTTAAACTTTAAATACCTATGCTTTTATATGAATATTAAAGTCAGTTATTATAAGACAACGAACATGACGAGGCCAATGAGACGCGTATTCTTAGTACTCTGAAATCGAGAATGTTGGCACCGTTTTACCTATTGTTGCGAGGAATGATACTGATCGGCGCAGCAATAATATTGGACGAGTTTTAATTTAGATCATGTGCTGAATGTATAATATCATATTTTCGTCTTACATATTAAACTGTCAGGAGTATTCAATAATTCATGTTTACGGTGGACATTTAAGATTGTTAAAGTTAATGCACTGTATATGTCCCACTCAGTGGAGTATATAAGGTATAACATAGGCGATAAGTACAATTTTATATATCGATGTGGTGAAATCATTATCGTCGACCACTAGATTATTTCTAAAATAATAAAAATTTCAGACATTATTTTGATTGCTTCATATAAAATTATTTATTTCTCGATTTAAGGTTCATCCTTGTTGCCTTTAAAGGTACTAACATCATTTTTTTAAATGATTTCATACGTGTTTAACTAGTTCATATAGTAAAAAGTTATCAAATAAGAAAATTACTGGTCAATAACGACTTTTGAATCAATATTTAGGAAGTTCTCAACATTTTTAAATGTAGACTAGAGGTTAGGTGCGAGTTATGTTCTTTTTATGGTTATGCATACTCTGCAGCGTTCTTCCTCACACCCAGGTATAAAAATGCTCATAAGTTGGAATATATTTGTTCAAAAGTCTTTATTGACCTGCTATTTTTTAAGCTGGATAATTTTCTAATATTTAAATTGATAAAATATGTATGTCACCTTTATAAGGGATGAACCTAAAAAACATTTAGCCGCTTTTAAATGGAGAAATAGTAGTAATAAACTATGCAAAAGATAATCCTCAAAATTGTTATTTTAGAAGAAATCTAGTTATCGGCGACAAATCTGTACATACAGAGTGTTCAAAAAGTAAGGAAACAAGTCAATTGTTATAAACAATGAAAACCATAGAAACCCTTTTGTTAATTTACAGCACGCTCTATATAAACTTATATTTATTAATCAATCGCCAATTATAAGTAATGTTAACTTAATGTAGAATAATATGGTATAGGGAAAGAAATGCGTCAACACGTTAAAGATAACCCCGTCATGGTGGGCAATTGAAAATGGAAAATATCAACTACACCTTTATTAATAATGCAAATCGCGTTCGAATCTTAAGTTTCCGGCGAGACACTTACCTTGTGTTAACACAATATGAGTGTTGGAACGCAGTACACGTGTTTTCTTTGCGGGTGAAGATGCGATCGTTTTACATAATGATTAGGGGCAACTGTGGGTACAACACAATGGCAATTAGAATAAAATTAAAATAATATTCGAAAAGGACCAGTTGTAAACGCGACACGATAGTGACGGCGACGTCGACCAAAAGGCGGTGGATAACCTATCAACGCTTGCTGCGGATCCAACGGCAGCGTGTCAGCGTTGCGTCGCGTCAGCGTCCAAGTGGGAGCGTAGATTTGTACAGTAATAAGATAAATACAATTACCGTTGAGCCGATCGTTCAAGTCTCCAGCGACCGACTGCCGTCAAGGGCAAAGTAAGATGAATATGAATGATTCGTGTATGGTGCGATTTGATTGTTTAAAATGTATCAAGTGTATATATATATATATATATTTATACTTGAGCTTGGTCGGATTTAATATTGAAACAATTGGAAATTTAAATAATAGTTATAATTAATTTAATTTGTATTAATTAAACAAATGGATAACTAGTAAAAGATTTCAGCGTGTACTTTTCAGTATACTATATAACCTGGTGCTTGTATAAAAATAGTGCGGATACAATGGATAAATGAGTTATGGCACTCATATTCCCAGAAAAAGATACTAGAGCTATAATATTTTGCACAAAGTCATAGTATTTCAAAAAGAATAAACTTCGTAAGAAGACTTCAATTTTTACACAAATAACTGTAAAAAGGTTATTTTTAATTTTTATATCGAGTATTCCTACTTGCTACATTTTTTCAAAATATTAAGAACTTTATAATTAGTCATGTTTTCCAGTAAAAACCTGAATTATGTACAATTATAACTTTTTTCTGATGAATAAGAAGCTCTTACTCGTTGATTGTGACGACGGAGCAGTGTACTATATCATAACACATAGTATGGCTGTTGTTATGTAGTAGTACAGGTTTAAGCATAACTAGATTGGATATCTATAAGTTAAACTAAGTGCAATAATGTACCAGGTTCGGCCTACGCGGTTGCGCCCGTTCGTGTCACAGGCGTTCAGTTAGTATATGTGCGTGCAAGATAGGAAAAAAGGGTTTATGAGGGTCTAGCGGTCAGGCTAATAAACATGACAAGGAGATGTTATCGGAAGCAAACGGGAAGCACAAACGACTAGTAGACATTTGGATTGCGTGCGATCGATGTAACTGCAAGCTGCTGTTGAAGTTATTTGCTACAGCAGTTGAGACTGTTGTGCATTGTCTGAAGATCGGTACAAATTCAATACGTCACCGAGTATATTTCATTTGTCCACGACTGGCTATTTGCTTAACGGTCGTATACAAAACCAGCAATAATAGTGTATACTCCATGTACCGATCCAGTCATATTATATGGCGTAGGTCGTAGGCAACATCAACAATAATATAATGTGTGTCATCACTTCAAGTGGACATCGCATCGCCTCCGATGACGGTATGTCTCACGCTAGTTGGCGACACTATCTTGTTGCCCCATCACTGTTCAGAACTTATGGATCGTGGTGACTACATGCCGTAAACTTATAATGTTATTATTATTATATTTCAAGCTCAAACAGTATATCGTGTGCACCTGTACATTTCAGCCACCACTAAAAATTATTCTCCATAAATAGTATGGGGTTGAGAGTTATGAGCAAGATAACAGAAGTGTGCAGAAGATAACGGCGAGTGCGTTACCTTTGTTATATAGTTTTTGTGATTGATTTATGAATGTCTTCTTCAAAACAAAAAAAATATATCCGTTTTTCAAATTTTTTATTTTATTTTAAATTTTGTACTTATTAAAATTTATCAAATATTCTACAAATTATCAAAATTAATATACTCGTATAAAAGAAATAATGTAAACAGGGTAATTTATAAGGCGTACTAATCCTCTTTTTTCCGTTAAATAATGATTTTTTCATAAAAATGTACAAATTAAAATTTGATTCAGAGTTATATATCATTGTAAATATCAAGTTTATTACAAGAAAAAAATATTGTTGAGGATAGATTTTTGGCGGTAACTTTTAAAAGTTAGAATCGGAACATATTATTATTATATTAATAATAATGTAGTATGATTAAATAAAAATTTGACAAATCGATAACCAGTTTTCTATCATTATTTTTTTAATCAATGTAACTATTACTTATATGGATGCGCAATGTTGAAGAATTGTTTTATGTGCGTATAGCATCGTTAGACACTACGCAGTTCTTCATATTATCTAAATTTTTAAATGTTAATATCTCAAAAAGTTATGATAAAAATCTGGTAATCCATGTGACAAAATTTTATTTAAATTATTTTCTATTAAATAGTAAAAAATCATGATAGGTTTCCTTTTTATTTTCAAAATTTACCCCTATAACCTACTCTTTGAAATATATTCCAAACAAAAAACTAACATTTACAATGGTTTATAAAAATGTATTATCATTTTAACTCAGGAGTGGTCTGCAAATCAAAACGATTGGAGTGAGATGCCCATGTTTGGCGGGCTAGTGAAAGTCTCATAAGAAAAATCCTAATTAAAAATTCAACAAAAAAGTAACCTAGGGGAAGACGACCGAGTCAGCGATGGTTAGACAGTACGAATAAAGATATCGCAGACACGACGAGTCAATGCAATTGGATGATGCAATGTACTGGAATAGCTAAAGAAGTTTGGTAGAAGTGTGTAAAAAGTCTTACTGACTTGTATAGCTTTTGTAAAAAAAAAATTATTATCAAAGTCCTTTGTTCCTTTTATTTTAGTAGGGGGCGTTAAAGGGGAGCTCACGCCTCTGCGTCCTACACATATCCGCCACTGGTTTTTAAGTGTATATTATTTTTTGTGTACATCGTTTATTTTTGCTGTTTTCAATTAACGATTTTTATCTTTCATTATTTTTTGTTACAATTGATGTTAGAAGTGAATCGACTATTTTTTTAAATTCGGTATTGTCTTTAATTTTTGTTTTATTTAGTCATGCTAAAAATATGCATCTGTAAAACAACGGTGGAGAACGAAGAACAGTTGACGAATTCAATTATCACGATATTAGGAAAATTGCAATACAGTAGACGAAATGGAAAAGAAAGTTTATAGAAGAACTGATAGAACAAAGGTTAGGACTACTGGTTAAATTAATTACTGACGAACGTCGACCAAATAAATAAATAAATATTTGACTATTTTGCGAAAGCGTAACTAGAATTGGAGTATTTAATTGAAAAGTATGAGGTTCTGTTGGGTTTAGGGCACATGCAGTCCGAATTACTCTACCTGTTTTCGATGGTCAGTCTTCATGGGAACTTTACTGACAACAGTTTGAAGCAGTGGAAAATGTGTCGAGACGTCTGCGACAAATTCGCATTAAAGCATTTTTTATGATAGTGATATTAATCGTTGTCAAATAATCTATACTTGTCCCAATAATGCCGTGACTCCATTTTGGAGGGTTTTTATAACTTATTTTGTAATCAGAACATTGGTGTATTTACATTTATTAATTTCTGTTATTTTACATGAAAATATTTTTGCGCTTCTAACGAGATCACGTTTTTATGTCAAATATTGTTATATTTATATATATATAGCATTTAAAATGTATGGGATGACTCATATTTCAACATATTTTAGAATAAAAAACATATAAGTGCTAAACTATTAACAACTAACGATGGGATTAATACAAATGTATAGAACATTTAAGATTATTTTGGAAAAGTGCGTGTACCTTGAAATCGTTTCATTTCTGTGGCGTTTAATGGCCTTCCCATATAGCTAACCGTGGGAAAACGTTGAGTAATGATCATTAAATGCGACGAACATATTTATACCATTATGATTATTATTAACTAATTTATAACGATTTACTAGCGATAAAGTTAGGAATAGAACTCATTCATAAAAACTATTTTCGTACAGTGACATGATGTATAATGTGTACATTGTGTGACGTGTTCAAATTGTAGTCATCTATAAATGGATGCATTGAGTAAATAATGTCTGCGGTTTGGGTCGTTGTATCAACTTTTGACATTCTAAACAGCTTTACTTGACATGTTTTTTATATGATATTTTCTCATTAATAAACATATAGCTATTTAACGACATCATAATGATCGGCTTATTTCAGTATTATTAGTGTTGTTTAGGTCAGGTTTTAATTGAAAATTAAGAAATTAAATGCACCGTTTTTGACCCACCACCATTTACGTGAACCATTTGATATTATAAACAGCTAATGATTTAATATTTTAATGATTGTTTTAATCTTTAACAGTCCTTATCTATTTAAATGTGTCGATAATAGTGTAAAATGGACCAAAAGAATCTATGTACCTAATTAGAAAATCATTATTGCCTACATACATCATAACCTTACTAAGTATAAAATAATAAATATCACATTGTTATAAATTTAACGGTTACATAATTTTTTAATGATTATAATATTAATACATTATAGTTACCAAAATAGAAGAGTCTGATACAACAATCAAATAAGTCAATTTTTTTTTACAATTTTCAGTAGAAACAAATTTAGCAATTGTTTCTCCCCAAAAGCTATGCTAAAATTGTTTTTTTTAATTAAATATCTCCACAAATAATAGATATATAATACTAATTTTTGTATTGGATTACGCTAAAATATCATGTCTATTCATAATTAGCAAAAAATAATAAAAGGTTTTATTTTTGCATTGTTTTTGATAAGTATTCCAAATTTTCATTTTCAACAACGATGTAATACATTATTTTTTATATTTGTTTTTTAAATTTTATTAAAAATTGTTTGTATACTACAGATATTTTATTGATAACGTATCAAAGAAGATCACGAATGGTGCTTTTTTTTTTAAATGTTTTATACAATTATTTTTAAATCAAGTAATCTACTTTTCGAATGATTGATTAACAAACATAATTCTGTACCTCTAATTCAAAAATTTATATGTCATAAAAATGGGTTTATGAATTTCTGTTTTTATGGCATTAATTATTTTTGTATTAGTACAAATATACTTATATAATGTATTTTATATGTCTTCCGGGGCTATTAATGTATTAGAATATAGACTTAAATTATTTATTTTTAGTAATATTTTACTGAAATAAGAGATTGTGTAAAAATACTTATTGTTGCTATTTTCTGGACGACTTGTATAAATCTTGAAATCTCATAAAATGTTGAGAAATTTTAAGAAAATACAAATTTTTACAAGGATTTTTGTTTTCATTAACAATTTAGTGATATTTGAAATATTTCTTTTTATGCTATCATTAAATGAGGTTATTTTGATCATTATTAGTTGTAGAGTTAAATGAATTCATAATATTAATTTAATGCCTTTATCGGTATCCAGTNAAATCAAGTAATCTACTTTTCGAATGATTGATTAACAAATATAATTCTGTACCTCTAATTCAAAAATTTATATGTCATAAAAATGGGTTTATGAATTTCTGTTTTTATGGCATTAATTATTTTTGTATTAGTACAAATATACTTATATAATGTATTTTATATGTCTTCCGGGGCTATTAATGTATTAGAATATAGACTTAAATTATTTATTTTTAGTAATATTTTACTGAAATAAGAGATTGTGTAAAAATACTTATTGTTGCTATTTTCTGGACGACTTGTATAAATCTTGAAATCTCATAAAATGTTGAGAAATTTTAAGAAAATACAAATTTTTACAAGGATTTTTGTTTTCATTAACAATTTAGTGATATTTGAAATATTTCTTTTTATGCTATCATTAAATGAGGTTATTTTGATCATTATTAGTTGTAGAGTTAAATGAATTCATAATATTAATTTAATGCCTTTATCGGTATCCAGTGGGAGTTGCTGAAGGTTGGACTTGATTATTTGGCTAAAGTAATTAATATTAATTATACGTATAGTTTTGTGAGTATAATAATACAACGCATTTGTCATTATCTGATATGAATGAAAACGTGTGTAGCTGCAGAAGGAAAACAAACAAAACTTGCATTGATATCATCAATAGATTCGCATTTTGTTTTACGACTGAGGGGCACACCTCCACGTCATGATCGAAATATACCCAATCCGCCCAGACACGTACACGATTTTTATGTCGGACGTTATAAATTATGAAGAAACAACGACGGAATCATAATATAAAATATATTTTCTCTCTATTCCGAGTATAAGTATTCTGTATCAGAATATTAATTTAAATTTATTTTAGATATTAATTGGTAACATCTTTATAGATGATTCCCATATAACATGTATTACTTTCGTGAAAATTATAATAAATACTAATATTTGATGACGCGTAAAATATTTTGGATTGATGTGTTCAGCAAATTTATCTGTCGTTGTATGAATATGACTACAATGAATATAAATAAGAGAATAATGAGTCCAGTTTGGATTTTTTGACATCAAAATATAATTGTAACAAAAATAATGTTTAACCATCATATTTGTTTTAAATCTCTTACGCTCTATACTCTTTGAGCTTATTATAAATAGGCTGTAGGTTTTCGTTGAGACGATATTTAAATTTTCCATCGTAGACCGAAAGAAAAAGGTATGAAATGAAATAAAAGTCGTTAATCTTATAATAAAGTTATTAATTAGCATCATCATATTGAAAGTTATATTAACAACATGTAATATTAACAATATCTATCTTAGGGTTGTTGTTNTCAGCAAATTTATCTGTTGTTGTATGAATATGACTACAATGAATATAAATAAGAGAATAATGAGTCCAGTTTGGATTTTTTGACATCAAAATATAATCGTAACAAAAATAATGTTTAACCATCATATTTGTTTTAAATCTCTTACGCTCTATACTCATTGAGCTTATTATAAATTGGTTGTAGGTTTTCGTTGAGACGATATTTAAATTTTCCATCGTAGACCGAAAGAAAAAGGTATGAAATGAAATAAAAGTCGTTAATCTTATAATAAAGTTATTAATTAGCATCATCATATTGAAAGTTATATTAACAACATGTAATATTAACAATATCTATCTTAGGGTTGTTGTTTCTTTGTGACTCTGTGCAAGTATTGCAGATAGAATTATAGTACAGATTTCTGATTGATCGAAGCTCGATGGAAAAATCTTGGTCGATCGCGTGCTATGTGAGTATTAATCAAACTGCTATACACCATTCTCCGTATATTATACCCATGTATTTTACATTGTCTGATTGCTGATCAATTACTTAGATAATTAAAAATAATAATGTATAATATTACTTATCATAACTATTAAGACTGGAAGTCGATTCATAGTAATTAATCGACTTAATTTTTATTGGAAAGCCTCAGGCCGTAACTGTGTTGAATGTGTCTACTTGATGTGTGCGGTCTGGTGCACTTATAAAAAAACAGACCACCACATCGTTTATTTTATATTTTAGACGACTAGTAAAGTTTTCGATTTGAATTTAATTGTTGTAATTGAAAAACGCAACAATTAGATATCTTAATTTTTTAGGAAAAGCAATTTCATGAAAATGTTTTCATTAAAACAGTAGTAAATTTGTTTTTTCTACAATAAATATCTCCACAAATAATAGGAATAAAGAACTTGCTTTTGAACTGAATTACGCAAAAAAATCATATTTATTCAAAATTAACAAAAATAATTTTCTGAGAATCTCGAGTTTATCTGATTATTGCATTGTACTCATCAATTAAATTACAAGATTCTTCTGTACTTAGGAATCTGGATTGTTCTGTATTAACAGTGTTCTTCTTGAGCACCGTGTTACAACGTGAGATGTCACCGTTGTTGTGTAACTCTTTCTGTAAAAAAACCCGGTCATCGGGTTGTTTTTAAAAAAAAAAACGGGTGCACGATTTTTGTGTTTGGAAGTTGAAATTCCTCGTACATAAGTACATAGGTGTCACGAGAAGAGCTCATGTTTGCTGTGTAAATAAGCCGCTTTAAATTGAATAAATAGTTCAAAGATTTATAGAAGCAGTGTGCTGCCTTATTTGTAACGAATATATTTCTTATAAATCTACTAGAACATTTTATGTGTTGGTATTATTGTATGCAGATTAAGATACGTACGTAGTTTTTAATTTTTGAGTGGGCAAATTATTTAGTATCATCTGCCTAATCAATATTAGCAATGAGTTAAATCTTTTTTTAATACTTCAAGGTTATCCAAATGTTGAATTTTTAATTTTTGACTTTTACTAAAGCATTTTATTTATATAATTATCGGTATATTGCGTCATTGTTGTCATGCAGTTAATAAATAAATACAAGATTAAGTTTATAATCTGGTTGAATTACATTGTAATAGGAAATAAAATAATGTTATCTATACTATGTATTAGGTTGTAAACAAAATAGACATAGCTCATTTAATCTCTTGATATAATTTATCGTAAGTGTTTTAATATTTGTAAAATTAAAAAAAAAAAAAACTATTTTTACTACAATATTCTATATTTTATATTATTCACAAATTTCGTATAATATTTACATGATATTTTAAAACAATGCGTCTTTTTTTTTTTAATTCTTGACTAAATGATCATTATTTATTTAGAATACATCAAAATATAAACTTAATACTTAAAAAATGATTAGTACTTTATAAATATTAATAAAAAATTACTAGAAAAGAAACTTTATTTAACTTTTTAAGAATTTATATTTAGTATTATTACTTATTTTTAATCAGTGTTTAAGATATTTAAATGGAAAAAATATAAATAACATTTTTTATCTATTATCCCACCAAAAAATAAATTAAATGTACCTCAACAATTTACATTACACGTTCTTAGGTTATACTTAAATACGCACTTTAAATGACATGAGCTCTTCAAGTTTCTTCACAATTATACTTGTGGTGATAATTATAATTAAACAATACTAAAGGGTTAAAGAAGTCACGGTAAGAATTACTAAAGGAAATATACCCTTTCAGAATATAATATTGTATTGCTCGTACAATTGAGCGAAAAAGTAACCACATTATAAGTGGCATATGAAGTCCTATTTGATTTTTAAAATAACATAAAAGAATGACGAATTGGATTGATCAGATCAAATCGCTCTTACTTTGAAGTTAATATAGTAATTTTTGTTCTTAAAAATTAAATTGATTATTAAAATAAATTAATTGTTAATTGTGTAAATAATTCCCTTCACAATCATGCGATAAAATAATAACTTTTTCACAAATATCTTTACATAATATGTACCAGAACCTAAGCATAGAGCCTATAGCCTAATCATACCTAAGCAACACAGAGGTCAAAATCATATAAAGTGAATATATTTATATTGCAAAGATACAGTTGTTCTTCAATAAGGTGGGTAGTAAACACTTCTTTTACATATATTCTACTAATTACAATAATAGTTTGAAAAAAATTGGAGATTATTGATAATTTTTCCTTCGCCTAAAAATATTTTTGTTCAACATTAATATAATTTTCAACATTTTTTGAGGGGTTAATTTTATTTTTGGGGATGCTTAGCTCTCCAAGGCCACGTCTAACTCCGCCTATGCTTCCCACTAATAAATAAAAATACTAAGTGCACTTATAAGGTTTATCAAGGTGTCCAGTCTAATAAAAATATATTGTTTTGTCTATGAATAAAATGTATATTTTGTAATTTATAATATACATATATATTTTATAAACAACTGAATCCATGGATTTACTTTAATGTTTAGTCGTTTTTATAGATTTATAAGGTTTATCATTATTTTGTAATATTCAGAAGTAATCATTTAAAATATGAGATATTAGTATCAAATTAACATTGAAGGTAAATGTAATTATAGATTTTTGGGTTCTTCATTTTAAGACTGCTCGTAAATTTTCCTTATCATGTGTAGGTTTTGGTGTAATTTTCGATTAATAAAAAAGGATATACTTTATACATATACATATAATTAATAATTATCTTAAAAACTATTTCACTGAGGAAAATAAATAAAATTTTGGAATCAATGTTAAGACTTAAACTTCTGAAAAATGTTGGATGTAAAAATTGTGTAATCAATTCATCAATAGTATACACATTGTTATTGGTCAATAATTGATCAAATTTAATTGACAATTTATACACAAGATGATGCTAGAACGATCAAAGTATAATTAAGTCTGTAGCTAGCGTTAGGTTTTTTACATAGAACAACAGATCTCACGGTCAAAATACTTTTGAATACGCATCATAATGTTGATATACCAAGTAAATAGCCATGACGTCAAATCAAGTGCTTGCTACTAACTTGAAGTTACTTAAGGTTTATAAAGGTATAGTTTTACAGAGAAATATAGATAAATGAATATAATTGTTCATAATAACTTAATAAAAATCAATGGCGATGTTCGACCAAATAATTATTTTCAATATATAAGACTTGTTATTAAGCGTGGGCTCTCACAAAGAACATCTGAAATAAAAATCAGTTGAAAAGAAAATTAAAATAAATAAACACTGGCTACTAGAATATTGTAGTATGACTAATGACTTCTATTAAAGGATTGGTATAATGTGCTCCGCCACGTCATTAAAGCTTAATTTAATGGCACCGTATAAATCAAAGTCGGATTTACATACACACACAAGCGCGGCATTCACAGTACTATATTATCTGTACAAATTGGTCCAGTGTAATAAGTACACTCCACTTATAATATATAAAAGATATAAATAACGTGAACTTTCAGGGCGTACTCTTGTTGCCAGGTTGATGGACCGTGCCGAATCGGCTATAATGTTTATTATTCAACAATCGGGGCGGTTAACAGTAAAACTAGAGGGGGTCCGTTTTCTGTGTGAGATACATAGCCGTTTTGAAATGCACACATACATACAAAATATTTTAATACACATTTCTAAGTATACACGCGCTTCATCATTACTGTCGTTTCCGATCGATCATTGTCACGGCCAGACTTAAAAAGTGAATACCCCCCAACCTTCAGTCGTACACGGTTACCAGAAATTAATAATTTTCAAAGAAACACTAGTCGGCGATCCAGATTTATATGAAAATTAAACAAGGTTGAGTAATCGGAGACCATTATGTCAACTATTAGTCGAGTTAGAAAGTATACAGTAATCATCAATCGGACCACGATTGATTGCTTCTCATTTGATATGGATACGATTTCGTATATTGCGGTGGTCTGTAGCTTCTCCGCGCGTCTTAAAAAACAAGTAGATGAGACAATGAATGAGTACCTACAGTTATTTCATCACGTTTCCCAAGTACCTAAACAAACAGAAAGAATGTTGTTACACGAAAAATGAAAATACTTTTAAGATAATAAATACATTGGTTTTGTATGTCGAAATTTCATTATTTATTTATATTATAACACGCGCTTATCCAATGGACATGATAATGGTTCTGTATCAGTGTGCCAATTTAATATCGAGATTGTCCGTCAAATTAAAATTGGATGTGTTGAAAGAAGAGCAAATGGTTAATAGCCGTGTACTTGTAATTATAATACTGGAGCAACTGCATTATGTACTATGTTTTCTAAGTGTACCTCGTTAATATCTCGTGTAGTGTTTATTGGCACAGCTAAAGAATGAATTAAAATGCAATATAAAAAGTACACAACTGAAAATTATCGTTAAGAGTACGACATAAGTAGAACAGCTAAGCATCTAAGTATTATGCAACATAAAATCATACAATGATCATACATATATATCGGCTAGCCTCAAGATAATTAGTTTCAGTTGTACACATGAAAGTTATTGGTTTTTTAATTTGGTAATTCATAACCTTCATAAGGGAACTCGTTAACTTTTGTGGAGTATAGTAGACAATATCGTACAACTTTGTTTCAAAACCAATAGTATTATCATTTTCTTTTTAACAATGATGTTTACATTTTAAATGTTTCGCTTACATAATAACGGTACTTTCTTTTCACTATTCAGTTAATTACTTTATTCAATGTAATGTAGAAAAATGTTTACCTTTAGGATACGAATAATTGATTTTTGGCATATTTGTAAAAGTTTCTCAGGCGCAACTCAATGAATCATTTTTCTTCAAATGTATTATTTAATTGTCTTTATTTTTTAAAACTAAAGAAATAATCTCTTAAATAATAGCCAGAGATTTCTTTTATTGAAATCGCTTTGGTTGTTTTAATATTAGTTAATTAATTAAAACATAATATAGAATACGCTTTCCAGTTTGTTTTTATAGTTTAAAGCTACACTTGAATACAGATTGTATTCAAGTTTATACTTATTATAAAAGACTTAAAAGTAATTCCACTAAAAATTTATCATTATTTAAGGCAATAGTTTACAATTCTTAATAGAGTTGTTTTTAATTATTGATGGTAAAATATTTAACACAATTTATATTGATTATTGCAGTATAACACATATAAAAATAAAAATATTGTACTATATATTATAATCTCAATTATATAGAGTTACATAAAACTTAAACACCCTTGAGTATCATAATGGAAGACTTGAACGATGGGAGAATGTGCATGTAAACGGGCGCTTTTGTTACGGTTTGTTTTTATTTTTGTTTATACATTCATGTGTATTTTTCTTTAGCAATGTAACGAAGTTTTTAAGACCTCACACGTACACTTGGCTAGTTGTATCCAGTTTATTTTTTAAGCCACATCACTACATAGTTTATTCATTACCTTGTATGAACGAGTTCTATATAAAATTTTAAGTGGCACGGCCACCATTCTTTAACAACAATAGAAATGAGTATCTATATAAAAGGCTAGTCGATATCTTAATAATGTCGTCCAGGGGAGAACAACGGCACCTTATAGATAAACATGAGAACTGACTGGTAACCCTGCTGCTACATTTTAGTCGACTCAAGTCCGCTTAGCATATCAATTCGACGACACCTATTGCCCTTTTACCACGAGCGATTTATTGCTGTTTTATTGCGATAACAAAGGCTTCTTTTGTGTTGTATATGTGCACATGCACGCTCATGAATTACCTGAATGACAAAACGGTAGCAAAAGAGTGTCGATGCGGAACGGGGTCAGACCTCAAGGGTGCCCCTGCGATAAGTACATGTGCGCACATTTAACCCCGAAATGAGTTTGTTGAATTTTACCAACATATACACGTAATAAATAATAATCCATACGCATAACAATGTGTATTTGTATCCGTATACATGCATCCCTATGCTGCGTGTACTTGCACTGTTTCCCATTATTGCTGTTGCTGGGACGATGACGAGCCAATATTTTGGTCTTACAACAATCTAATATCTAATAGGAGAGCCAATAAACCGTTCTTCTCACCGATAACTGTCGACCGAGCGATTAATCATTGGTGTCGCTGACAGCATCGATTTCGACAGTTTTCTTTAATTCGAATTACAATAATATTGTTCGTTATCGATTTGATTCGATGACATTTGAGGGACGGCGTCGTATTTTTGTCGGCGTTCGTGGGAATACAACTTAGTTTATGTGCCATTAATGTACGCCGACTGATATTCTTCATAAACATCTATTTGACTTAAAATTTGAAAGCGGAACACGTATAAAGTAAACGGATGGATATAACTAAACGGTTGTATCCCTAAGACTTGAAGGAAGTGAGTATATGAATACTGCGTATAAGATCAGGAATAATTTGAAATTAAAATTTACATGAGTTATACAACTGGATTTTAGTAAGAACTCGTCAACACCAATGTTCAAATAGTGTTTAAGAAGTTCAAAATCACCACAAATGAGAATTTTCAGATTTCCTGGGAGAAATTTTAGAAATTCATTTTTCCATTTGTTATCGACTGGACCAAGAGAAATTACTCGCCGACCGGGCTCATTGTGAGAATTCTTTGTAATGTATAACAACATCTTCACATGATTATTACAAGCGGGGGTGTAAGAGAGGTAGAAATGAGATAAGTACCTATTAAAGTACAGTAGAAAAAATTCAAAAGATGTACGTATGCGTATGAAATGTGTGTTGAGAGAGAGAAAGAACGAGCAAACTCGGTGTAGAATACGATCTAAAGTGTACACGAGAAACGGTCACGAAATTGGCTCCGTGTATTATTTGCCCTGCCGTTACTCGTGAAGGACACATGTCGTGCAACCGTATCGTCTGCCTTTTGCAAATTGTACATGAGGTGCTCCGCGTCGCGTTGCTCGTGAAACAAGCCTTGCTCCAGTTCCATGTCTACACGAGTTCTGTAAATGCGTTTACAAATCCACCCGGTATAGTCGTTGCCGTTGTTNTGCGTCGCGTTGCTCGTGAAACAAGCCAACAAGCCTTGCTCCAGTTCCATGTCTACACGAGTTCTGTAAATGCGTTTACAAATCCACCCGGTATAGTCGTTGCCGTTGTTATTATTATTATTATTATTATGTTTTTTTTTTCATTTTATTTTAGTTTGGCTTCTAGACCGTAAAAGGCAGAGAACGTATTCGTACTCGCCGCGTATAATAAGCGCGTGCACACAGGATTTTTTTTGTCCATCTTCACATGTCATAGGTATATAGAGTCCACTGGATGAAATCGTTTAGAAAATTGGTTCGTGACTTTTAGTCTTCATTTAATGTCGTGGATAAACAAACGAGATTTTTTTTAATCGGTTACTATTTTCCGTTTCAATCGGTCCACGCGCACATCGCGGTACCGTTCACGAACAGCCAAGTCTAATAATGCTCAAACCGAAGCTGATGTTATCTTTTGGTAATGGTATATAATTCCGGTAATTTGAATAATTTTACATGATCGAGGAGCAAGGATATCATTTAACTATTTAAGGATATTATGTAATTACATGTTAACTCGGTTTGTATCTATTTATTAATCGTTTTCATTGAAAACGTAAGTACTTGTAGCCGGCATTGTTTTGAAAAAATAAATAAATACTAGTCGAAGATGAGTGATTTAGTATTGCAAATAAGTGTGTTTATTTATTAAATGTTATACATTAGACAAATTGCTGAAGTTCTATCTGTTTAAAGTAAATCTATTTAAATTGCAAAAATATTAAGAAGACTTGATGTATTACTTTTACTTAGAAATACTATATTATTAAAAGCCGTATAGAGCAAAAAAAATATTTATAGAGTAGTCCCAAAAGTGCAAAAAAATATATTTAGAAACCATGAAATACAAAAATATTATGATGCCATAGAAATATAAATACATTAAGAACCAATAAAATTGTAAAAATAAAAAGTTAAAGATTATATGTTATGACAGAAGGATTTTGATATAAAAGACAAAGATAAAAAACAAAGAAAAATGTTTTAAGCAAATATTGTTCTTTTGTAATTTTTATGAAAACAAGGTCGGAAACTTTAGTAATATGCTGTGCAGATTAATCTTAATCATATAAAACATTAATTATTTTTCCTGTGTCTTGTAATCATCTTATACGAGCAAAAGAAGTCATAAATGTTAAAAAATAATAAATTTCAAGAAGCCAATTTTTTCTAAGCTCTTATATTCCCGCCAATGTTTGCAAGCGAAGATAACGCTGATACAAAAAGTGGACCATCACAACATTTTTTTACCGGTTTTTTTTTTGGAGCTAGTTCAACCCTAAATGGAACATTGATACAAATTATTATGATATCCATAAAAGTTTATTCTTTATTAATTATAGACGTACGTTTAAGAGTTATTCTCAGAAACCAGAACTGTAGTAATGAAACTGGAAATCACATTAGATACGCCAGTGACCGATGACCGTACGATTTCGGATTTTATAATTTAATTATCTCATCAAAACGTCTTCACTGTTATACCAGCTATTTCCTTGTATGACCCCTTTGAGAGGCTAAAGCCGGGTACGTCTCTCAGTACGATGGTTACTTACCGGCTGATCCATGCTCGCTGAGTGAAAGGTGGACTAAATATCTTATGCACGGTTTATTATAAATTATTCAAACGATCGAAATGTTATAGATTTCGTAGCTTCGGCCACACCCCCCCGGGTCACGATCTTTGTATATTAAAATGAAAAAATATTTATAACCATAACAAAATGTTCAAGTGCGCGTGCATATATTGAAATCGTCTCTTCTTTTTATATTATGGTAGTTATAGGTTATTACGTTTACCTAGAACAATGTGGTGTTGTTCTACCAATACACTTTTTTATTGTGACCCCGGTGGCCTGGCGAGTGCATAGTTTTACATTAAATTTATAAATGTGTGGGTTCAAATAAACAACATGTTTTGCATTTAACTCATACCATCCTTAGCCTTTGTAGGCCATAGCCTGGAGGCCACAAATGTTTATATTACGTGTTTATTAGAGTCAAAGATGACATCGGTACTTGCAAGTAGCCTAATAATAGTAAATAAAATCAATAAAATACATAATATGCTCTGAATAGTGCAGTCGACCGCTGTAATATGAATCTTCTACAATGTATTATTTTAAAGGTTTACTTTTATAAGGTTTCCAGTATAATAAATTATTGCCGGTATATAAATTCTGCTCATAAAAAGTATATTTACAACGCATTGTAAAATTATATGGTTTAAATACTTCCATTTACTTAGTTATTCTATTGCTCTATTACCAAGGATCAATAAAGGTTAATTTTAATGACGATCTGCTGGCTGACACAAGGCCTCGGTATTTTTTAAACCTTCATGTTTCACGATTATAGTGCTCTCTTGACCATTGACTATTAAGGATTACTGATGCTACCATAAATGCATATTTATTCTGCTATTACAAAGACTTTTTGCACTTACATTGAAACTCTATGTCATGCGAAATCGCAATCTTATGTCTCGTAAAACGTATTTATTTAAATAAGAATTATAAAAGATAATTTCAAATTTTATAGTGAAATTAAAGAGTACAAAAGAAAACTTTGGAATTAGTCAAGATAATAAATTGTTTCTGTAAAAAGAAACCAGATTCTAATTTCCCAGTTTATGACTTGGGAATTGGTGTTAGATTAAATTCCAAATGAAAGCAGGGCCGTATTTAAAATATATTTTAATGGGGAGTGACTTAATTTTTTTTAAATACAATGTGCTTTAACACAATTCCAGAGAAGTTTTTTGTTAAAAAATTCTCAAAAAACAAATTGATAACAATAAAAAAAGGTTTTAGAGACATTTTGGCTTTATAAACATGTCTCGAGAAATTTTTTCATCATGAATATTGACAGTGCTGGTCTAGGGGAGGCGATAGAGGCGATTGCTCTTCGAAAATACGCCCCTGAAAGAATGTAAGTATAATTTATGAAAATGTATGGCGATTTCATTTAAGTAATCTGAATTCGACAAAGCTATACATATTGCAGTAGAAAACAGAAGATTAAATTTGTTTTATTTCTTTGAAAAATTGTTAAAATATACATATCAGTTTTTGAATATAAACGAACTTGTTTAGGTTTTCGATAATTTAATTTGGTAATTTATATATACAGTTATTTTTGTTTAATTTGATCGTTCATCCACTTTACTTCAAATTTTGTTAGAATTAAAATTTTTACAAGCAACTTGAATTTGAACTAACGGAAATAAGTTAAAGTGATTTACCATCGAAATGATTCTTATTTATACCTTGAGGTAAAGTATGAGTGTAATTGCAGAGAACAGGTGTATTTATTATTGCAATAATGGTCAAGGTGTCTTCGTTGTCACCGTTGAAGACTCGGGTGTATGTGTACATAGGTACACGTCCAAATTTATCGGTTTGATTTATCTGTTGGTTGTGGGCGGAGGTGTTAAGTAAATATGGTTCACAGTCGTGACCTGATGCATTCGTGCAGTTTAGAAATACAATAAGATGGATAATAATAAGAAGAAAACAAAGTATACAGAACAGGTAAACAGCATAAACAAACATCGGGGATCGATTGTTCTAATAACATAGTTGTGTCGAGTCAAAGTTGAATCAATAACAACGATATAAGGCCGAAGGGCCATTAGCAAATGGTTGTAAAGATTTTCTCACTGATACTATATACTTTACTATTATTGTTATTATATTACAACGAATTAACTTCCAGATAGACAAATCACGTCAATTCGTATATGATCTCAATAGAATCATAGTGTAATCGTTATAATAATAATAATAAAGCAGCCACGTATGTGCCTAATTATACACATTAGTGACCTAGTGGTATTTATATGTATATAGGCAAGTGTAAGATGCAAAATTGCATTCAATGACTAATTATTAAGTGATCGACCAACAAAAAGATTAGATTTGTTTTATACATTATTATATCCAACACACTAATTCATTGAATAATAACCTAAACATGTTTTGTATGCACAACAAGTATGAAAAAGTCATTTTTAACAGATCAACTTATACTCTAGTCCAATCTCAGAATCAGAAATATTCTTTTAATGATCAGGATGTTTTAAAAAAGATTGACTATCTTAATGATCATTATTGATACTTCTTTGTTACCATTAATTTAAAATACTGTCAGATGTGCACCCTTTCATGTTATACAAGAAGAATATGAATAGACGTTATCAGACTGCCTTCTTTAAAAATCTGTTGCCAGTATACAAGTTAAGCATCTAATTCAGGTACTTACATAATTACCGTAGATCAAATATAGAAATGCATTATCCTTTAATCCTATTTAATTAGTAGTTAAACTTGTTATCAATTGATCTTATAAAAATCCATTAAAGGTATAGGAAATTTCAATTGAGTGAAAATTTAGCGTCGCTGATTGAGTTCATAATTATACAGAGTAAGATAATTGATCTGTCCATTATATTTTGTAACTGTGATCAATTATTCAAAAAAATACATAATACTACTTATATGAATCGTCGAGTATCAAATATTTATTTCCCTACTGTGAGGATTATTATTTCAGATATTTGGATTAATACAATTACACCTTGTTTAAGAAATTTGAATATTTTTAATATGACGATACTTCTAAGAAATTAACTTAGATCGGATGGGATACATGTCACCGTTGGATATCTACGTCTTTATCTCATAAGTTATTTAATATTCACACGATTTTCTAATTGGTCATTTATAATAAACATCATAGTTCCAAGTCTCTTAGGATTTTTTAGTCCAGTAATAATAAGATTCACCTTTACGCTGTCTTAGGAAATTAAATTGTTAAATTTGTTAATCTTATGGCAGCTATATAATTATAAGTTTTATACGTGTATTTAATTCAACTTTGCTAGTATTTTTCTTATAGTTTCTACTAATGTTTTTTCTGTGATACTTAGTCATTCTAAACGGGCGATATGGAGAGTGGAATCGCTATGACAAAAATAAATATATGATGAACATATATTTTAGCGGAGAGTAGACAAATTTTATATTCTTATCTCCCTTGAAGAGAAAACCCTGAGAACGTGATGTATATCTCATATTAATGCGAATCTATGGTAAAATATGGTAAATTAAAGCTAAATCAGAACTTTTAAACACACCTAGATTCAACTTGAAACATTTTATGTGGTCAACAATCATATGTATAAAAAACGTAAACCTATATGGGTGAGAATTTAAACGAAAAGTAATGATAATTAGTATCTACTAATGATTTACTGTATTGAAGGGAAATGACTTCTGTAATATTTTCTTAGTATGATATAGTTGAATGATAACCTGTAAAAATGCTATGTGTTTGAGTACGCGCCCCGACCTCACCGTTAGTCGTGTTTATATGAAATATACTTTTGGAGAGGATATAAATAAAAATTCATTTTTACAAATACGTCCAGTATTTAGTAGGTATACACGTGTAAGAGAGAAAAAACGACAGGCCTGTTGTGTCGGTTCGTTTAAATTACCAAAAAATAACAATAAACAATCCGTGTTAGGTGTACGCTATACGATTGTTGAGACGAAGAAGGCGGTGGAAGTGAAAATAAAAATTTGAATTTGCATCCCGCAGCGAGCGTACTAACAGCGGCGCGATGCTTACAAATCACACTAGCGCGGCGGTATTCACCTGTAATAATAATGAAGTTACCACTTTTATTTGGCTCGCCAGAATCATATATTGGGTGTATACTATACATGATATTATTATAATGACCTGGATGTCACGACTGGACAATATTAATGGGCAGATGTACGCGTATGTGCTCTACACACGTTATTATAATAATATCGTGCACAGTTCATGGAAACCCCGAAGAAAATATTTGTCGGTCCACAGTATAGGCAAGGGGGACGACCGAGAACTGGACCCATTAGAAGTCACGAAAACACAAATTATTGAGATTATAATACAGTTTTTTTTCTCTCCCTACGACTCTCCGAGTCAATTAAACCAGTTTGCGCGACACGCCGACACCACAGACCATCTTACTTATCTGACACTTGGATTATATCGTGAACGCACTGTGTGGACCAAAATTTTTTTATTAATCTGACATCGCAACAACCGTGAATAAGGACCAGCGACACTGTACACCTAGTGCTACCTGAATGTTGGATTTCGAGATTGCCAAATTCCATGTTTTTTCGTAGATATCAAAAACTTGTTATTATTATTTTTTTTTTACATTTCAAGTTGGTCCATTTATATTTTTTTTACACTCGAGCCATCTTGACATTTCAAAACAATATTCACCAGGAAACCAGTAAATTTATATACCGGTAATCGTACGGATTTGTTGTAGACACGAGTTGATGTATTTTCCGATATTTTTTTGATAATCTGGTCTTTGAAAAATTACTCAAAACTCCGGGAGACAAATCATATCCATTAGTAAATGTCCACGTTACCTCTGAGAATAATATAATTTAATAAAGCGAATATATTAGTTTGTGAGGGAAATTGATAATTTTGGGTTGTTAGCGAAAATAAAATGTTTGATCGCGTAGATTCTTAAAAGCATGTTTTTCGAAAAATAAATCAATCTCATTACAAATAAGTTTTTTCTACGTACAAAAACAAACGGATTGTAGATATATGAAATAACTTTAAGAGATTATTATATTGAGTTTTAGTAACACTAATATTAGAATTTATGACGAATTTTCCATTTTACAGATGTTATGTCGATGAAAATCTCTTTTTATCGGAAAATTTATTGTAAATTGAAAGAAATTTCTAGCATATTATAAAATGTCTTAAAAAAAAAATCCTGCATTTAATACACTTAAAGTTTTTTATTCCAATTGTTAACCTCAATGAAATATTATTTTTCCCCATTAAATTTGATCGCCAATAACGGATTACACGTGACATATAAAATTTAACACTCTTCGTTGGAAATATAAAAATTCATCCAAATATTGGACGAATTGTATAATGTTTTTGAAATACGTGGCAACTAAGATTATCTGTTCTTCAAATAAACGTACGAGCTTTGTTTATAAGAATTCTTATGTGCGCTGGTAATTCAACTGTTGTCAAGAGAATAGAAGCTNCGAAATTTCTAGCATATTCTAAAATGTCTTAAAAAAAAAATCCTGCATTTAATACACTTAAAATTTTTTATTCCAATTGTTTCAATCAAACAAACGTATTATAAGTTTTGTTAATGTCATAACGTCAATGAAATATTATTTTTCCCCATTAAATTTGATCGCCAATAACGGATTAAATGTGACATATAAAATTTAATACTCTTCGTTGGAAATATAAAAATTCATCAAAATATTGGACGAATTGGATAATGTTTTTGAAATGCATGGCAACTAAGATTATCTATTCTTCAAATAAACGTACGAGCTTTGTTTATAAGAATTCTTATGTGCGCTGGTAATTCAACTGTTGTCAAGAGAATAGAAGCTATTTTTTTTGATGAATCATTTTTTTAGGCCACGATCACTATGTAGACACTATGCTGATATGGAAAACTTTCTTGTGACTACTGAGGCGGCTTCCCGAGCAATAAAATAGTAATGACAGTCTTATTGAGTAACCGGTCCGATTGCTGTGGTTGTCGCTATTGTCGGTTGCAATATCCTAAGCTCAATGGGATGTAACTGTACAAATACGCACAAACACACTGGTGCAAACGTAAATTACATTTAACAGCAAGACCACTTTCAGGTGTCTATTTGGAAAAACAAAACTCGCGTCGATTTAACGGTGAATTATTGTTGTGCGTTTGCCGATAATGAAACCGCCAACCATAGAAAAGACATTATCACACGTTATTGTTATCGCGTTACTATTATTATTGTTATTTGTGATAATATTTTGGCGTGTGCTAGCCGGGCGCACATAGTCTTCTCTAGTATGTTATTGTATTTCATTCATCCGAAGGCATTCCCGTGGCGGTGTCGTCGCGCTTCCCGCAGAGCGCCCGAGTTAATCAACGGCGGCAACAACACATAGTGTCGGCCCGGCAATGTGCTCCCGTAGAGGTGTGCCCCCGACCAGAGCGTTTCACTCGACGTGACATCGGCGGGTGACCGAGTTATAAATAATAATAAAAAAAAGTACATAGAAATCATCGTCGACGTTTCGAGATCATCCGAAGAAACAATAACGGCCATCGTACCCGGCTATCCTCGCCGGGTGATCACCTCGTCTTGCGACAACGGTATTGCTTTTAAAGATCACAACAATAAAGCCCAACAAATTCGGGTCATAAACGATCACCGACGGAGTTTGTGTAGATCATATGGTTCGTTGTTTCGTAACCGATTCCATCGGATGCACACAAGTGACACGATTGTTCGTAACTTATAGTTGATTACATTTTTGTAATACATCAAAACCGAAAAACTAAACTCGGCGAGAGTGTTAACTTTCTTAAAAATTTTAAATCATTAATCAATTATTTTGGCGACTAGCGCCAGAAATAAACATTTTAAATTATAAATTTGTTCGATTTGGATGACCGACTAGCACGCACTTGGCATTTGATAATATAATAATAATAATAATAAATGTAACTATTATGTTAAAATACCGGTACGCCGAAATTCCTCACGGGACGCCAAAAATTAGTGAAAGGCAGATTCACGACATAAAAGTGATCTCTGCAGTTTGTTATTTTCTTTCAAATAACTTCATACGTTTTTAATTTCTATCGAGTGGAGTACGTTGGCGGCAAACACACCAGTTCAATTTAATAAATAAAATATGTGTGCACGTTAAATGAAAATTAAAGTAATGCCGTTTTTATGCAAATTCAACCAGATCGAGCGATTTTATTGAAATCGTCTTTATTGGTTCATCGTTATGATACGGTTTTTTATTTCAGCATGGAATAATCAATTATAGAAAAATAATACATACCTGCGGGGGATAGGTGATAAATACAAGTGACTGACTAATTTATTTTTTGGTAAAAATAAAAGTTAAATGAAATATAATAAACTATAATGTTGGTAGTGTATAAAATTACTAATTGAAATAAAAGAAAATTTTTCTCGAAATTGAGTATGTCACACGTGTTATCTTCAAATTTACTATTTATTTTAATAAATTGATTAATTAAAAAAAAAATCATTGTATCTAGATGGATTTTGCCAAGGCAATATATCAAAACCGGGACTTTTTAGACAATCTGATTTTTCATTATAATAGCTTTATGCATTTTGTCGAATAGAAAGAAATTTTAAAAGTCAAAATTAGTGTACGCCAATATATGTAATAAATCAGAATTTTTATAAATTATTAAGAGTTTTTTTTTTTAAGTATAACAATTAAAAACTTAAGTGTTTGAAAAAACTGCAAAAAGAGTGGTTTTAATCAATATTTTCAATAACCAAATGATAATATGTTAATTTTGTGGAACTGAATTTTTATATTTAAATTTATTTAATTTTAATAGTAAAGTTAAGAAGGGATGATGATTTTACTTTGATGTTTTTTTACGGTTTTAAGACAGTTATTTAAATTGATTTAATGAAGAAGTATGTTGTCAAATTATTTATATTAATTATTTTATCTACAAATTATTTTGCACAGCATTAGAATAAAAGTTTTGTATGATATCAAACCGAAAAATGTGTATTATTTTCAACATAACTTATATATTCACTTGCTGTAAAGTACCATAAATTATTTTATACAAGTTAATCGATCTTGTCAAGATAAATGTAAAGATATAAAAATATCGGTTTTTAATTAAAATATATTAAGTTATTTATATTGTTAAATGAGAAATTAGCAAATGTAGCCATGAACTATAGTGTTTATAATAAGTATGAATTATTATTCACTTGAGATATAATTATGCCATATTAAATTTAAAAGTATTAAAATTCAAATGAAGTAAACTTAAATAAAGAATTGCCATTTTAGAAAAAAAATTGTATTTACACAACACATTTATCTTTTTAGTTTGGTGTCAATTTAACTTACCGTTTTGGATTAAATTATTTTTCATGAGATAGAACATATAGCCAGTAAGTTAAAAATAAAAAAAATTTATTATAAAGTAATCTACTATCAAAATACTCGAAAATACTTTTCTGGATAATCATGCATATAAATATTAATTCATACATGTGAATATTTATAAGGCATTAGAATTTAAAAAAAAAGACTTAAACAATGGTTAATATATTCTAGATTATATTTTGGAATTACTTAATTTAAATTAAAAAATTACCTGTTTAAATGTTCTCTTATAAAATTTTTCTTATGTTTTATAAATTATATTCAATGGCGGAATACAATTCTTACAAAGAGACATTTTTTGCGACTCTTGTACCAAAGGTGATTTGAAAATAATTATTTATTCAACAGTGCCGAAATGTTAAAAAATTTAACCTCGTTGCACATTTTCTAAACGTTTAACTTGTCCAATAATAAACTTAATTAAATTAACAGTAAATTTATCACATTTAAAATATTTTATAGTTTTACAATTTTTGTTGAGGAAGTATGTTGCAGTTTTTTATTCCATTACATAAATGCAATCAAATTTGTGAGTAATTACTATGCATGCTCAGTGTACAGTTATGTTAATGATTTCTGATAGGTAGTAATTTAAGTTAAATTTAAACGAGAAAATGTCTTCAAATTATTATAATTTTATAGCCCACTAATGTTTTTACGATAGAAAATTTAATTTATTTGACATAAATAGCAAAAGACTAAGCACGTTGATCATTACATAGTTTTAATTAATAATAAAACTGACAGAAGTCAATGAATTACATGTTAATTTTTGCTGTATAAAAATAATGTATAAATTATTAAATCAAAATAAATATATTTGAAGTTATTGGTTTGAATAGTCGATGAAAAGCTGATCAAATATGTATCATATAATATAACATGACATGTAAAATCCTGAAGATAAAATTTGTATACAGGAAGATATAAGACAAAATATGCATAGATACGCTGTGTATTTTATATTTACCTGGATATTTAAATAAATCAAATTTGTAATGTATAATTTTCATGTTTTTGGAAACATTTATTAATGATTTGGCTTCCGAAACGAGTAGCACGCGTTGAATGATAATTTATAGAATTATGTTTTTATTATTCATGGCGCGTATATACTATTTTAGTAGCAGGTATTTAATTTTTATCATTTTTCTAAAAATATACACCTATAGAACTGATTCAATAGGTGTATATTTTAATTATTCTCCGATTTAGAGATTTTTTTATCGTGCAACTTTGAGTCATATAAAATATGATCATTTTTCATAAGATTTTTTTTAAAAATTGCTCATTAATTCAATTAATTTTCAAGTTTCATTAGTCATCGAATTATTTAAAAAAATATAATTATTTATTTAAAGAAATTGTTCAGTTACGTTATTTGTTGAAAGATATATTTGCCGTTATAATCTTAAGAACAATATATTCGGTACCAAGAAAACTCCCTCGAGTACATTCTGTCGTTATATCACTAATTATACTTGTGAAGATGTCAAATTATACTTGAACAATTTAAGGCAATAAAAATTTGTTATACAATCTTGCTATGGTTGCATATATCCAATAACTGGTGACATAACAATTTCAATATAGTATTTTTTCAGGATCTCCTCGCACACCATAAGTACTGCGTGTAATCAAGTAGCAACAGGAAACGGGTACATATCGCTGATGTCCGACACGTTGCCGGATGCCATAGCCCAGGCGTGATCTGTTACAAAATATGCTACTTGCCATTCGGCGCACACAACGTTATCGGTTTATGCTTTGATTTATATATTTTGAAAAACAATAACAATGGGCCCACCGCTGCCGTGTCACGTCTTGTATGTATTAAATACATATCTATATTACACACAATGTGTTCAATACGTGCCACATAACTGCCAATATGTTTCGTCATTCTGTGCGCGACATTAACCGTGCAAATGTCTTATGGACGACTTTATTTTTTTATCGTCAAAAACAACAATGAAATTTTTAATGCGACGTTCTGGACCGTAGACCAACATATATGCTTTACACATCTTTTAGTCAGCGCTGCAGCCATTGTTCGCATTAGACCTTGAAAACAACACAGTACGTTACATCAGTCATCGATTAATCAATCAAAATAATAACATTGTAAAATGACCGGCCGGGGTGGAAGATAAGTGTTGTAGGTGTGAAAGGTTAATAGGATTGTCATTCACAATGTCGGTCGGGTTTCAGATGCGGTCTGTAAGAGGAAAATTAAAGTCGATTCGCCGCCGTAAAACACAACAACAATAAGTGTTCGGTGCAATAATATAAATAATTATATGTGGAGCGTCGTTTCAGCCATAGCGGCACAGGTCCAACAACAAAGTATTTTTCACAGGCTAATTAGATTGAGCAGATCACAGCTGTCACGGGCGATGTTCGTGTTGTATCCTACCCTATAGCGCGCACACCAGTTTAAATTCGATTAATTTAGTTCCTGTGGCTGTAATCGGTCGCATTATAATATTATATTAAAATAACGATAGTAATTTATGCGGCTGTCTTCATTAGAATAAAAGTAAAAGAATCTTAGGAATATCTGAGTGCGGATTGTTTTCAACTTATCCGACACCGTGTTATTATACTCTAATGGAAAGCAAACAGTTTGCCGTCGCACTCGTCATCGTCGGATCTGGTTTCATCGCCGTCCAGTTAGTAGTCTACAGACCCTCCTAATCACGTTATTATATTAGATCCGACAACAGTTTGCGAGCACATTGCCAACTAGGGTACAACGCAAACGGAGTGCTTTTACAACTCTCGGATAAAGTGTGTTCGGTTTGTATAAAAATGTAAAACGCTTGCATAGACACGAGTTAAGCGCCATCACGTGCAGCGAAATTTGATGGACTGGTAACTTCCGGACCACCAAAGGTGTGAACTATCCGCTATCTTTCTGTCGGTCGAGTACTTGAAAATGCCGCTAGTCCAATAAAATAATAATACTATAAAAACCTAACCCTCTATAGATTCGCCGTCAAAGGTATTAAAATCACTACGAGTCGACGAAAGAAAATATACTTTTATAGTTCTTGTGTTGGGCGATAACGATCGCGCGGAGACGACCACAGAATGAGGAAATGTGGCCGGAAGGGCAGAGGAGACGGCAGTTTAAAACAAATAACACGTCAAATATATTCTCGGTTTTTTATTTCAATACGACGCCGTGTAAATTGAAAACGGTTTTGAGTTTTCACCATAAAAGTAAAACGAGTAATTTTATGTGTTATACTTGTGTAGTCATTTGCCTATCAAACTCGTTTACGTTATTTCAGCCGACAATCGCGTTCAATCCCATACCGGCGACGCGACCAATTAATTGTTTGTGTCGTTAAAATCTAGTCCCGACATAAAACGTTGAGCTGTTTAAATCCCAGTCTATTAGACAGATAGGTCATTAACGTCGGTAATTAAACGCTGCGGAATATTATTTGCCGGAATTATGACGTTAAATGAAATTATAAACGCTGTTACTTTCGCGTTGTCCGCTTACGTATTATTCGTGTCAAAACATAAAATATATTGCATTTCTAACGTCAGAGTGGGCCCAGCAGTAAGTTATGGACGCATTGTTTCGAAACACATTAAATTCATACCGATTAAATGTGCTTCGTCATCTAGACCGCTCGAGTTGTTGCACCCGTTTCTCCGCCGACTGTGTCCGTCGTGACCGAACGTTTTTGACAACTCCGAAGATACTCTCTGTGCACAATGATGTTATTGGTTTTGAATCGATCGGCGTAATTGGCTCGATCGGATGGGGTTAAACGGTAAGTGGTGCGATCGCATATCGAAATGAACACCGTGTGTGTTACTATGTATAACCTCCGAGCAGTGGGTCTGTGACCTTACATACGTGGGAACCGTCCGGCGCAGGGCTCGATCGTTATTATATAGAAATCTTTTAAACGGCTAATGATATGTGTGTTATCGTCCGTTAAAAACCGTTTTCTTATTATTGAAAGAGCAAACGCAGAAGAATAACTAGTTCATAGTGTAACGCGGTCGGTATGTCCGTGTAGCGACGCCGCGGTCTTCTCTAATTGCTTTTAATAGCCGTGTAATTATTATTCGATGCCGCGCAGAAAAACGGTCGAAAAAACGTCCGCGTCTTTTTACTGCCATGCAATGTATACCACCACCTGATGTTTGCCGATGGATTTCGTGATGTCTGCGGACCGGTCACGAGTGCGATATCCAACAACAACTTAATTAGACTGATTCCAGGACTGACCGAGCTAAAACTGAACGCAATATCTCGTGCACGGATCGACCGCCTCGGTAATAACAATACGATTGTTATAAATTATCAAATCGAACAGTCGTTGCGCGATAAAATGGCCCCAAAGAAAATTATAACAAAAAAGTGTATTACTCTCAAATTCGGCCCACACAAACAGGAAGCGTCAATATTTCCTTACCGTTTATGGCCCCAAAGCGGTCACGTCCCAGTCGTACTGACCGGCTGAGATTTTATTGTACACACACGCGTCATACACTTTGTCTCTGTGTGTTTTTTTGTTTTGGAGTCGTAAACGGAAATCCTAAAAGCGCTAATGCTGAATAAATTATCCGACGTGCTCGGTAATGAAAAACCGAACGCATCACGTACACGTTGCGTTTCATTATATTATTATACAATCCCGCAGGAAGCTGATGGAATGTCTTTACACGTGATGCATTATCTTTGACTTGGAATATAAATGTCCAACGGCTCCATGACTATGATACAGCCAAACGCTTTGTTACAATACTAACGTTATAATCGACACGTAAATTTGCCAAACCGTCCACGAAGTCTCTGCAGTCGACCGGGTGATCTTGCGCATTGCCAATGAACCCGTACATTTTAACAATACAACAATTTAGAGTCATTTTATGTGTCCTTATAACGCCATGATCGTTTAGACTGATAACTTTTCAACGTCCTCCTATGGTTACAACGATATGTTTTCAATAGCAAAATAATTTTAATCCTGTTCAATAATTGTCGGATATGATTGAAGAAACGATTCAAATTATGTAAACAATTGGGCCTAAATCTGTTCATTACACGGTTCAAAGTGTATAAGCTTTGACACTTGGTCGTTTGCGCGTTTCAAGTTGAATTTTATGTGTTGTTTATTGTAAGATATGATAAACAATTAGTGTTTTTCAAAGGGATTTTGGTTTTACGGACGAGTTATAACAGGAATTTCACAATTACCAGACGAAAACATAAGTTAAACAGGGTGTAAAAAACGAAAGTCGATGGAATATTAGTGTAAATTAGTATTTGGTTAGAGTAATGAAAATTACAATGTAATTAAATGTAGATATCAACTACGATTAATCTAATCCAATATTCCTTTGTTTTGNAAACAATTAGTGTTTTTCAAAGGGATTTTGGTTTAACGGACGAGTTAACAGGAATTTCACAATTACCAGACGAAAACATAAGTTAAAGAGGGTGTAAAAAACGAAAGTCGATGGAATATGAGTGTAAATTAGTGTTTGGTTAGAGTAATGAAAATTACAATGTAATTAAATGTAGATATCAACTACGATTAATCTAATCCAATATTCCTTTGTTTTGATGTAATATATGTACGTGAGTATTCTATCACTGTCTCTATCTAGAATTTTAAAATGGATTGACACATCGAGAAATTGGCGCCGTTTTCAAGCATAAATTATTCGAGAAACACACTGAAGATGATCGTGTTCATATAAGCAGGTTATGATTGTTGATACACTAATTGTGGCTTTGTTAGATAATCTAACATTGGCATTTACAACAATGTTATGTGTTCATCAGTTCAAGACGGATTCAGATGTTTGACATAATAATTTATTACACAATATACTTGATAGCAACACAGTAAATTAAACCCATTTAGAGATGCTCACTCAAAACGAACGTCGTTTGTATCAGTCTTAGGGTATTACCAAATAAATAAATAATATCAAAGAGAATGAAACAACAAAATATTCGTGTAATTTAATTAATCATAGTTGTATTTAATACGACAAATTTTTGGGCAGAGCACCGAAAATTGTCTGTTTTCCGAAGACGGATCGTTATTGTCGTATTGGCCGGTCGCCAAATCTCAGTGGCTATACACGCGCATACTTTCTAAGACGTGCAAACGTGTGCTGCGCGTATGATTTTTTAATGTAATAATAATTCGCTATTGATTTCGGACGACAAATCGAGTTTTTTTTTCGGGGACCAGATCCGTTTCCGAAATTATTGCGTATGCCGAGAATTAGTAGTATTAAATTTATTCGTGTCTTTCCAGCGGCTAATAAATGAGATTTTGACCGCACACAGTAAACTCGCGTATTCAAATTCCTTTGCGTCCTATATTATGAAGTCGCCCGCAGAGAGAAGAAGATCCAGTACACGATGAGTCTTGCCACACATGCCATTCGGGTGTTGTCCACATTTATCAAGGCGCTCCCTTTTCAAAACCTAATACGCTGTTTATGCCGTGTGACCGGAGTCGAGGTGGCGAATCTGTAGTTTTTTTTTTTTTTATCCCGCGGGCTCTTCTCACAGTAAACATAATGTGCACACAAATATTACCCGGTATAATAATATTATATATCATGCATTATTATACACCTTCTAAAAGGAGTTTTATGGATATTCTGTTCACGTTTTTTTTCTTTTTTACAACGTTGTGTTTTATTGCTTCGGGAGCTAGCCGAGGCCCAAATGACATATGACCGTAATAAAACATCATATTAGAACGGATTTATGGTTTATGGCGTTCGATATTGTTCTAAAAAAAGGCCACACGCGAGTGGTTACGCCCGCTGAGCGCCACTTCTGGTGTACTCGGTTTAATTGTGTGCCGCGTAAGAGCAAGTGCGCGCATCGTCATGATTAATTGCCGCGTAGAACCGGAAAATGTTTTGTTGGCAGAACCACGAATCAAAACAATAATCTCGCGTGGTACTGCAAGACGGGTGCGCATAGAGCACCACTTGATGGATTCGCCGGTACACGCCCAGACGCTGCGCCACTAGCCGGTAGGTATTATTTATTGATCTCGATCTATGAAGTTCCAGAGAAATCAACTCTTACGAAATCCGGTTGTTAGGTGACAAATTTTCGGGTCACTCTTGTTTTACGGACTATCGGCCCACTCGCGACAACGACCGGTTTTTCAATTAGGATCATCTTCAGGGTTTATCGCGATCTCGATTTGCCCCAAAATCCAGTTTTGTTCTTTTGAAATCGTTTCCAGTTTGAGTTTCTTCTTCTTATTCTTCTCTTCCACAAAACAACTTGTCTTAATGTTATGCATTTTTTTTAAATGAATAATAATGGATAAAAAATACAAATGTGGAACTATTAAAAATCAGTCCGACACATATCGTATGGATTTTTATCGTTCTTCGGCACACTCATTATGGCTGTCCGATCTCGCCATAAGTCGAATGTGATATTTCAAATGTGCGTTTAATTATTTGAATACCGTAAATGGCCAACGGTCATTTTGTCCTTAACTCGAACATCGATTACAATATCGGTTTTATTGATACTAATAACTGTGCATGCGGATCGCATTCCCTCAGTAAGCCGTTGATTGTTCCATTGTACTTGATGTCGAAAAATTAAAGACATTTGTATGGTCACAATAAATGCTATTTTGATTAATCGTGGCAAATTGTTGAAAATTACTTATCGAGTACCCGGATAATAAAATACGTTATTGCAGCAATCATATGTATTGGTGATACTTTTTTAGGGACTTCACTATGTAAAATACTAACATTGATTAGGTTCATAGTGATCATAGTGATGATTTTCAAGTGTGTGCATAGATTTATGTTATTATATGTGATCTGGTTAATCTATGTATGACCGTCTGCTTTTGTGTCAAATAAAACCGGTACGCGTTATGTGTTTATACTATGACATTATGGAATAAAATTAATAAATTGCAAATCTTAAGTCTGGACAAAGAACATTAATAGTTGTTACATTGAATATACATTCCTGATTTCATATTTAAATATTAAATGAAAAAATTGTCGATTTATTCACACAGAGATTAAGGCGATAAAATTATTATAAGCTTACATAAAGTATGGATGTGACAAAATAGTGTGTTAAAAATGCATTCAAACGATTTGTATTCATTAGTTTTTCATAAAAGTGTTTAATTTAATTTATGCATTTAATCAAATAAGATTACAATCATTAAGCTTGAAAATTATTTATATAAATTATGTGTAATTAGATAAAATTAATATTTATACTAGTTTAGTAACACTGGACAAAGATTGATACGGACTAATAATGAACATATTAGTAATAAAAATTTAATCGAATAATTAGTCAAATGAAAAAATGTCATAAATCACTACAATGTCATAATTATTTAAATATCATCTAATTGAATTTTCTATGAAACTCCGATTTATAAAAACATTTGTTCGTGATAAGTTTCGAAAGTTTTTATTTCAAAATGTTTAAATGAGTTGTGTACAAAGTATTAGACAATAACCGCGAGATTATTGATCGATAAACAGTAAAAATTCTATTTACTTTTACTTTTATGAAGATTTAGTAACTTTATCTTAAATCATTGTACAATAAATGCATTTAAAATACAGCATTTATATTCCAATAAATAAATTTTTTTGTACAATTACTACATCGTGTTTGAGTACATTAATTTTAAGTAAATAACGTGCAGACAAAGTTATATTATACTTATCTGTTGATTTTGAAATAAAATACTTACAATAATGTTATTGCTCATTGCCAAACGGCTTATAAGTAACCGAGTTTTATTTTAATTTTTTAATATAAATAGTGTGATTATTATTCTGACATGATGAGTATTGCTCAAAACCCGAAAATTTGTTCACAATTAAAAGGGAAAGCACGATGTTTAAGAACCACTCAAACGACGACGCCTATCATCGTCTGCATAGCGCGAGTGACAGGTCCAATAAAACATGTATACATTTCAAACTATAAAAATTACAACAACAGAGTATTAACGCAATATTCGAATAGAAATAACAATAAAATTTGTTTTCCTGGTCAGTTTAATAAACAAACCGTTTAAGAAGTATCCGTTTACTAACGGAGGTGAACAAGTCATAGGAGATGTGCAATTTTACATAAATTATACGAAATAGATAAAAAAACGATTAAATGCGCATCACTGCAGTTTAGACGAAATGCCTATGATTGCTGAAATGACCTTATGAATTTTGACCCGTACAGTTAATGGGAATCCGTGTAATATGCGCAGATTATGTTTTCGGTTGTGATTTCGTGATTGAACATTTTTCCATTAAACTGTCTACTTTCGTCGGAACGGATTTCTCGGATACGCACAAGTAATGTTATCATCGTCATAAAATATCTTTACACGCATTAAACAAACACGTCCGCTTAACGACGCCTGTGCACCTGCGTGCCTACACCCTATTAGTCGTTTAAAGAAACACACACACACACACGATTAATCTTAAAAAACCGTTTCAGGTGTCGTCGTGCATCGGCCAGTGATGGCCCGTCGTCGAGATACCCTTCTACTCGCGTTTCACGATAATCATAATCACGACGGTAATAATACCTAATAGTATTAATATAGGCGTATAATGGAAAGTGATGCGCCAATGCGTATTATTAAATTATTTGTCGGTTTTTTTCGAGAGAGAAAGCCGAAAGTCGACGCATCTCGGTGTCGCTGCAACGTTTATCTCTTTCGTCATCCCGTGCCGTATTCTATTTTGTATTCTGCGCGTACACGTCCGAGTTTGTAAAAATAAGTAAAAAAAAGTCAATACACGCAGCATCCAGTGCGATTTAGAAATCTATACATATATGAGCGCATTGCAGTATTGTCTGGGCGTGTGTGTGTTTACTTGCATCGCGTCTGCCGGCCTCCGGCTAAGCACATACGCGCATTAAAATTTCAAGTGGACACGGGCAACAATCGTGCGCGGGACGTTGTGGGCCCCGCAGCGGTCGGCCGTCGAGGTGAAAGAGGTTACGCGCTGCGCGTCACCAGTTTTAATTATCGTCCGGGCGGATCGGTCGGCTCCAGGGAATAATATCGGAAAAGTGTCATACTTTCTACGGGCAGTGTCACGTTCGCGCCGGCCAATAGCGCACATGCGTCGCCGGATGAACCCAAAGGTGATCGCTGTGTACCTGTACGAGCGACATGACGGTATATTATTAAACGCAAGCGCTTCGGGAATCTTGCGCATCTCGACTGTACATCACGTTTATCATCGATAAATCTGTCACGTGTGTACAAAATATACGTCCACGTGTAAAACGTGTAAGAGAAATCGAAATTTTATTCCTTCTCGAGAATCCGTCGTCTTTACCGTCACCCGACCACAAATTCAGAAAGAACTACACCGCTCCTATTATTTTCAGCACCGATACAATTTTAATGTGTCGATTGCCATCGTGTAAAACGACGGAAAATAGTTTTTTATTTTGTTTTTCAATTAGGGTTACCATTTCGGTATCGAGTTTTAGTATCAGTATTAAATTTGTCAATGAACATTACTGACGCAAAACACTATCCACGCGTTCAAAACTCGTGTGCTTAATTTTAGCTCGTTTCAAGTAAGAGATTATGTAGCGATAAGGAATTTTACAGCAATTTTAAAGTGATTCAATATAGCTGTACTAAAAAATTATGTGAAAAATCCCTTTTCCCTCACGTGCAGTAGAACTCGTACTTCCTATATATTATAAATTATAAATGCAAATTAGTAAACTTCAATAGTTATTTATTAAAATCAATCTTTTCATTGTTTTTTCTTACGCAATGACGGAGGACAATTTACCATTCAATTTTGAAAAATTTGGTGTGGTACCAATTTTTATAAAAAACTATTTCATTTAGTCTTAAATCAGTGAAGTTATATAATAAAACTTAAAACAAAACATTGAAAAACATTATTTGGTGTTTCGAAACAACAGAATGGACATTTTCTTAAAATTATTTAAAACTTAATTGGTTATCAATAATAATAATAATAATACATTATTATTTTTGCATTGTGTTAGATTCAACAATAGCTTCTTTTAAATAAACTGTTTATTCGTTATTTTTGTTATTTTTAATTTCAGCGTTATTTGATTATTTTCTACTTTAGATGGTCTATTATGTATCTAGTTTTATTGAATAAAATGATATAATTATATAGATTTTATAGAACTATTAAGGTGAATCTGGGCTGTATGTCAAAAACCCAAGATAGTTTTATACTTAAATTTTTATTTTTTTTTCTATCAGTATGTTAATTCATCTTTTTATTTTAATAATTATTAAATAGTTTTTTCAGATTTTCATTAAACATAACACGGATCAAAAAAAGAAACTATTAATCCAGCTGAACTCAAACAAGGGTACATTTAGACATTTCATTTAATCTTGCATCTTACTGCCATTTAAGAACACCTTACTTGTCAAATCGGACTGTCAGTTTAGTTTTTCATCAAATATATAATACATTTTATTGTAATTGTTTAGTTTTGTAATTTTAGTTGAGTAAAGATAAATTTATTTGTGCTATTTTAAAAAAAATTACATTTTGTCTTGTTCGATTTATGTATGTTGTGCATACTTGAGCTAAAATACGAGAATTTGGACTATTTTGTGTACAGCTACTTGAGTTTTTGTGGCGAAATGCATTCGGAAAATATGACTGTGTTGTTTAATTTAATATTAATTGTATAATTGAAATTTTGATCTTACGCAACTTGTGAAGGACCAACTATGAATTTCAACTATAAACACATAGAATAGGAGGTGACTTGATTCTCATAAATAGGTTTCAGTAAAAAGAAAACTAACATAAACGAAAACAATATTGACAAACACAAACTATTTGTATATATAAATCATCCTAGTTAATAACTTATTGATATTAATAAAATTGTCTGTAATAGAATAATTTTTGTAATATGATAATTATTTAAATGAAAAAAAAAATTTACTCGATAATAATGAAGTAGTTACAAAAATAAACTCACAAATGAATAATGAAACGGTTAAACTTAATGTAAATACAACAAAAGATCATTCACAAAATTTAACTAATATTATGTAAATAATTAGGTATTATTTTTTGTTTCAAAACGTGTATTAAAGAAGTGTTAAATTAGTGTTCCGCTCTCGAGTGTTTTACTGACTGCTAAATAGCCAAGTTGAGTTTTGACATGTGTCAAAATTTTCTGTTAAAAAGTCATCACAGAAAAGAAAACGCATGAATATATTGTTATACCTTTGAAAAACACGACATGATTACAGAAACTGATGTCTAATTAACTTGCTTCGTCCCTCAAGTAGACACAAAGAAAACAATGAGTTTTAAGTACCAAGGTAACTGAATGTAATTTAGGACCATAAATATGACAATATGCAACGGTGTAATCCTGCACGCATTTGTATACAGATTTCGCCAACGCTACCAGCTCGCCACTATATACTACGAACTTTCCCTATGTGAAAACAGTAAGCATTTATGAAGTTAATTTTTACTTGAATAGATATTTGACGGCATTTTACAAATCAGTCTCGAATAACATTAAATCGCGGTTGATAACATAATAATAAAACAAGAGATGAAATTAGTATAAACGATTTCTAATTTTTGATACAACGAATTCTTGTTGAAATTTAAATATTTAAATTCCTACATTAATATTTAAAGTATTTCAGGTGTTATTTCAACTGGATACAAGTAAAAACTTATTTTCACTCAGCTAGATTGATCAATGACGTCAATGGACCAAGCAAAATTTAAATGCGATGACGATAGTCGAAAAAATAAATAAAAAAAAAGGTCTAAGATAAAAACTAATAAATAAACTACCAGTTTATTACATCATTGGGTTCTTAGAACAGGAGTGTGTGCGTTTGCGAATTAAACGTGTAAAAGAAAAACCGTTTAGCGACATGGACGTGCATAGCGGCAACCAGTTTTGTTCGATATAAAACGACATGATCTCAAACAAATTGATATTGTTCGGATATTCTACGGATGATCTCCGAAGTGCTCGAACTAGAGGAACAGATAAAAAGTAAGACGAGTGACCCGTATCTGATGAGTGCACTGGAATTTGTTGCGACATTTGCGCCGGCAGTTGTTCTAATATTATTTACCTTCGGCTTGCTCACTCGCTCATAGGTTATTGCAATCACGTTAAATGTACATACGCGTTATGTACATCGTCCAAGCAAAACGACAAATATGAAGAAGAAGAAGAGCCATGGAAACAACACGCTCACACATTACATTGTTATATTATTGTATATGTATCGATTGGTCTAACCCGATCCAGTTTTTACATCAGAGGGATATTACCGTTGAGACCATTCACCGACCGAGATTGATTTATACTGCGTATTTTTTTTTTTTTAGCTCATTTTTTTTTCTTTTTTAATACCGGCGCACTCAATTCACGTTTATAGCGCACTGGACTATTTGTCTCCATCAACAAATTGCACATGTCTGTGTGCGCCGACTTTGCGAATGATCTAGTTTTGCCGTCTTTTCTTTTAAACCAGTTCATAAGTTATTGAAACTCGTTAAAAAAAAAAAAAAACATATTTTATGTATATACATGTATATACTAAGTAAATACGTACACAGCTTGATACTCGCACTCAATCAGTCGAGTATGCAATTTTGTATTGTTTCAACTAATCATTTTAAATTGCACATATTGCTGATTATATATGTCAAAATTTAAAAAGTCAAAAGTATTTTTACTTAAATATTCTATTAACTTATATGTTTCGCTCATTCTATAACACAACATCTATGTCAAGGGTATGTTCTTCAAGCCACCACCATGTTTAAAAGGTTCATACGCGTATAAATTGTGTAGGTACGCGTTGTGCAGCTTTAAGTCTGAGGTTAATTTTTGCAGAGTGCCCATTTTGTTAACTGACGGATGTATATTATGAGGTTGGTCGTGCATAATGGCATTGTTGTACGCGTAGAATACTGTGCTATGCGATTTTCCGGTACACGTTCATGTAAGATCATCATGATAATGCATCATTAAAAATGACACAAGTTTATATGTACGGGCTACACGTATAGTTGTAAATAACACAGTTAAAATGGTCAACAATTATTTAAATACAAATCATAACTGATGTTTATTTGTAACAAGAAAAAATTCTCAATGCCTATGCCAATTGAACTAAAATAAATCAAGAGACTTTAATGCAAGTGTAAAATGTATTCTAGTGTTAAAATTGAACGATAATACATATGATAAAAATGTCAATTGATGCATAACACAACTACTTTCATTTAGGTACGGGATACCTATTCATAAAACAAAAACTATGCCCTGATGATTGGGACATTTCTGTCTCTGAACATCTAGAATGCATTGTGTATAAGACACAGTCAATTGTTTGCGCTTACGAAACAATAATTATCAACAACATGAGTATTATTGCTAAACCGACAATAATTCCTTGCTAAATTTGTTTTATTAAATCGAGTATGAAGGTTACTAATGGCACTGGTGTAACGGTTAGTGAGTATACATTTAAATAGGATTTTACAGTTCGAACTACATAGAAAATAGTCTAATATTTTAATTTGTAAGTTTTGATTTTCGAAGGTCCATTTCATCATATCGATTTTGGCAACCGTTCTGGTACAGTAAGTACATAGTACTTAATACTAATTACCTGTAAAATAAAAATTGTAATACACGCAGAATCAATATTAGGTATTGTAAAATAATTAAAATTGCAATAGTTTTATATTCTATATATTGTTAATCTCACAATATCAATAATTTATATAGTTCTTATAAAGTATTTATATTGTACTATAAAACAATTATGTTATCATTCACATAAAATTGATCGAGAAAAATTAAAACCTAAAGAAAATTTTAGATAACAAGATTTAGAAGATGTTGTCATTTTAAATTATTTATACTAAGCTGCAAAGTAATCGTAAAGTATTTTGAATTCTTTGGGATGGATTTATATTTCTTATAATTATTTTGTAGAATCAAAACACTTCAAAATTACACAATTTATAGGGGAACGACTTCAAAAACACTACTAATATAATGGGTTATATTTAAAGATTAAATATAATATTTTAGCTTGATTAAAAAACCTTTCGTTTAAAAGTAAATTTGTAATAAAAAAATGCTGATTCACTGCACACATAATGAATATTCTGATGTTACATTAAACAAATTACCAAAATTGATAAATGTAATCTTCCAGATAAAATAATGTAATACTTTAATATTACTAAATAATAAACAAGATAATATATAATTTTATTGATTTAATCATGGAGGTGTTTCAAATTATTTAGCACTATAAACCATATAATAAATACTTACTAATAAACATCAGATATAAATTAAAAACCATAGGTACTATGTTATTTAAATAAAAAATATTGTTTCTCTTTTAAATTTTTAAACACGTTTTAATACATTTATTATTTGAAGAAGCAGTTTTTAAATATATTTCATAAAAAATTGTATGGACAGTTGAATACATATTTTAAATGGTTAACAGGCCTATTTTAAAAATAAATGTTTTTATGACATTTGATACGACCGGTTTATGAAATCATTATAGATCTTTATTTATTTCGTTGCGCATCTTGCTGTGATAGTTAAATTGGATACATTTCTGTGCAAAGATATTTTAGATTTTAATTTAGTTTTTCTTTTTAGTAAAGTTAGCATTTATATCATACGCCCAATATGTTTTTTTATGAAGAAGTGAATGTTTACCGGAATAATATAATCTTAATCAATAGAATATTAATCAAGTTACCAATTTGTTAAACCAATTTCGTTTTAATTGAAATTTATAATTTAATACGTGTATTTTTAAAATTACTATATTTTCTAGTAGAAATCTTAAAGCATTTCAAAAGTAAATAATATGTTTAAGACGTTTGGTTTTCAATAAATAGTAAAAAATCACTCAGTGGATTATGCAAACAATTTTGGGATTAAATATTTTTACACATATGAAGTCATCAATCAAAGATATCATTAAAAATTAAATATCGATATTTTTTGGGGTAATCGGTTCAATATTTTGCTAGAAACTTTGTACTGAGTATAAATTGTTTAACAATGTGAATTGTCGCAGGTGAAAAAGGAGCCAGAAAATAGGTTTTCTTTCAGTTAAAATAATTAATAGCGATGAAACGAAAATATAATTTTGTCTTCGCTGAGGTATTTTAAATTTACCGCGTAGGCGTTGTGCTCTCATGGGAAAATACTCGTGGGAAATATCCGAGTACGTCCGAATCGCCTGAAAAAGCTATCGAGACCGTAACGCGCGTAGCAAATACGTCTGCCTACATATTGGCCAAGCTCAATATATTATCAAGTAATTTATACTTGAGTAGTACAGCCGTGTGTCCAAGCCATGTATATCACACGTTTACTATGAACCAGAGAAAGGTACACGGATGATAATCACGTATCGAATATCGCGGTATTGGCCTTTGGCATTTTGATTTCGTATCCACTACTCTCTACTAGCTGTTGCTATTAATGAAAATAATAATAATAGAACGATTTGTAGTAATATTGTTCATCACATACTATGTAATGATGCAGATAAAATAGACATAGAATTCAAGAAAGTACCAAATTGTTTTGCGTTAATTAATATAACATACATTATCCTCCGTGTGAATACTAAAATATTAATGATCAATTCATGATTTGTTAGAGTTTTTTTAGTTTATATATTTATATTTTAACAGTAATGCAATTGTTTGCGAGAAAGCTACTGAAGTCTTCTGACTTCAGAGTACTTCCAACCGCCAATGACTAGAGCCACACCAACGCCCAGATGATAGTCTAGGAATCTTATTATAACAAAATTATGGGTGATCTAATTTAAATACTGGATTAAATAATTCGGCAACATAATTTGAACAACACTGCCAAAAATTCAAACCTGTGGTGCTTACATTACAACGCTGAAGGCGTCAAAGCTAGCTGTTATGAGGTGTTACCAAACATGTGTGGGTGCAGTGTAATAGAATAACACTTGAGTATAAACGAGCGGCCTGGAATATCTATGCGTTATCGATACTCAAAATATGTTTGAAAATAAATAATAATCTGTTACCATAGAAAATGTACCGTTTATAAGTCGGACATCGTCGTTTTATATATTTTGTGTAGGTATAGGAGGGTACTGCAAACGTTTTAGTGCCTCTACTCTCCGCCACAAAACAAAAACTAATAAGATGAATAACAATTATTATTATGGAGAAGACCTCTACAACAATAATCCTAGAAAAGGTTATATCCGGAGCCCACGTTCGAAATTAGGATTACAGTCCTCCCACAAGTATATCACGGGATACCGCACACATCTTCTGTTATTATGCGCCTTGCGTAATTTTAATTGACGTTTGCGGTTTTTAACGGTTTACTATTAAAATCAATCACGTACCAAATTATCTTAGGATAAATCAGTTTACGTTTTCATAATTACTCTTTGAATCTTATTAGTCTAGACATAGTTTGAAATAAAAACGTGTAATTAGAATCGACGTTTTTTGTTCGATTGAATTATTAAGATTTCTGCTCAGATAGTGATTTTACAGTCTGCGTTTTTTTCCAGGAGATTCATGATGTTCTAATATCTTGAACCATTGATTTTGGAAGAATTCAACTTCATTTAGACTACTATTTATTTTGGATAAACATAGGAATTTTTTTTTTAATAAGAACATAATCATATTTTGCTTTAAACTTTTTAGGAAAAAATCATCAAATTATCGTGTCAATAATATAATATGATTTACTTGGTGTCATTACATTGGATGAGTTTTTTCAATCGCAAAAAAAAATTGTTTAGAGAGCGCAATAATAATAATAATGTTATAGCAAATGTCGATTAGCGTCTAGAGCTTCGTTGATGATTTTGGGTCGTTTTGAAAATTGAACGTTTTTATTTTTCTACAAATTTCTACAAGTTCAATAACATTTGTGTGATCTACGCAGAGATTAGTTATACTCAAGATTACATTTTGAGTATTATTTAGTAGTTTTTTTGTAATATAATGGAAATAGTGAGTTTCTCTCATACAGAGGCACTGTAGAACAAATAGATAATTTGTCACGAACACTACAATGTTAAGGGTTATACCTTATGGTTTTTCGAGGCGAAATCCAGTACTTATATGCGCGTTGGTACGAATACACAGTGTAATAATGATTGTGTTACCTAAAAGCGAAATAAAATAAAAGATTACAGGTTGCGTTTTGGTAGGCAGATTAAAATTGAAATTACATACATTAATTCCACAGCGCAGACCACAACAAGATGACTCTTTGCATCGTAACCTCCCAGCTAAGCGCTCGGTATTTTTTTTGCTTGTGCGAATATTTTAACAACGGCAGTAAATAAGTGATATGCAACAAAGTTTATTCTCTGAACGTCTATAACATTACGACCCGTACAGTCTGCCTCATACAATCTGTACGCCCAATTTGTGTGGTTTATAAATGAGACTCATATGTTATTGGCAAATTGAACGCACGCACTCGTTTCAAGTTAAACAGTTTACAAAGCATTTTAAATAACACGCCTGTTAAGACTCATCAATATTCCTTTTCAATATTTGTTTATTATTGAAGACCACTTATACGCCTGCACCCATTAATATATTACAATATTGTATTTACTCTTTTTGTAGATACGTTTTCTGTTGTCATGTCCATTACCCGCTGACCATTTTACCGCCCACGCGAGCTTTGTTATAGGTATTATTAGTGAATAGTGTTATTATGATTTTCGTATTTTGTTTTTGGTCATCGTGTCTATACACTTGTAAAAGTCCATCCAGCGAGGTAAATTACAAAACCAGAGATAGATGCCACCGTTTTTGTTTTAAATGAATTTAAATATGATCCTCCCCCGTCCAACAATGGTACAGGAACTGAATAAGCAGCGGGCGTCCATAAAATAGCTGTATAAGTTTAGTGTAAACACTAGTATCGATCATTGTAATGCCACCGGTACTGCGCATATATAATATTGTTTTTTACATATTTTCAAATTCATAATAAGTAATTTTTACATAAAATTCGTTTAGTTTTTTAACCACATTCGATAAACATAATCATTTTAAGACGCTGTCAAGTATCTTATTACTGTAAAATTAGAGTTTAGTTACTATCCAAAGAATGAAAACCNACATAAAATTCGTTTAGTTTTTTAACCACATTCAATAAACATAATCATTTTAAGACGCTGTCAAGTATCTTATTACTGTAAAATTAGAGTTTAGTTACTATCCAAAGAATGAAAACCATAAGAAGAATTACTAGTTAAATTATATTTATATTTTTAAAGTAGCGTTGAATTTTGACAAAGTTCAGATTACTGTGTAGAATATATTTACTTTTGTTTATTTGAGTGTAATAGTGTAATATTGTTTTTTTCTCATCAGTTACCAAAATTTTAATGAGTTTATTTTAATCTATAAGCTATAATCTTTCATAAAAAAAAAAATGTATTCAATAAATTTATATTTTTATTCTTAAAAAAAATGTTTTTCTGGAGTTGGTCAAAATGTAACAACTTAACTCGTTGTCAGATAAGTTGTTACAGATACTTTTTACTAATATATTATACTAAAAATAACAAAGGAAAGTAATAATATTTTGTCCTTAAAAATACATGGAGGTATTTTTATATTTATTTATAAACTTTGTACTTCGAGTTCGTTAATTTTCTGGACTAAATATTCTAATTTTATCAAATGTACTAAAAATAATAATTTTTCGGGGGTAATAAATATATTGTAACTTCTTACTCTCATGTTGCTGTAACAACTAGCCTCATGTAGAATTGTTTAATCACACAAAACCGTGTAATTAATTTTATGATTTCAAAATGTAAAAATAAAATCAAATTTAATTGTTTGCTAAAAAGTTGAAAGGAAAATGTCTCAGAAATTTTACTTTGACACAAAAAAACATAAAAATGCGATTAAATTTTGATATTTGTAAGAATAGATAATATTTGCCTATGAAATTTTTATTAGTATAGTGTAATTAAAATTTAAATATCTCAATTGTAAAAACTTGGGCCTTTGACAACTAACCCCATTACTCCTTACATAACATCTAAATCTAAAGATAGTATTAATTCATGTGAAACTTAAAACTACCAATAATGGTATCAAAAGCCAAAAATATTATTTGTGATCTAAATTAATCATTTACCAGGTGTAGGTAGTCGCATAGATCACCAATAAAACATAGATATTGCTAATTTCTTTGAATTTTTTACGGCCTGTTATACCGTACTGGTTTTTTTTTTTACATAAATTGTCTGCATATACTACACTACAAAAGTATAATCAGAAACAGAATTTTAATATATATGAATAATCTTTCATTTAAACAAAATCGCTAAATGAGTTACAATTGTTGGTGTTTTATTATTTATGGTTTTTACGGTTCTAAGTTGTACAGAAAAATAGAGTAACCTAAACGTAGATTTGATTTACCGAAGTTTATACATAATGTTAAATTCAGTTGAAATAAAAAAATATTGATTTATACTTACACTGTAGTCGGTACATTAGTCATCAGAATATTTTATTAACATTGATGTTATTTAAATGTATTATTATCACATTAAAAAATAATAGTTTTATCACACCAAAGTGTAATTGAATTCGTTGTAAATACGCTGTTAATTTTATTTAATCAAGTTTTGAGATCTTAAATGACATGAAAATAAATTGGTGCTTTTAGTTTTTAAAAGTATTTTAGAAAAACGTAATAATTTAATATAAGCCATTAAAATCGTCTGGCTATAATGTATGGTAATGTGATAGTTAGTAATAAATTAAGAGCAAATGTATAAATGTATTAAGCAGCTTGATCTCGATTTTCCATAAATAAATGCCAAAACGACAAACCGGAATAATGAACAAATTAGAAAAAGGTCAGACGATTTGGACCAGTATATGTTTGCATTTATTTAACTAAAAATTACCAAAAAATAAATGAATATATTATAAAATTCAATGACCTTACAATGGTATTTGTAATGATTACATTTATATATAAGTCAGTTTAATTGTGTTATTTCTAGTTTACTTATTTTAAATTGAAATAATTTAGTTGATGTTTATTCAACTGATTGTTTTAAAAAAATCATTTCTTTAATAAGTGCTTATAATAAATTAAGAAATTGTATCATGCGACTTTTCCAAACATCAAGATTGTCTAAAATGAAAACTGCTACACACGTTTTTTACTTTATTCTCTATTTTTGCCCAACATCCACAGCCATACATCATAGTTGGTCTCACTACAGTCTTATAGAATTTACCTTTCAGCTTTATTTTAAAAATTGGTTAAATAAAATTATTTTTTAAATTTGAAATTAATCATATATCATTATAGAATATTTTTTATGCAATTAACGTTAAATACTGTTGTAATTCTTATACAGCATTAGGAAAATCTCAATTTTTTTATCTAAATAAAAATAGTATTATCTTTTATTATAGCTATATGATTTTATAAATAGTATAAATAAACACCATCTGAGATAACAAGTATCTAGAAATTTTATTAATCTACGAGTAATGAGATTTTTGTAGTATTTAGAACTCATTAATGTTTATCGAAAATAATTCATTATATTTCGTACATTTTTGAAAAATAAAAAAATTTAAAACATTCTCCCAGAGTCAAACTTACTATAAAAATTATCCATCTATCTATCTATCGAACATTTTTTTTTTTTTGATGTCACGTTAGTACTTCTACATTATAAAATGACGATAGGTTTGTCAATTATTTGTAAAAAAAAATATAAAGTTCATAAATTACAAAAAAAAAAGATCAATGACAATTATAGTAACTTAAATATATTAATAAAGAAAAAATGCTTGATTTTGAACAATATAATGTATTCAATTGAAAAGTAATAATATGTTAATTTATGATAAAACTATATATCAGTTATTAAGAGTACTTTAGATATATCTTTAATATATAAATAATTAGTTGTATAGTTTATGTTCGGAGCTAATGTTACTGGTTTTAACTTGGAGCCAGATGAAAATTATAACTTGGCTTGTTTTCTACTTGTTCTTATCATTTTTATTGTTGTGATTATCATAATGTTTGTGTTTGTTAGTTATGTAAAAAATGGTCAATAAATTATTTATATCTACATTTCAATCAACTGATTCTTGATCTAATTTGTCTTTTAACTTCACAATTATTATTATTTTTTTTTAACACTTCAGTTATTTTTTTATAATACAGTATTCAGTATCCAGTACTTAATAGGTTTTTTACACTTTAAAGTATTTGTTGGGGTATAACAGCCTTTGATAGTAGTCAGTACTAATAATTTACAATATGTAGTAAAAATTATTGAACACTTGATGGCTGATACTGATCTCTTTATTTTGAATTATGGTTAATGTATAATGTGATTTATTAATAATACTAACCTATTTAATAACAGTAAATATATAGTATTTCATTATTGTGATTTAAATGAGAATGCTATCTCCATTATTTTTTATTAAATAATGATATTTCTTATTAAAGTATATTTCATGAAGTTTTATTTATTATTATGAACTGTTAAATAATAAAATGGTTAAAACAATACTTTTAATAGTTTGATTGCAATCTATAATTATTTTTATATAATTTGTTAGAGAAAGTACAAAATAAAATATTTTCTGGCTGATAAGCTATTTTGTTGTATTAATTTATGTGATATTAAGAGACATTTAAACCATATGAGTATAGAAAGATTAAGAGTAACTAGAGTTTGTACTATATTAACCATATTGCAAAGTTAAAAATTGTAAATTTTTGTGTAATGTAGAAATATTGGCCTATACATTACAACTATAATATTAATTGAAAATTTCATGTATCAAAACTGTTAATCGAATAATAAATATATGTTAAGTTTATTCTTGATTTAGATTTACTATTAATTATAAAAGTCACCCTACAATAAGAAAAAATTAATTTTCATATAAACTTGATATTTTTCTTAGTTTATTAAAATAAATAAAACCTTATTCAGTAAAATTTTATAATATATTTATTATTTATATAAAAATTGGGAGAATTATTTTTATTATATTACACTACTTTACAGATTAAAACAACTTCGTATCAAAGTTAAAATAAAAAATTAACATTTGATATAATTTTTACATGTTTTTTCTACCTAGAAAAACATTTTCAACAAAGTATATCGAAAAATAAAATTGGTAATATTTTTAATATTAACAATTAAAATAGTTTCTAATAGGTGAATTTTTAAAAAAAGTATAACAACTTTAACAAATAATAATTATAGTAATAATTTGGTATTAAAGTAGCAGTATTTTTTATACTTGGTTTGAAAATTTTTTTCATAGCAACCATATGTATATAAATGATGATGAATATCACACAAAAATCAGTTGCGAATTATTTAAGTAAAGCAATAATCTATCATTTTTAGTATAAAATGGCTAACATTATTACAAGAGTAATGAGAATTGCCAAGAAGAAATTTGGCTTAAGAAAAAAATCCAAAGGTAATTCTATGCACATTTGAATGTTTACTAAATTTATTTCCTCTATTTATGATTAATTCTCACGTGTTATTATAATTTTGATTTTTATTTTATTTAGTCATCTCAGTAGATTGTGCATCACAAACAAATACAATGGCAGAAGAAATGGTCGCTCCAATAAAATCTGTTACAGAAATAAATATTTTAGAGTCTCAGATTAAAGAAGTAAAAGACATGGCAGTTCAGACGTCTCTATTAAACTCTCACAAATTTACTCAGACAAATAATAAACTTATTTATAATGTGTCTGAGACACAAACAGAAATGTCGTTGTTTAATTCGTTAAGTTGTGAAACACAAACTAGCGTCTCAATAGAAAATCTTATTTTAAATACAAAATCTTTGGACGAGCCTCATAATTCAAATTCAAAATTGATAAATTATATGCACACTGGAGAACCAGTGTGCCTCTTATCTACTAAAAATGAGCCTCTTTTAAAAGGTATGTTTAATTTAACCACTGAAGGTAAATTTGAACAAGATTCTAATAAAAATATCACATTAGTTAATGAATTTAGAGAGCATGATTTGCAGTCATGTACTTCGTTGCCCTTAGAAACATCTATAAAAGGTATGATTACTTTAAAATTGAATGAACATATTTTAATTAGTAATTTAAAGATTTATGTTAAGAAAAAAATTTTTTCATTTTTCTTTTAAAGTTGTGACCACAGTTATTTATTTTTTCATATAGCTTGCTATAAATCATCATTTTTAAAATAGGAATTTCTGTTTTGGATTTTTATACATAATTTTATGCTGTTTTTAATTTGTGTAATATTAACTGTAAAAAAAATCGTTAACTTTACTATAATTTTGATTACTTTAAAGTCATTATATGTTTAGTCATGAATAAATTTAAATAGACGTGCTTAATTTCTAGGACTTTGTTCTTTATAAATATTTTTATTATATAGGTTAAAATAATTAGTTAAAATGAATTTAAAAATTGCATTTGTAAAATTTAAATTGGATATTAGCAACTATAATTGAGTATAAAAAAAAAACAATAGACTTTAATATTAAATTTAAAAAAGAAGTATTAGAAATTTTTATAAGTAAAATATTTTTTTAAATTTATATTTTAGAAGATGTGTCGAATGATTTGTCAAATGCTGAAGTGTGCGTTAATAAAACATATTCGGTAATNTGCGTTAATAAAACATACTCGGTAATTAGAAATCATATATTCAATTTTTTTCTATTTATCTAATACTGAACACTTTAGTTTTTTATGTTTGACTCTTACTATCAAGCATAGTTTTTTCAGAGAGGACTTAGATAAATAAAGCCATAATAATTAATAAATAATAATAACAATTTAATAGAATGACGGTGTAGAGAACAAGCAGACAAGAACTCAGGTCGACAATGGACTAAAAATCTATACCCTGTTTAATATTCCTCAAATTCAATTAAGGAATAATTATGTATATAACATGAGAGTGCTGTATTGTAAAACAGATTATATTTGCATGACAAAAGTAAAAAATGAACAAAACATAAGATTTATGGAAAACAGTATGAATTCACATTACAAACAAACACAAGATCACAATTATAAACCGCAACGTGATGAACTCTGTGCTGTTAAATATAGTAATGAATAATTTTAATTATTAAAATAATATGAAGATAAGTAAACTTCATACGTATGTATGATAGATAGTTAATTAATCAGCTCAAATAATTTATTAGTATCTTTTTTCTTTTATATGAGTGCATCATAACTCATAATAATCAAATAGCGTCTTTAATAAAAGAATATTATTAACCAAAAAAAAAAATTTCCATTATTTTCTTATTAATATATGAATTTTCATTTAGGTGATGGTAGTTGGTATAGAGGAATTTGTATTGATATTGAAAATAGTGTGGAGGGAAGTAATTTTTATATTATTAATTTAATTGATTGGGGAGAGTCGGTGTCTGTAACATCTTCTGAACTGCGAAGATTAGACATTTTTTATATGAAACACGCACCATTGGCAGTTAAATGCATCATATTAGGTACTTATGAAATAATTAGTTTATTTGTTGAAAACTTAACAATTTTTTTTATTTAGATTTCAAGTTATTTAACGCACATCAAAAAAATCTGCGTAAACTACAGAATAATGAATATAAATGTAAAATAAATTTAAGACTTGGCGACCGTAACTTTTTAATATCTTCAAAAACAATTATGGACATATTACGTGATCGTTAAAATTATTGATATTTCTTTATACTTTATATTTTTTTTGTCCAGTATTCAATTAATTAACTTAACTTGTGTTTAAAGAAATTATTTACTGTTTTCATTATATAATTAAAAAATAATATTAGCTACTTTGTTTGTTGAAGATAAATTTATATAATTAAAATGATTTTCTATTTATTAGATCGTTTTTCTTTAGTAAATATTTTGAGATCTTGAAAAATACAAATTAACAGAGGTACTATAGATTAACTTTGTGTTTAGAGTTCCCTTGTGCTACAAGTAATATTTTAATGATGAATGGAAAACTCAGTTTCGTCTCTATTAAAATATGATAGTTTTTACAAAATCGACAAGTTTAATGACTTAAGTTTTGTGACTGCATTTTATTCCATAAAATTTTGAAAATGAATGTGTTCAAAGTTAAAAAATAAAAAAAAATGAATAAAAAGTATAAATAAATTAAAACTACATAAGTTATTAATACTTTATATAAAAATTACTGTAGTACAAGTATCTCCATAAAAGTGAAAAAAAATGCCGAACTTTAAAATATAACTAGAGTTGTTGATATTATAAAATTCTGGTCATTATGTAATTATTAAGTATATATGGTATCGAGTGACAAATATATCATATATTTCTATTATAATTGGGGGGGGGTTAGAGGCGTTTCAGTAACGAAGAAGGATAGATTTATTCTGTCGTTGCGACAATGGCTAGTAACAATAATTATAATACCGATCCGTTGAATGAACTAAAATGTTCTATTTTCGACAAATATATAATTAGAATATGATAAATTTTAGATCACTGTTAAATTTTCTCATGTTAACCTGAATCTGAAGGTGTTTTCTCTTGAAACCAAGTAAAATAACTTTTTACGAAAATACTTTTCATGTAATTTATCAATAATTTAATTAGATCTTATTTTTAATAAAGGCATAGAACTTGAGTCATTGAAAAACATTAATAATTTTTGTGACATTTGTTTTACAGGGTAATTAAATTAAAATACTACGCTCTATATTTTATATTATTAATTAAATATTATTTTCCTAATGAGTGTATTTTGAGCATTTTTCTCGGGGTGATATTGTGTGTTATTATATGTTTAAAGCTATTTTGGTGGAGAGGTATTACTTTATATATCATTAAGAGATAACGTAAAATGTCAAAATAATCAAAATTAATAAATACAATTTATTATACAATTTTGAAGTATAATTGTTTAAATTAAAATTTGCTCATATTTAATATTCAAATTATTGGTCATGGAATGACTTTTGTTTTTTTAGTTTCATAAAAAATCTATATTTAATGCTTCACATTAAAATTGTTCATATAATTTTTTTTAATTATTATTAATATGCATTTTTTTTTTATAGTTGTGTAATATTGTAACCGCAAAATATTACGATGTTTCACTATTAAAATATTAACTGTTTTTAATATACGAGTATAAATGTTAGTTCATCAATAAATTTATCTTTAAGATTCAATAAAAGTGATTCGGTCAGTAACTAGTAAACAAATTTAAAAATAAATCAACTGTACAGTTATTCAACATTGAAGGTTTTCATTGAAAAACGTTTTATATAAATTATCTTGTTTTTATCATTCGTGAACTTTTACTTCGTTTTATACAAGTTTTTTTTGTTGGCTTTGATCTTTACAGAAATTTTTTCTCGGTAAAATGTTATAAATAATAAAAATAAATTTCAGTAATAATTTAATATGTACTGTACGTTGGAAATTTATCTCTGAAATACATTCTAAAAACGTATCACAATTAGCATACAAATAAATAATAATTACTAATTAGTGTATTTTAGTAAAGAGAAGAATGTGTAAAATATTTTCTAATGCTATAGAAAACTAGAATAGGAGATGTTCAACTTGTTTTTTCAATGTTTTGTAACAAATGCAAGTGCTAACAGTAGAATAAACTGGCTTTAAAGAGTATTATTTAGTAAACACATTTTAAGTACAGATAATCGCTGTTAACATCGTTTGCTTATCGAACACTCTTATAATTTTGGTTAAATTATAGATCGAGTTTTTTTTTGTGAATGGCTTGTTTATGACAATTATTTATATAGATAATATTTTATTAATGTAGCATTCGTGTAGTATTACAATTAATTGCAGTTGTTTAGGTACAACTCTGATAAATAGCCAATAACTTGTAAAGCTATAAAAATAAAATTGTATCGAAATAAAAAGAACACAGAAACTGCCCAAGACGGTGCCAATGTTATTTTATTCGCTTCAAACATCGTAACCGGTAGCCGTATATTAAATAAGTAGGTATTATGTTGATGCATAAACTTTGTTTTACCCGGCGATTAATCTAAAGAGGGTTGTGACGGGTTATTATAATAAATCCTGCGCCCATAAACGAATTAAAATAATATGACGGTATTGCGACAGAGGCGACTGCGTGAAATGTAATCGAGTAAAACCAGTTTGCCAGGACCATTCATCACAAACGATATGGTCGCGAAAACCAGTGGCAATCGATAATGATTTTCATCAACTCGGTCGGTCAGTCACCAGACTAAGCTCATTGTACTCTTCCGCCGAGTGTAATGACAGGATAGGTTTTCTTTAAAAAGCGTTTTTCGAATCGATTACGTCGTCTCTGCCGCCGATCGTCATCCATCATTAACAAGAAAAGGCCAAGATGTGTTGTTATTATAAACCGATTAGATTGCTGAGAGAGTAACAAAAAGGTACAACAGCGTTCGAATTATGATTAATTATCAGCCGGCGGCTGGCAAAGAGTTTTCTTTTGGGTATCGGCAGACAAGTAGGCACTTCATTAATAACTTATGAGAACAGAACGGATGTAATAATTGTCGGAGACATGTTTGTCGTAAAGAACGAGCCGAGTGGTCGTCCGACGTGTCATCGTTGTTAATGACAATGCGACAAATCGAACGTTGAAGTGAACTCGCTGGCGAGGGATAAAGGGGAGGGCTTGTTTTGCGCACGAGAAGCTGTTGTGTGTAGGGGCCGGTTGGGATTCTAGTGATTATAGACGTTTGGTTATGATTATTGGTTTCGATCCCAACACGCATTGTTTACGCCATCGTTTTTTATTCTATTCTCACACGCGGGACCTTAAAGGAATGTCCGGCAAAGATCGTGATCTAATTTACGACCCAGTCCAATCGAAATGCCTAACACCAATTATCCGACGGTTTCGCGTTAGCAAGCAAATATTTACCAATGTCTGTTACGAGTATAGATCTCCATCAGTACACCAGAGGACCTGTTGCGTCCAGGTTGCTCGTGATACACATATTATAATAATATGGTGTCGTGTTGCAAATAATTATTATTGTCTGTGCATAAAATACAACAACAATAATAATTGAATGCGCGCAGATGTAAATCGAACCACCGAATACGGTGGAATTGTCACGAATTTTACAACTTTTTAACTTCTCCGCCCGAAGATGGTACGTTCAGATAATTCGGTATTTTATATTATTTCCTCCGCAGTTCGTGAGCACCTCGCCGACGTCTACGCAAACCCCATGCCTTAATTAACCGCCAGTTCGATTGTTCTAATGGTTTTTACTGATTTTCGTTTCAACTGAATTAAACGAAAACATTTTAATACGCCATTTGTAACCGTTTTGAGTAATAAAAATTGTTGGTTTTATGTATTTTTGTCGGAGAAAATAATTCTATTAGAAATGCATTTTGATCTTATCGAATTGTATTACTGTGAAAGCAAATCATTTCTTCCGAGAAACCATTTGTTTACGATAAATGTAATCCATAAAACAATAGCTCAACAAATTTCATAGAAACACAAGTAGTTTTCTAATATAAATTGCACCATAATAAAAATTAGGAATCACGACAAATAACTTATTTAAGTTTTTTATGTTTATATTATAATATTTTTAAGTATGATATATTTGAAATTTATGATATTAGTGTCCAAAGTCGGAAAGAGTGTCTTTGTACGTTGTATAAGTTAAAAAGTACAAAGAATTTTATTGCTCGAATAACCTGTATAATTTTTTTTAAGCGCATCCATATTTATGTCTTGAATTATTTTTTTGGAAACCATAAGTATTGTGGGCTCTTTGAGTGAGACATAATGTTACAATTCAGCATATTAAATTAAATTTTGTGTATTTTTACATTGGTCATATGTGATTTTCGGTTTAATTATTCGTTTTTCCACGCATGCAATGAAGAGAATATGCACATTTTATTCTTAAAAACATTATTGTATACATTGATACCATCTGTTACCCTAGTTGAGCCGGTTTTTGCTGAATGCAAAGTATCAAAAATGTAAACGAACAAAAAAATGAAACATATCAATTCTTTTTTTTGGTAATAAATTACAGAGGATCAAAACCTAAAAAAATTAAACCATATTCTTTCATTTGGCGTTATAGACAAATATAATTTATATTTAATATTTAGTTCATAGACGGATGTCAGNCTTTCATTTGGCGTTAAAGACAAATATAATTTATATTTAATATTTAGTTCATAGACGGATGTCAGGACGAGTTTGAGGTTTAATTATATTTTTGATAGACCGTGGGAAGTGGAATGGGGATGATGGTGGATGAGTAATGATGTGTAAAAGGTAATTAAACAGTACAGCGTAGATCTTAAAATACATTATTAATAGTAGAATTTCAGTGTATTTAATGGACATTAATGAATGAATGACTAATTATTACACAATAAATTTAAGTTTATAGTTAATAACACGATGTGTTGTTTAATAAATGAAAAACTCATTGAAGACAACTCAACTAATCCCAATGTAAAAAACTTATCCCGGATATTAAGTGATACGATTACATTCTTCATTAATCACTGTTTCTAAAAATAATGTATTATACCAATAAATTTATGTATTAGTCATACTGAATATTTATAAATTTGTGTAAACAATCTGGTAACGGTTTGATATAATTACACATTATTCATGGTAATTTTAATAAGTTTTTGTATGGGCAGAATTTTAATTTTACATATTTTCATACTAAATTAAAGAATAATAGGTATGTTTAAAAAATAAACAGTGATAAGTAAATTTATACAAATGGAATGAGTTACAATTATTAAATGCTTAACCGGTAATCTTATTTATTTTTCTTTGGATTGAAATTGTAAAAATAGAATAATAAATAAGCGCTTATTTTTCATATTATTTTCATAAATTGACGTCTCAGTTCTTTAGATTACTAAGAGATAAATGTTTTAACATAGTTTCTGAGTTAAATGACGTTAGTGCACTAAAATTTAATGTAAATATCAAAAGATAAAAATTATTCATTCTGATGATTTAAAAGTAACGACTAGGATTACGATGTTTGTTGAATATTTTAACTAAACATACTAATTGAACACATAATAAATATTGTTTACATCGATTTTTATGTGAATCAAATTATAGTTGATTAATTTTGAACATGTTAATTAAAAATTCTATTAGTTAACTAGTATAGATGAATTTACATTAGAATTTTATGTAAGTAGCGGATTACGGTGTATTCGTTTTTAATAGTACCGCCTAAGTTTTATGCATTTGAATTTTTAATTGACAACTGATTTCCTTAGAGGTTTAATTTAACAATAATTGCCATTTGAAGTCATTGTCATTGACATATTTAAAGCTCATTCGATTCAAAAGCTATCTTATACTCATCACCTCGCCATGCCATAAATGTCAACTGTTTTCATTCATCCAATGATACGATTGTTTTCAAAGAATTCCTTCTTAATTAACCAAAAGAAAATCCACAATATGTTATTGCATTAGTTGTTTTATATAATTTCGCTCAATTATGTCAGCGATTGATTTTAGAGATATTATTACAGTGAAATATTTTCTCCTACATAACAAAAAAAAAATAATGTATATAAGTGTTTTATTTAATCTATATGTTAATGAATGTGATTTCTAACGTGAAACATAATAAAAAAAAAACTTCACGATTCTGTGATGTAATTGTTATTTGTGCGTTGTAACCTTTTTCAGCCGGCACATGGTAAGAGGTAGGTAAATTTATAAACCTTGGTGGCGATGCGTTAACAATTCATTAAAAATTTAAATATTGTTAAAATACCGGTTGTAGACTGAATCCGGGCAAAAAATCGTTCACATAATTATTTATTATAGTCTAGAGCGTTAAAACTTGAGACATGTTATGATGGCACAAGGAAAGTGACTTCCAACAGATAGTGATTATGTACAGGAGATAAGTCATTGCTTTTAGAATTGTCTTATATCAATGTAAGAATTACACACATCCCGTGGATTAGCGGATTCATTGGTCTAGATGGAAAACAATCTGAACCGAAACAAGATCAGAAGATTGTGCAAAGATAAGAAATCATAATAAAACAGGCAGCTTGCGATGCAGGTGTATTGTCGTCGTGTTAACACGATTATTGGATGTAAATTAGTTCTCTCTCTATTCCCGTAGTCGCCCCGAGCATCGATCTACATTTTATAAAAAGCCGGTTCTGCTTTTTTCTCTTTAACACGCCACGGGGGACACGCGCTTCCACCCACGCAGCCTCGGTATGGCACCGACTCCGGTACAACATACATGTACAATACACCGTATATCAAACTACATCACGACTGGTATGCATTATTATTAATCTTATTATTGTAGTTGTTGTGTGTAAGAAAATAATTGTTCGTTGTACAATAATGATTGGGGGTATTTGCTGTTTATACTTCGAGAACGGTAAACGATTACGCCGGGCCGCTATTAATGAATGAAAATCGTTGAGTGATAAGTCTTACGGGTATTAGTCATACTGTTGTTATGGGAGTAACCGCCGGAATAACCAAATTGTTTAGTTTTATCATATTTAATCATGAAATGCCTCCAATGTTTATTGTTGATTTTATTGATAGAGTTATTAAAAACACCAAGAACTCTGCGGATAATGTGTAAAATTTGAAACGTACTCGTTTTTTAATCTCATTTTTATTTGGCCGGCGATGATCATCAGTAGCCCCAAAAAGTATCGTTAACGGTACATTAGATGCTTTATATATATTATGCCTAACTTTACTAAGATTATAGAATTAAATAAAAATATTTTTTTGTTTGATAAATTACTCTAAATTATATAATATAAATATATTCAATAGTTTTTAATCGAAATATATACTAAAAATATTTATGCTAAAAGAATTCTATGTACTAAAACGTACCTTCCTACGATGACGGAAAATTTATCTTTTTCGAAAAACTACTGATTAAAAAACCTTTCTTTTATAGCAAAGATAGAGACTTATTTGGGCTTCACAAGTCAAGTTTAACGATTTATTATAGAAATCTTCCTTAAACGCACAAGAAGTGATGAAGTTTACAAATATCTTTGGTGAATCGACCATGGAGAATATCTGAAGGTGAGGTATACAAGTAACAAAATTAAGTATATCATGTTAAATACGATACAAATTAGTGTATTTTTTTCGAGTTTAAATTGCACAATATATATTTAAAACCGATTTATTGACGAAATGCCTATATCGTAGCGTAGAAATTTAAAAATACATAAATTATGTATGTGGCGATACAACTAACGATTGAGTTTGCAGTATTTAAATCGTTAGCCATATTTGATGTGTATTCTTCAGGATTTCGTCACTTTGACACGCTACAGCATATGATATTTGTATAGAATCGTGTAAAACATAACGGCATAGTATGTATATAATAAAAGTATTATTATTATTAAATAGAACGGCCTGTTACAAGACGCCCACGGCAATACGACAAATTAAGATTTATGTGCTCCGCGGTGTCGACTGCGGCGCTTACACTTTAATAATATTATTATGTGCTGTCGCTATTACTATACAAACCATTATAAACACGTGTATTATAATGCGTGCACGTATGCTGTCGATACATATTTGTGCATTGGATTCTATAATGCGTGTCGATATAAATCACCATGGGGCGAGTGTTTTAGGATGTCGAACCGACAAACGCGGTGCCGCGAAAAGGTGTGTTTCGCTTAGAACAAAAAACTGTTGAACTCAACAGTACTGCTGATGAATTGGTNGGACGTTTCGCTTAGAACAAAAAACTGTTGAACTCAACAGTACTGCTGATGAATTGGTTGGCGCTGTATTAAAAAACGGCGCTATATCCGCACTCGAGTCGATAACGTGTTCTCGCGGACGAATTTTGAAAAAAATTCAAAATTGTTTCTCTGGCGCAACAAACAAACGTGCACACACCAACACATATTGATAGAGTAACCCGTAATTTGGATTACAAAACCAGAATAAAAAAAAAAAACGTTCACACGGTCGGTCCAGCACGATATTGTTGCCCGCCGAGTGCAATTACTCCGGACGGTGTCGTTGCTTTACTCGCCGTGTTGATTTTACGACCTTAAGCACATTCCGGTAGCGGACGAGCTGCTACCGTTTGGCCCGCGGAATCGAAAAACAATAGTTAAACGACCGTTTTATTACTGTTATTAAACAACAACAACAGTAATAACAAAACGACAGCACGTCGTACGCGTCTGCATTTACCACAGAGGTGCACCGCGCGGTAGGTTAGAGTGTAATGATGTTTTTTAGTGGAAAAGACCGGCCAAATTAACCGGTACGACGTCCCCGACCGTTTACACCGTAGCCCAGTGTGTGTGCGCGCGCGTCGCTGTACACAAAAATACAAGCGTTTGATAATAACAGTAGTTGTAGTACCAGTAGTGTTGTATTGCGGGCATAGTATTATGACGGGATAATGCGGAACGGGTGAAAAACGGGCGGATTGGCCGGGGGCACGAGCCCGTCGAGTCGAGTGTACCGTTTACACGGCACCGGCAGCCCCAGGGCGAACCGTCACAACACCGTCGCTAACAATAATGATGATCTTATCGGGCCGGCCAATCTGATCTGTTGTACAGCGTCGAGGTGTGCTGGCCGTGTTACGTGTGCGTGCGCCGCCGCCGATAAGAAATTCATATATTCCGATCCGACACCTATGCTCGGTCGCGGAAAAAAGGCGAATAAATAAAATTTCTAGTGGAATACAACGCTTGTGTGTTATTATCTATTCTGTGTTGCGTACCCGCGTGCGTCGAGAACGACCGTCCGAGCAGATTCACGCCTTGTCGCGCAGTCCTATCGGGCCGGCCACATCACAATCACCGAGTTCTCCACACACACACACACACCTCACAACACCTTTGCATACACATACTCGGAGCATCATTAAAACAGTACACACTGTCAATTCGATTTGTTTAACATTGAAAAGCGCAAACGTCTAGGGAGTCGTACAAAAGCACATTGTGGTGTAGATTTTTTTCGTTTCCCGACACATTGTTTTCGAGCTGTGAATTTTTTGCGCTCGGAACAGTGTTGTTGGACCGAATTGGGTCGTATAAAAGAAAATAAGCGATTGCATTCCGTTTGATATTGTGTGGAGTTCGCGAGTGCATTCGATAGGAGATTGGCCTATGGAAAAGTTACGGACAAATAGTTCTCGGACTCATTCCGGCGTGCTGAAGTGGAGAAAATAAAATAAAAAAATGTCAACCGAACCAGTTATCGAGATAACGTATGAGATTATTACACGGCGTGTAATTTAATGGACTGCGAGAGGAATGCGGCGTACCAGACGAAACGCCCAACGATTTATCTGGAAAAATAATTATAACAAAAAAAAATGCTGACTGATAGGCGTAATGAGACACTTGCTGAGAAATTCAAATCAGATGTAAAAAGCAGAACGATAATCGCCGAAGTTTAGCATTTTTGTTAACGACACATTTGTAATTTTGTTTACCTGAATTTTTTTACACGCAAACTCGATTTGAATTTTATTTTCAAAATTACAGCGTGAAATCATATTACATTTAAACAATGTGTGCATTAAAAAAAATAACGAAACGATCTTTTTACCGATAATATGTGTTAAAACGATAAGGCCGTGAACGTTTCTATACGTTTTAAAACGTCAGCGCTATTTTGCAACATTTTTAACCGTTGGCGCATTTTTCTGAGAGAAAACGACCGTTTAAGTGTATTTACCCGGTGTAAATGTACTCGGTTGGGTTTGCTCGGTGGTCTGAACGGACAAAGAAGAAAATTAGAAAAAAATAAATGTGATCGATTTATTAAGTATATGAGCAGAGAAACACAATATTGAAACCGCAACAATATATTTTTAGAATATTAAAACGGCATTCCGTCGCGTTTGACGATGAACCAGTTTGTCGTCGCATCTTTGTGCATCACTTTTCCTCTATTATATTTTGCGACATTTCAACTCTTTCTTACGCGAATGGCTATGCCACGTGTTAGGTAAAATTATTACCAATAAAAAAATAAATAAACAACAACAACAAGCGCCAGAATTCTCCTCTTTTAAATAATTGATTGACCTTAAATGTTTTCCGTTTTCAATAACGAGCTGATATCATGAATAAACATCAAATTCTGGTTTAGATTAGAATAGAGTGTGCGCATCTACTTGTAACTATTTATGTATATTATTACACACAAATTATACAAATGTGAAAAACAAGTTATATCGGCCAGCGACTGTGATACACGGCCGGGGTGATGATGATGATGATGATGAGCTACAAAGAATTTTTTTTCATTCTCCATTAAAAAAAAACTTAAACGTACAAATATAACCGATGAATGTAATATAACTGTGGACATGTTGGTGTGTTTTTTTTTTATCATCATTCTGTACCTTATATTATATTAGACTGGAGTAACAAATGTCGTTGGACAGAAATGACCCATAATTGTCATGGACTCGTTTTTCTTTTTTTTTTAATGTATCAGTGCTAAGCACTCTGGTCAAACATTGTTGACAAAGCCAAAAGACACAAAAATATTTAACATTCTATCTCTGCCAGTGAAAATGACCCGTTGTAAATTCGAATAGCTATTCTGACATTTAATAAATGACACCCGAACCCAGTTTTTGGCCATAGAGATGCCACGAAAGTTAATCTTACTAGGCTTGCTGAAGGCGAAACTCAGTAGAAACTACTAGTTTATGACTATTTTTCGTGGCTAATTAAGATTTAATATTAAATTTTCCAAATATATAGTCGTGCTATAGTCAAATAAATTTTTTTTAAATCATATGGCGCCATTTTATTACAGTACTTTATTAAATGCAAATTAATGCGTTTGGCTTAATATCGTATGCGCATTGATATAATAAACATAATAAATTCGAAATTAATGGCTTTTCTAAAACGTCTTCATTATATAACTTTTCTTTTTAAGAGCGGTGTTTGACCTTTTTTATGTCGATATAAATATTACATTTCGCTGTAATAAAAACTTATAAAATTTTTAAAAGAAATTTTCTACATCAGATCTGACCGAAAATTTTAGATTATTATAAATGAATTTCCGGAATTTCGTTTGTGTCATAAAGATTAAACTCATCTAGACCAAGTATATCAATTTAATTATAAAAAGATTTTGTATGAAAAAATAATAAGCAATTTGATTTTGAATAATATCAAATTGTGAATTTAACTGCTTGTAGTTAAAAAAGACAAGTTAGCCTATTAGAAGTTATTACAATAGAATCGTACTCCGATATCTATAAATCAAGTCACAACTATTTTTCCTAAATAAGCTTGATGAACTTGTTAAGAGAAAGTATATTTTATTTTGTATCAAATAATCTTTCTGTACTTAAAAAATATATTTGTATAAGCATATTAACAATAGTTAACTAGTGTATAGTTAATTACTTAATACAATGTTAAACATTATAAACCTAAAAAAAATCAGAAAAAGTTAAATAATATTATCGGTATAAATATTGAAAAAACAATGTTTGACTCTATTAACTGTTCAAATGTTATAGTTAGATACATATTGGTGTTATCTTTTACCTCAAAAATGTATCTCATTAAACTATTGATAACAGAGAGAGATATTACATATCGTTATTAAATGTATTAATTTTTAAGGCAGAGGGACGATGATGTCCACTGTGTTGGGCTCAAGACTTGATTGCGAATGGCTCCGTATACTGAGCGAAAGATCAGTTCACAAATAGCTAAGAAACCTCCCCTTTGTGGAAGATTACCAGGGCATTTAGTGCGCCGTAAAAGCAAAAACAATATTTTAAAGGTATTATTGTTATTATTATTCTATAAAAATAAAGAGAATATTAATAACTATATAAAAATGTAAAAAATCAAAATTTTTCGTGGGATTTTAAAAGTCAAAACTTTAAGAAATTGTTATACTAAAGAGTTATTTGTATAAAAATATTACGATAAGATGTCATTTCTCATTTTGATTAATTAGGACAAACTTTTAAAACGGTCCATCATATCAAAAAGCCGCTCGTTTTACTCGTGATGTATCTCACGTAATTAAAACACATAAATTTTACATTAAAAAAAAACATTTCCAATGTATTGTTATTAGATTTTCTTTTATATTTTTAATTTTTAACATTTATAAAATATATATTTTTAACATTTTTACTAGTTTGTAGGCTTTTGACGTATTAGTAAATCCGTTAGAAAAAGTAACACTTCATAGTTAAGTTATTGCACATATAGACTGATAGAAACGTTTGATTAAAGTCAAATGATAACTGATAACAGAATATTGTATTATCTACGATTATTGTTAACACAGTGATTTTGAAATCGCGCAATTTATTAAGGAAAAAATATTTTTCTTCACGATCAAAATTTTGAATTTCAATACAATTTATATAATACATTTAATTGACTCGGTACAGCTCGCCCGACTGTGAGTCGTACTGAAAATATAGATTGGGTTAAATGACAACGTTGACCTTTTTAAATGACGCCAGTGCTCTCCGAATAAAGGCTGAGTTTGGATTTGACAGTGAAGTAAATTTAACTTATTGTCATCAATTGTGATATTCATGACTACAATAATTATTTTTAAAGTCAATAATTCTTTTGTTTAACCATTTTTTGATGGTAATTGTTTTTTATATATTTCAATTTACTTGAATTAAATTGCCAATTAAAATTAAAAAGATTATTGGTGGTATATAACTAATTATACTAACATATCAAGATAAGGTACCTGATGATGATAAAGAACAGTTCTAATAGGCGCAATAAAAAACTACAGAATGATGTATAAAAAAATATGTATCCAATACGTCAGTTGGTCTTTTTTGCTGTACTTTGATAGATATTTAAATTGTTAAAAGTGTTTTCATAATTACCGGTGAGATGTATCTCAGACAACTTAGTTTAATGTTTGTACAAATTCATATGATTTATTTATTCGATAAAATATGTTTAAACGTGTTTATTAATGTATTTCGAGTTAATATTATCTGAAACATTTTATTGCGAACTATATACTTGTTAGCAACTACTCAACCTTGATTAAATTTATTAATGTTATAAATAAAATTACCAAATATTTTATATTAATTTGTGTGTTCGTATAATTTAATATTTCTATAAATGTCATAGGAAATATGCGTCATAATCTTTTTTTTACTATTACAATTATTATTTATTGTATTACCTTGATAGATTAAGAATAATCAATCCCACGAGTTACAACAATATATTATTCAGTTTTTATTGGTATTTTTAAAAAACCGTGACATAATATCTGAATAATTGAAAATATTTTATTAAGAATATCTTTAATTCTAAATAATGCTATTTTTCAAAAAAGTTAGTAGGTGATAATGTAAATTGAAAAACAAGCGAAAATACGTTACAAATTCTAAATACTAATTTTTATTCGATTGTCAGTCTCTTTTTAAAGCGTCATATTATAAATAACGAATAAAGAATATTTATTTTAATTACATTTATTATTTCCTGCACATTTTCCAATTATACTAGTAAATATAGTAATGGTACATGTTATCTTTTTTCCATTAAGTTTTATTTCTGTTGGGTCGACAATTTTTTAAATAAATTAAAGTTTAATATTTTACATAATGCTTATAAGTTTTTATGTATGCCAGTCTAAAATTAAATTAAATTAAATATTTAATTAAATTTGTAATACTTATTGTTGGTTAAAAACCTATAAATATTTTTATCCATTAGTAGTGTTTCATGAAAAATAAAAAATAAAAATATATAGTGTTAAATGATTAACAAAAATCAATAATAATTCGTTGCGTTTATCTGCTATTTTCCATTTAGCGCTTCCAATTAAAATAATCTATGGTTCTTTGACAATGTTTTTAGCGATAAAAATAAGCTGTTCTCGCTTAGCGATCGTGCACATTCTGTCCAATAAGTAACTGCAATGCCGCCTTGGTACAACTCAATTACGCGATTTTCAGTCTGCCGTAAACTATTGATCGATATTGGCCGATAACGAAAACCCGAGGATCGTACGCTAAACGCTTCTATCCATGCAAATGCTGTGCACAATGAGTATTTATGCTGTAGCCCGTCGTCAGCTTTCTCCCTCTGTCTTCTGCAACACAATCTCTAGATGCCACATAGTGTACTACTTTGCCGATATCGCATCGCACTTAATTACTAGACGATTCCCCCCCCCCCCCCCCCCCCNTCTAGATGCCACATAGTGTACTACTTTGCCGATATCGCATCGCACTTAATTACTAGACGATCCCCCCCCCCCCCGGTAATCTTCTCCTCGTGGGTACGCTGTTGGTCTCATAGTTCTCACTATGAGAGCCCCATACTTTAGCCCCCACCTTCTGCTGTCCGTTTGGAAAACGCACACGCGAACCCAGTTTAACAGAGACAAGAACATATTTATATACACGTGTATTTCATTGTGTGTGTGTGTTGTGTGCCGAAACGGGCAAACCATGAGAACGGGGTAATATCAGCCAGACCAATCGCCGCGGCATCATGTAGCAATTTCTCTTGTACACATATAGCGGTCTTAGCAGTTTTACACACTGCTCAACAAATGGTAGGCGGATAGGAGCACTTTGCACTGGCTAATGTCTTTTTTTCTTTTATCTTTTTCATTTACAATTGAAATGCCGGTAATAATTAACAATTAACTCCAACACTCAATCGCGACCACGTGGAAACGTGACCGTCGCCAGCAACGAGCTGCAGTATACATAAACTGCTGGTAGTCTTTTCTCTCCTATTGTTATGATCTTTGATTATAAACATGTGTTGGAATCGTGTACACAGTTAACAACACGTGTACATATCATTTATAATTATAATAAGCATTCGACTGAGGCTTGGATACTTAGCAACCGAGTGCGTTTTTTCAATTCAAACCAAATGTTTACGTGTAAACTTCAATAATGATAATTCGTATCGAGTTCACTGTTGTGTACTTGGTCGATCGGATTCTCTTGTTACTACCTTAGCCCATGTGTGCAAGTTGTTTTTAAGAGGCGAACAAAAAAAGCGTTTGTCAGATGGCCGCTTGATGTCGGAAAACATCACAAGGTTTGTCAGTGTGGTAATGTGATGGCACGTTCATTTTCGATGGACGAAAAATAATCATAATAATAAGAAAAATAGCGCCTCTGGCGACGAGCGCACTGAATCAATGTGCGATGCTGTTTTTTTTTTCTGTTATTTTATTATTGTGATTGCTATAAGACCCACGTTAAGCGCGACCAACAATACTTTTAATTACTTGATTATTGATGGGAATAAAATATCCTTGTAACATTATGTAGAGTAGGATAGAACAGATGTTCGGATTGTACCGTTCAATTTATCATTACATAACGTATTTAACATAATATATAATAGTGAACTCTTGTAGTCCATCGTTTTGTTTTAAGCGTTTTTCGTTCAAGCGCTTTAGATACCAAATCGCTAGAAATTAAGAAACAAAATGTTATTTTTTGGAATGCAAAACATATCATTTATTAGTGGACATTATAAATTATAATGTTACGTGTATGAATTTCGTTTACTAAACTTGTTTACACGATACCACGCATGTCACAGTAAAAGCATTACTTAAATATTTGACAGGCTCCAATGCTATATACGCTTGATTAAAAAATGTTGTCACGGCAAATTTACAAGTTTGATCAATGCATTTTGGTCATCGCTAATGCAATGGTAGTCAACAATTATCATTAAATCACCAAGGCGGTGTTTCGAAAAAGAATAACGGTCGGCGGCGAGTCCAATCGGAAGAGATGATTCCAAATCATTATCCACGTGGATATCTATTGTAACGAGTTGTCCAGTGTGGAATAATAATAATAATGATAACATTAATATGAACAAGTCGTTTTGGAAGACACATTGTTCCGAGTCGGAGAAAACGACGTGTGTCCATATAAAGATTATCGCGCGTCAATCATCGTCTGAATGATCGCTCAATTTTGATCGATCCAAAGAAAGATAGAAGGGAGGGGCAAAGGCTGAATACTGAAGACTACTTATACTTATAAATGATAGTGTACACGCACGATTTGTAAAGAATAAGAAAAAAAATTGTTATTGCTCGCGGCGCGTGGGGTAATGTGAATTAAATCACTTGTAATGATTTAATGTCACCTGGCCAATGAGGCTGATCAATCGCACGTACCGTGAGAACGTCGTACAGATCATAATAAATCTCTAAACGCGCGTTATTTGTCACCGGACACGGTGACAGTCTATTTCTTTATACGGCAACCGCGGTGGCTGCAGCAGCAGGTCCACGAGAAAGCTCGGCCTATGGCAGCACTAGACGAATGGGGTCGTCGATTCTCGAACGGTGTGGAGGGTCGTTTATGGAAACGGTGCACACCTCCCGGCCAGTATAAAAAACTGTGTTTAACCAAAGCGCCGTTAAAGCTTCATTGAAACATCAATAAAATTTTATAGTTGCCGTTTCCTTTAGATAAATTTACAAGAAGCCAATTTCAGATTTGATATGATATTTTAAATTCATTCCTTAAATCTTGGACAATATTCTACCGTTTCATTTATACTAAAATATTGATTTAATCATATTAGCTTTGCATTTTATTAAAGAAAAATTATTAGAAAAAAAATTATATTTTGGCAAATAAATCTTTAACGGTTGTTATTGCAATATAGCTTTCATTAAGTATATCAGTTAATCTGCTCACGGTGAAAGTAAATTCCAAAGATTATTCACCCCATGGCTCATGAAAAGGGATATCTGCATATATTTAACGAACCATCGACCACTACAATATAATAGAAGTAATATCGTAATTCAAGTAAAAAGTATTTTTTACCATGTCTGAATATACTATTCTTCGAATAAATAACAACAGTTATCGTTAGCCAAACCTTATTATAACGGTGTGAAGATTAATGCTTGATGCTAATAATGTTATACCTGACAGTACTTCGCATCATCATTTTGATGATGGTCCACCGGGGAACGGGTTTTTTTTGTTTTTATCTGTCCCATGGGTGAAAGTAACTCGTGTTCTGTTTCACTTTTTATGTATGTATGTGTTTGTATGGATTGCAAAATTATATTATTGTGTACGGGCAATGCTCAGTCGCGCTGTCTCGTGCCATCCTTAGTGTCTTCCTGTTGAAAAGTGAAATAAAGTTCTTAACGATAACAATGAAACCCGTTTCTTTCCAATGGATCTTTTTAACCGGTCGGTTCAAATGCACTCGGAATTAGTCCACTCTATACATTAACTCGAAATCGATTGTTATTTTTTATCGTTGTTACTCAACGAAAACAAATAATATTAATTCGACTGAATCGGTTTCTTTTTTTTTTTATTGCTAAACTGGGACTTCCGAATTAGCATCGATCTTACGGAATGTATCAGACTCGCAAGAGTGTTTGGGCAACTAACTGGTCTTACCATATGCATGAGACTTAACTAGGGTGTATTCAATTAAACAAAACATTAAGTATATCAAATTACCTAATGGATTGAGATATGATTTTATTTTGGTAGATAAATTAAGCTATAAAAGGAACTCGGATGGTTGACAACTCGATGAAACATCCATTTCTGTCGTTACTTAAAGACGACTTCAATCAATAAATTGATATTACGATTTTTATTATAAACTTTAGGATACAATGACTTACACAATTTAATGGGCAAAAAAAAAATTTATAATTTGAATAGCGTTGAACATCCGATATAAGATATTAAGGTCTTATAGTTTGTATGTTACAAAAAGTTGTTTTAAAGTTCTTTATCATTATAAATACTGCGGACGATTCTTAACATTTTCATGTTTAGATCAATTAGAATAAGTGTTGAACAAGGCGTTGTGGTTTTTTAATAATCTGTTACACATGTGCCGCACTATTTCGGATTGATCACTTATAGATTAATGAGCGCTTAGATAAATTTCTCGTATATAAAACTAAACTTACTAGTCATCAAGTATAACTGGATACTTTTTAATGAGGAAATAATTTATAAAATCCTTTGATATTACTCTAGTTGGTTATTTATTGTGATGATTATGTTTGTAGTTCTGTGTACTAATTTACCTGTTTTTGATATATATATATATATATACATTAAAATTATGATACGGTGTCATGGCAAATTTTAGAATCAATTCGAATTTGAACGTGATTTTAGGAAAATATAACACATTAATAAACGTTTTTTTTTGCGATATTAGGATACCTACTGTCATGTTCATGGTACTTAAATGATGTTAACAAATGAGTTTTAAACTAAAACTATACTTCGAAGGTCATGGACGCCTAGGCGAACACCTAAATTATTTACCGTGACACTTAGTCATAAGTGTCCGTAGATTCATACTGTGTAATATTATCTGAATGTTATTCGATTTTAGCATATAAATTATGTATATCATTATTTAAAAATAAGAATTGATGCTAATTTTTTATATAATTTTTATTTTGAATGTTTCCATTGAAGTGTTGAAGTGTTAATCGAAAAAATCAAATAACCTAGTCCAGACAAATTGCTGACTGCAAATAGTACTTGCAAACGTTTATAATTTATTGACGTGACGACATATTTCATACAGATTTAGTTTTGAGCTGTTAAACTTAAAAAAAATGATGTAAAATATAACACATTTGTTTTTCAAGGTTAAAATCATATGCCTTAAATCGTATCGTTGATAATAATGATGATGTTAATTTATCCCAAGCTAAAGAATAAATAATTTTTTGACGCTAGTTGCTTGATTTCTTATAAATAATAAAAATATTAAGAATTTTATTTCTTACTTTTTTTAGTTTCATATACTCCTTAATTTATCGATCATTAATTATTTTTTAGGCCCGTTTCTTGTTTCTTATAAGAATACAAACTAATTTTTTTAATGACAACCTACGTATTTAACAAACTTGGAAAATAAAAAATGAACTGAAAATGACTAATGACTCATTATTTCGGTGGGCATTACAATTGTAAATATAGTGTTGGGTTGAGGCGCAACATGACTATTTTATCATTAGATAATTTTCCACCGAACTCGTCACGCCAAGTTATAAAAATGTTATTAATTTTAAAAGTACTGGACTGAAAGTTGTTATAAGCCAGCCATTCTATTAATTAGATTTTTCTCCATGATATAAGCAACTTAAGTATATTGTCGCTCATACTGAAAACTACGTATTTCCAAATGATATTTCTATCAATTATGATATAAGAAGTTTTTCTGACACATTTTTTTGCGAAATTCATGGTTCTATTGATAGTTATGCAAAAAAAATCGTATTAAAACGTGTATAGTTAAAATTTGTTATTTGATAATCAGGAAAATCTAGAAAAATTGAAATAGGCGCTGTTGCAGTATAAACGACAATAATGTAGACTAAGGGAAGGGTTTAAAAAGTACTGAATAATTGTTAAACTGTGTATAAAACAGAAATAAAAAAAAAAATTGTAGATATTTCATTATTTTAGGAGAAATGGAGTGTCTTACGTTAAAAAAATCGCCTTGTATATTATCCAAACATTTATGATTACGTTGTAGATTTACTGCCGCTTTTCTTGAATTATTAATACTGATCGTATAATAATCAAAGTACTAAAAATAATAATTGCATTCACAATCGCGGCACGACGGGAGACTAGGAAATTAAAAATAATAACAGATGTCTTTGTGTACATTCACTTTTTTTATTTATTCATGAATAATTATTGGTATTTAATAATATAAGATAATAATAAATTACAATATTCAATTAACAGTTTCCCAATATATTATTAAAAAGCGTTGTAGATTTGATAACTAAAAAAAAAAAAGTGCAGTGATAATGATATGTTAAGAAATTAAACGATGAATACGTTTCAGTGTATAAGCGTTCAATAATTTCTTTTTTTTTACTGCTATATCTAATACTCATAAGACATATTATTAATGTAATAGTGTAATTTGTTTGATTTTAAATTGCAAATTGGATTTTATCTATAACTGCTTGTACTTGTACATTGTAGTTTGTTTATTTAAAAACGTTATATTTTGCCAAGTGCATAATGTGCAGCATCATGTTGAAGATGATGGATTGTATGTCTGTACAATGCTACTATGATAAACGAACATAGTAGTTAGTACATTCACTATAACTCTATTTAGTTTAGTTTGAGTATCCACCATAATAAATACATGGAAAATGTTATTGAAGCACGATATTTTTATTTTATTTTAAATATTCAACGTGACGCATGCCTTCGGGAATTATCCGTAAGACAACTTATCACATTTATATCGAATTCATCAAATTAATTGGGCTTGATGTAGTTTCAATTATTATTTATCTTCGGGCAATGCCAGCCGTTAATAGCTTTGTATAGTATGTAATATTAATTTCCAAAATTAATCTAAGTATAGTTAAACATAAAAAAAAATTTGCTGCAGGAACTCCTGTGAAATGTAGTTTGACTATAGATTAAATTTTGTACCGAATTATAGAGGGTTTAACGATAAAAATTATGTAATTATACTTAAAATTCAAAAACCGCATCCGAGAAATATCTTTTCCAAATCAACTGTAGTGTGTAAAATGTAAAATTATGATTTCGAAGTGTTCATCGTGACAAGAGAATGTAGTTTCCTCGAGAGAACTAAGGAAAAAGTTAATAGCGAATTACACGAAAAAATCTAACAAAAATGAATTAAAATTGTGTCGTGATGAATTGTTTTTTGAATTTTCTAGATACGGAAACCAGTTTATACTTTAGAATCGCTTAAATAGCAAAACAAACACGACCCAGAAGAACGTGCTGCCGTATGTGTGTGGATACTAACAACCTGTGGGCAACGCTTCTGTAGCAGCAGCGACTTACAAATGGGATCACGTTCGGCGCGTTTTTTAATGAACGTCGTCATGACAGAAGTGTAATAATGACGGCGACTGTATAGCTGCCCAGTGGTATTAGATACGCGGCGAATTAATGGCGATCACATTGGACCGGTGGGGTTGCAACGTTACAAATAAGCGCGACTTCAAAAAGGAAACTTGCTCGGGCGTCATCGAATCAACAATGTTATTAGTAACATAGTTAGAGCTGGTCGATACACACGTCAATATGACTATAGCGGTTGTAGTAGCGACCGAAGACAAACGCCATAATAAACGCGAGCACAAGTCAAGTACCGCAGAGACCCTTGTCAGTACTCTATTTGCTTTTCGCCTGAACAGTCCGCACAAGGTGAAATTATAGCGTTGTGGTGTTTGCCATTTGAATAATATCAAGTGAACAGTCTGCACTAGACATTGAGTGCTAAAAAAACGGCACAATCAAGTTTTGTTACCATGTTCCACAATATTCCCTTATTTGTTCTATTGCAAAATAACGAAAATCCTAGCATACCTCCGCCAAAATCTTAAACAAATTTAACATTTTTATAAAAAGTGACACAGTTTGTGAGATTCCTTAAGTGAGAATTAAGCCCCTCGACATGTCTAATTTTTGAAGGCTACACATTATTCCTTAACCTACTTTTCCATAGGTAACGTTACTGACACATGATTTATCTACAACTTAAATCATGGTTATGATATGAACTAATATTTGCTAATAAATCAGCTTCCTAAAATCGCTAACACATCGTAAATTTACTCCCCAATAAACGGTTGAATAATATTAAAAATATAAAGATATTTGTAATTTGAAAATTTTTCAAGTATTTATGATCATAACGTATGTTAAAAATCTTAAGATTTTATTAATAATGCATATTTGTGTAGGTCCGAGAGTAAATTTTCAACCGCTGCGACATCTTGCTTAATATTTAACTTAATTTATGTTAAAAAAGGAATAAAATTACATTTGCAATATCAGTTACTTCATTTACATTCTACTATCTTCAATTGATCAATGCATGTTTAATACTCGGCTGACGTCAACATTCGCCTACTTACAATTATTGATTTCTTTAAATGGCAAATTTCTTCATTTGCATAATAATGTGTAGTTTTTTCCGAAAACTAGTAGTGTTACTTTACTTTATAGGTGTTCAATGGCCCATAAGTGTATTTTTTATACCTCTATATCCCACCAAATATTATTTTGTGGCTTACAAGATTTTTGTTTATAAAAATGTAATTTATGATATAAAGTAACATTATAAGTACTTCAATTTTACGATAATAAAAAACGTGTACATAATTTGTATCTCGAAAAACATTATTTTACATACATAATTATTATTAATGATATTTTTTACAGTTTTCCTCGGAAAGACGTTGACTATAAAGACCAAATAAACAATAAAACTTACAGAGACTAGTTTTAAGAGTTTTTATTAAAAAAAAAATTATGCATGTTTAACTGCCATCGAGTGTTAAATAACCAATGTGACTTTGAACTCATTTTGAAAAATATGTTTAGAACGGCATAACTAAAGACAATCCCAATAAAATACGTGTAGATTAAATCATGTAAATTTACAACTATGTTGGAAGGCTTATCTCCAATTTATATGTGTCCGTCGGTCATGTTTATAATAAAATATTAATCTGTATCATCACCAAGTATGTCATAAACTTGTTCGAATCTCGACTAGTTCTACAAGTATATTAATTAGCTATGCCAGTGACTGTTTATATTTTGAGATTATTGCTCTTTTTAACTTCTTAAAAAATATCTAATAATCCACCGATGATTGAAAAATATGTTTTGAATATAACGTTTCACTGTCAGCGCGTGTCAATCATCTATAACCACCACGTCCATACTTCTTAACTGGCACACGAGACACACAGATTAGACATAATGCATCTCAATTTCGGAAGCACAAATCCAATTAACAAGTTATTTTTTTTGTGCCTAGCGCCCATCAAACTTTTCAACAGTGTTGCCGTTGCTACCTTAACAGGGCTAAGGTCGCGTTGATAAAAAATGACAACGGCAGTTTTCTCTACGTCCGCACCTAATTCGTCTAAAACGGTTGATTTGCAATTTTAAATATTATCCGGGTCTATGATTTTTGACTTACTATATTGCAATTGGCGTATCCAATCGTAGGCGGTAAACAAACATTACTTCAACGCACGTGGTGGTTTGTTCGTTTCGACATAGACCGTTCTATTCGCATTGTTTCACCGTACTCAATTAGAACGGAAAAGTAATAAATGTCTGTAAAAAGCTTGTGTTGAACTCAGTACCATAAGTCGCGTAAATGCGTGTCACGTGTAACGTCAAACTCGGACGGTTCGGTCCGATAGTCGCACACAATTAGTCGATCAATTTATGTGTACGGTATTTTAACGGTTAATTACCACCGTATCTATTTATGACAGCGGCATATCTTTTGCGCTTACTCGACACTATATTACATACTGCTACGTTAACAGATCAAGTGGTTTGCCTCTGTACATATCCTTAAAGATTATCCAGACAAAGCGTCTACACCGCACAAGCATACCATTAGCTTTTATATATAAGACCTAGTGCTTACCATCAGGCCTTTTAAATAACTTTAACGCTTTCATTACTATTGTTAACTGCAACATTTATTTATATGTCACATATCTATATATGTGTTTCATCGACATTGATTAATCAATACAGATGTATCACAACATTCCACACAAGCGTGCCTTAAGATCACTAAGCAAAAGTCAAAATATTCAATCACTTTTACATAGAATACTACTGATTTGCTCCATTAAACCATTCAATATTGGCATCAAAAAATTTACCTGAAATAATAAAATTGATATTTTATTAATTGACTTGATTTTGTTATTGCTCTTTGTAACGTGTCCATCTAGTCACGTCGTTTTTAGTCAGAAATTACACAGAAAATGAGTTCGACCATACTTGTATTTATTATTAATTGTCTCTATAGAGGCCATAATCTCTACGGCAAATGTGCTGCAGAGATAAAAAAAAATGCAATTAAAGTTGTTTGAATTGTTTAAGTAAAGTTAGAACTTAACGTATGAATTATGTTTAATCGGTTCGTTGTAGTGCATATGGAAATCATTAAAAAATATCTCGTCACATAAACGACTAATGTGTAGTTCGATGTTAATATGTTATTTAAATGTTACACGATAGTTCCATCTACGGTCAATTAACTAAGATAAATCTACATGGTTTCAAAGCTGTTTTATTAAATTAAAAAGAAACATATGAAAAGTATACACACCAAAATGTAGGTAATACATACGTTTATTGGCAATTCCATTTTGATTATATTAAAAAAAAATCAATGACCAGGGCTGTGACGAATCGAAAAATTTGAGAAAATGAAAAGTGTACTTTTACCGACTCAATATCAATAAAAAAAATCAATTTTGTTTTTTCGTAGTAGTATTTATGATATTCAGAAAAAATATGGAATAATCAATTAATAGCGGAGAGTGCGAGGGACGAGAATTTCAAGAATTTCAGATACCGATATTTTTTATTTTTATAGGATGCTAAAAATTGAGTAATTGAGCAATTTAACATCTGAAATAAATGCTTTAATTGGCGTAACAATAAATGCCGTAGTGCACGACACAGTTGTTCATGTATAATCTAGTCGGGAAAAGTAAAGAAATAACCGAGTTCGCAGGACTTTGGCCGGAGATTGGACTCCCACGCCTCTCCACCGGCCGTTATTATGTCGATGCGCGTACGTCAACGTCAACCGATTGTCTTGTTCGGTGTGCGCATACGAAGATCCATATCGCAGTGTCCGTATCCGATACACACACTGACCGGTACATTCTAAGCTCGGCACATTGGGAACCGCACAAGAAACCGGTCGACCGAATCGGTAGAACACGTCAATTTACATATTGGACATGTCGCACACACATATTAGGTCGCCCATAAAAAGTGTGCTCATCTCTGGCAGACTTTCACCGCCGCAACGGGCTCTTGGGCAGTCGTTTGGCTTTTGTCAAAAATATTTTCATTTGATAACAATCATGATGACATAATTAACTTACCGTTCTTCCGCTTGTAAGCTTTGCACATTTGTCTGCGCAAGTGATTCGTTGCTAGTCTTTCAAAGTGTTACAACGAAAATGTCCACTATGTCTCATATTGTTTTTTGAGGAAATGCAATTGGTTACGTTTAGGGTTTACTGTGTTATTCCGCTGACTTGATATTATAGGAAACAACTAAAAGTGTGTGAAATTTGAATGAATGGCATTTGAATGGCGCGGAATAATTTCCGACAATAGTAATTGGATGCAAATTACATAAATCCGGAATAATGTTATGTACGCCGTATTATTCATCTTTGCAATCCAATGTAAATATAATAATTACAATTTTTTATTTAATCAAGTTTGAAAAACAAACACATATTGTATAGAAATTAATGTTTTATCGTTGATGTTTCTATATGAAAACTAATTATACAATACAGTCAAAGTAAATAAGGTTTGTATCTCATTAATAAATATGCTTGTACACTAACTACGCTAACTGATACGGCTGCACTGTTGTCTTAACTATAATGGCGATGTCTTATAATAACAAGACGCAGTACGATTTTCATGAATTCAAATTTTGCAAAAACACACGACCCAAAAAAATCAAACATTTTTATAATCATAAATACAAGCTCAGTTAATCCAACATAAGATTAACCGAACTAGATGTTTTTAACATTACAAGAATAAATTTTGCTTTTTAATAAAAATTTATAAGCAATTAGAATATGTTATGAATCGTATTTTATTTGATTTTGGAGTTTTATATGTTCACATATAAATCTCCTCAAAAAAATAATAATAAACAAACAAATATTATGGTAAAAATTGAAGTTGTAGATATCAACTCATTAGTTAAATATTTGTTTGTGTGCTGTAATTAATAGTTCAAAAAGTGTTAGTATACACACAATGTTCGGCACAAAAATCGGTTATTAACGATTCGATTTGACGTTTTTTGATCAATCATCTGAACTACATTTGATCAAAAATAACACAATTCGGTAATGTCATTTCTTTAGCTATTAAAAAAAAAATTATTATTATTACATCCTCTTCTATTTGCCAACCTTAACATGGCCCTCTGTAGCAAGTTAGGAAGTGAAAGATGGCACAAGAAAAATGTCGTTGGCACTCTGAGGATCGAATTCGGGAGAACGTGTGCCGAAACAAAAACCCACTAAAACATACCGACCCCTTTTCGTTGGCTATTTTTTAGAAATAGAAATCGGTGAATTACTCACAACAAATATACACGTATTGATGGTCTTCGAACTTGTTTTAAATAAGACAAGGATTTATCGTATGAAGTACTCACTTATGTTTAACTCTTTATTAAAAACTTATTTGAATACTATTAAATTGTTGGCGTACGGTGTCGTCCAAGTATAAATTATGGGTTGAACGTTTAACCCCTAAAGGTCAAGTTTATAAATTTGTTATTTGGAAACGCGGATAATGAATTCACTATTAGTTGATCGTAAGGTCTTCGTGTAAATAAGAACGGCGTATTCGAATTACCGGTATTTTAGGCTTGAACGATTTTGCACTGACTCAATGATTACTATTTCAGTTCGTCCTGGCAGACGATAGTACAAGATAAATTTCTGAATGTTATTTTGTACACAAGCCAGTAAATCGAATATTTTATAATAGACAATCTAACGGTCACGTGTACCGTATGAAGTATCCGTATAGTGAGTAATAATAATAATTGTGCGAAACGGTTATAAGACGTATCCGCCAGTTTAGTTATATTTTTAATTTACATTTTCATATACGCGTACACGTAGACATCATAAAAACCAACTTGTAGGTAAAAAATACTGCTTACACGCGAATAATGGTGCAGTACTTAGAACCGATGTGCTTTAAATTCAATTATTATTTTAGTTCTTCTTGAGATGCTGCTCTGCGTCGTCGCTTCGGTCGTTTACCGTCGTCATGTTTTGCCTTTATTATGCCTAAGCAACAGAAGATATATTACAACACACACACACACACACACCGACTTGCCGGACATCCGCACGTGTATCCCACTCACGGAGAAGACTTCATAAAGTTCATGCACATATTTTACAGCATATAGATGAATATCGGTTTTTTGTGTCCTACACCGCGTGTGCACAACATAATAATGTTATTATTTATTATTATTGGAGACGTCCAATCAGATTGGCCGCAAAAACCGTATAGGAACAAATAACGATATCCGTTTCATGAAATATTTTTCAAGCAAATGATTATTTCGTTCTGTTTTGAAATCGTTCGTAAATGATACAATTTGTTGTTATTTTGTACACGATGAATTCGCCGGCGGTTCACATGTATCGCTATTATTATTGCACAATTATTGTGTACAATCGCTACAACACATGAATTAGATTATTATACTGATACATCAGTATAATATAATAATTGCGCCGGTGAAGTAATTATTTTTTTCTATTTTATAACTAGGACACATGCAACCAGCATGCGATTCGCACCGTTTTTCCGACGACCTTGAAAACGTCAGTGTTCTGTGACGTTCATTGTTTTATATTCTTTAAACTGTATTATTATGCTATCGGAAAGACGGTCGGGGTCGCAAACAACTACGGAGAGGAACACGCAGTAATTAGTATAACATGCGGATGAAGTAATAAACTAGTAAATGCGCGAACACCGCGAGTGAGACGATTTAATTTTTTTTTTTTAACAAAATGAAAACGCACGGCCACATTAAAAATATATAGCCCACAGCAAGTGGCATATGCGGATTTCACACAGAAATAATTTAAATAGTTTTCCAGAAACTGGACCAGGAAACTAGCCGAATGACACCACTACTCCTTCTTGCTTTGATTTATTCGAGTTACCGGTCGAGCGGAACTCCAATACACAGAAACGCTATTTCGACAGCTGGTCCAGGTCGTTGTCGCGGTGCAAATATGTAGACTGCGGTCTGCGACGGTTATTTCGATTTGACCCAAAGGTTAATGTAATGAAAACTAACCGATAATAATCCAACACGACGTGTGCGTAACAACGTGACGGGTTTAATTTTTCGGTGTTTCGATTTCGTTGAAAATTAAAATTCGGTATGCCGCTAAATTTCCAAAAAATACGCTACAACTGTTAAACTTCTGTTCAATATTAATGTGATGGACATTATGTGTTTTTTTTTCGATTGTCGTTTAAAACGATTAAATGGAAGTTCGACTGAATCGCGGTGTGCGGTCTTAACTTTATTTGACACTTTGACAAGAACGGTTATTTATTTATTTTTTTTTTTACTAATTTATAAATACTTAATAGCTGTCGGCGTCAAACAAACTTTAAAGGAATAGATTTGAGCTGCCTAAAGTATAAATTAAGTCTAATGGGAATCGCTAGTAGCAAAATAGGTAGGAAAAGATGAGGTGGAGCGTAAACATAAACAATAATATTGTATTTATTGACTGAATTGCCAGTAAAATAATACAGTCAAGTCGTTTTTGTTTGCTCTTGGATTTCGGAGATTTATGTAATACCCAAGTTCAACTGACCACTCCCATAACCGATTAAGAATCAATACGGTTAAGGGAAACAGTCGTGGAATGAATCCCGTGGATAACTATTAACTAGTTGTTATAAAAAACATTTCCACTGAGCGGCTGTGGGACGACATGTCGAAAAATAAGAACGTTCGTTCAAATCGCTCTTTGTTATACAAACGTAGGCAGACGATCTCAATTGTTATTGCAGGCCGACTCAAATTGGACTTGCTACGTCGCATTATATTTATCATCTACGGTTCCATGGGTCTCTGCTCATACGCATATGTTATCCATATAAATGCGAGCTTACATTATATTATTATTGTTATCATTATCATAGAGATGTTATCTGGTGAGAATATATTGTGGCCTCATCCTCTGTTGCGGTTTGCCCATAACATTATGTGTTACGATTTATAGGTACCTAATACGCACACGCAGGACAACACCGTTATACATTTAACAAACACCGCCAAGATGTAAAAGTATAATGACTCCTCTTATGAGTAACGAACAAGATCGTTTTAGTGGGCGCAACGCTATTGTTCTAGATCATTTCTGTTTTTATTTACTTTCTTGAGTGATTTGAGGTGTTTTATTACTAAAATGATTTTGGCCAACCGTTTCACTTGATCAATTTTTTCTATTAAATGAGCAATTTTTAAACTGTGTCATTGCTCAAATCATTTTCTTTACACCCAAATTTTCATTATAAGTTAGTAATCATAAATTAACTGCAGCGAACGGTCAAGGAACATTTGTTATTAAATTAAATTATGGGTTATTCGTTGTACTTTTTTAAACCTTCGGTAAATTAACATATTCGCAATTACTAAACTTTTTAGTTCGTTTTTAACAAATAAAAGATATACAATCTGATAATTATAAAGAGCTGTATTAAAAGATTCAAATAATTCTTAGAAAAACGATTTAGTATCTTTTAAATTATTTAATAAGTTTTAAATAGTCGATTAAGAATAAAGTCATACAATATGTATATCAGCACGCTAATTGATTTGAAAAATGTTGAAAACGAAACATCATAAAACTGAAGTAAAAATCAATATGTTGGATTTTATCGCATTTATTTAGTTCGATAGTCAATTATAAAGAATAAATTTTAAATAATACGTTGGCATTTTACATTAAATGTTAATACTTTATTCAACAATATCCGCATAGTAAATAGTGAATAGCAAATAGGTGGTCTATGGTGTGCTGAATTTTGACTAAACAACATCTGTACTGCGATGGGAGGCCGAATTGAGTTGTAAAACTATTAAAATATGACACGGTTCAATTTGCTTTTCCTTTAAGCAATGTACCAAGCTATGAAAGTTTTAGTTTCGAGAACTAAAATGTGTTGTACTGAGTAATTAAATGTTTAAACAATAAAAATGTGTGTATATATTATATGTCACCTCTTTAATCAGCTCTCTGTAATAAACTAGATAACTCAGACACAGTTAAAAGAATTGGCTTGTTTTTCATAAAATATCCACAGTCATTGGCGTAACCAGTTTTTAATAGATTACTTTTTTTTGTTTCAAGATAATATGATAAAATCTGAAGATCTCTACAAATACCTGAATGTATAAATACATAGAAATAACATGTCTTGGCGACCAAACCATTTAAACTATATTATATGGGTTCTTTGCTTAAAAGTGCCAAGACCACCCGTGATCTGATATAATTCTATGATGATATTAAATATTTATTACATATTATGGATTTTAAAAATGTTGTTTAGTTTTCTAAGCATTAACGAGTAATTTTATTTTAGATACGTTGTCTATCCTCACATGATCTCATTCGTGTGTCATCAGATAAGATTTATAGTTGACCATTTTGCTGACCGTTAAAAGCGTTATCTTACTTCCTATAATCATAAATGTTTAGCATAACTATAGATAAATAAAATTTAACAGTAACAGATGTATAAATCATAGTTAAATCTCTTAACGCCGTTTTTTTTTTTACCTCCGTTCATCACTTCTATAGTTACACTGATTTATTTTATAAAAATTAAAAACAACTTGACAACATACTAAAACTAGGAAATACATCCAATTTTTTGATACTTTTAGTGGTTTATTTACAGTTCCTTGAATATTTGTTAAAACATTGTTGGATATTAAATCGAAAAACTTAAAGTTTAGAATATATAAAATGTCTTTTTGAAATAATTGTAGGGAATCATGACAATATATGGACACAGATTTTGTGTTACTATGTGGGTTGCACATAAAATCAGTTGTTTAATACACATGATGTTATATGAACCTGAAAGTTTTAATCATAGATATTTTTAGGAATTTATTAACTACAGCGTGTTCCGTAAGTAAAGAGACAGGTTAATTGTTATATACAATAAGAACAATAGAAATCCATTTACTGAACATTCTATAGATATTAATTAGTTAATATTTACTAGGAAGTTTATTGCGATTCTTTATAAATTATAATTTTTATATATAAAAATATATTATGTATAATATAATTATATTAGAATTCATAATTATAATTTTGAATTCTTTATAAATTTTGGTTTAAAGTGAAGTGTGAATTATTTAGTACATAATAAAATGTCGAATGCGAACATCGCGCAAAAATACTATCTACTTTGAGAGATGAAACTTAAAGGGAACAATTTTATTAATATCGAATTCCATTTATTTAGAATACAACAAGTGTTTTAGCCAAGATCAAAATTATGTTCATTCATTGTTCTCATCTACATACAAGTCGCTGCAATCACTCTTTGATATACGCCGTAAAGTACGTTGAGCTAGGTCGTAAATATTACAATGGCAATCTGGCTCAGGCTTTCATCTAAAACAATGTGCTTCAGGGTAGAAGAACCTAACGGTCACTTTGACGTGAGTATATATGCATAGTATACACTCACACTCACATATATATGTAATATGCAAAGTGCATCAGGATTCATCACTTCTTTCTAACATATTTCCAAGAATGTCCTCGCAATTAATTTATGTGAATGGTAATATTGTGATTATTATTGAAATTCATATAGAATGAATAGAATAGAAGGAATGTATTACAGTATTTTTAAAAATTTGGATAATTTTAGGAAATTTTTTTAAACTTTATGTAATATTTTAATAGTCACAATTTTTATCGAATGACAATTTGCATTGAATAATTTTTTATTGATAAGTTATTTTTTTGTTCGTATTGATTATCAATCAATTAGTGTCTTAACAAATGGCTTTCTATCAAACTTAAACGGAGAAATTTCAAACCAAATTTGAGACATGATTTTCAGTTTGACTGTTAAATAAATAACTTTTTGGATAGAATTGAATTCGAAATATTTTGACTTGGATTAGTATTCTTTATACTTCTTTTTAAAGGAGTGGTGTCGCTGATTTTGTACACACTATTTCGGGTTCGAGACTTGGTCACGAACGGCTTCGTTTGCTAAGGAAGAGATCAGCTCAGTCATTTGAGTCACTATTCCTCTATTCGTTAACAGACTAGTAAACTGTCCTGGAGTATAAATGGCTGAGAAATCTTCCCTTTGGTCGAGGTAGCTGCAATAGGCCGCGAAATCAAAACATTTAATTAAGTAATTTTATCAAGTTTCACCTCATAAAAACTTAAGTTTGTCTCATCATTAATTGTTATTATAGTCGATATTTGCGAAAGCTGTCAAAAAATAATTGTTTCTACCACTTTTTAGATCTTTTATAAACTATACATATAAAATAAGTTATTTTCGAAGTTCACGCACAATGTTTTGAATTGGTTGGCTAACTTTTAGTTACATAATCGGTTCGGCGGCGGGTGACGTTGGCCGTTTGACACTGATGTTCCGGTTCAGTTTGTCCGGAAGGAGTTTACAAACATGTGGCCTTGGACAGTATTCCCTCTCCTTCTCTTTAAATAACCTATTATTATTTATTATCATTATTATTACACTAATCAACCAGCGGGAAGGTCTTTTCACTTTTCGATTGTAGTAAACTGGCAAACAGAGCGGAACCCCTGTGGAAAACGACGCCGTCATTGTCAATTGGACGACTGACACGCAAAATTTACTTAAATCAAATTCTACTCATACCACATCCTTATGTGTTGCTAAAATGTAACAATTGTTTAATATTTAAGTAACGTCATTAGTCTTTTGGTGTTATAAGGAGAACATTTCGCTACAGTGATCATGTAAAAAGATTGCCCTGTGATTTGTTAACAATAATTCTTATTTTTAATAAATAAATTCGAGGAAATTAAATTTATTTAAGCAGTTATGATACAATATTACAATTATTTTCAGTAATATATAGAAAAACTAAACGGTATACTATAAAATCTAGAATTTAATTAATCTATTATTATATAATCTATCAAATTACACTAAACATGTAAAAAATAATAATAGCACATAAGTATCATTAAAAATGATTATTATTAGATTTTATCTATTTTAATATGTTATAAAGTAAACATATCATTTATATACATTCTTCCTTTGTATTTTTATTGTGAGGTTTTTATCACTACACTAGAATTTATTAACATAGAACGAGCCATTTCCATATGATTTTTGTTTCTTAAGAGTAGACGAGTAATGATTTTCCTGTCCATGTGATGATGTTTTTGAATCATTTATATTTATGCATTCTGTATTGATTAATTTTTACTAACTGTTACACTAATTGGATAATTATACACGTTACTGTAACGATTGTCTGCATTAAAGATGATCAACAGTCCAAAACTAGTTTTAAAATTGTAACCATAGTTGATACACGTTTGATTCATACATGAGTTAATTAAATATTCGTTATTTAATGATTTGGATTTTTATTCGAGCTTAACATAGTTGTACCAATAGCTTTCACATTTCCCTATTAGATTCAATTATCCAAAACATATAGTTAATCGTAGCATGTTATTATCTGCTTATCAACGAAATCTATTAAGAGGACTAAGCACAGCAAGTACTCATCTCTTTACCATTAAACATGTTTACAAAAATATTTTCAAACAAAGTTAAGCGTATAGAAATAATAGCACGTCTTGGTACTTAAAATGTCGACTTCTCAAATAAGGTGTATTAACATATTTGACTAACTGTCTACAGCACATTCAAAACGTGAGATGAATTAAGGGAGCTAACATATGAATGAAGAGTAGAGACTGATCTATGCTACCTTAACTCGCATAGTCTGGCACGTTTCAAGTCGTAAACTAACGAGTATATATTTTTTTAAAAACGTGACACGATTTGACGAGGTCAAAACCGACAGTATTTGCGACTATATTTGTAATGTATTCATTTGTGTAAATATATATGAACATAAACATGCTGTTTTTTACAGTCTTGTCGGTTTTTTCAAATATTAATTAATCTTTTAAATTATAGAGGTGTTCTTAATTTTCATACATCATCTACATTTCAAACATTTACAGTGTAATAAATGTAATGCACACAATTATCTAGACAATTTACGAATGCTTTTATGAGTGAAGACCAAAGGAGATCTAACTTCATTTTCAGATGATTATACTAAAAACTAGAAAGTAAGTAATGATCCCCTGAGAGGCTAACAGTAAAACGTGCACTCCAAGTCACTTATTTTGAGAGATGTATGTTTACGGTAGCACACACTTAACGAGTCACGGCTGATGTCTATGATGTTAGCCGTTAGGTTGAAGATCAGCTCTCGAAGATCGAGTTGGTTAAAGATTTCGGTAATGGAAATGAAAAAAGGGTTGTGATTGCAGTTAACATTTTAACCATTCGCAGCGATAAGATATCGAATTAGCTATGGGGCTTGAAAAACAAACAACAGTTTGTGTCAACGACCTAGTCGGGTTGGATTTAATTACTAGCAGTACAATTAGCAAGCTGTATATTGGAGAAAGCGCAAGAAATCTTTGACTAATGCACCGCACTGTACCAACGCGTTGTCGGCGGAACGGACCACTAACAATCCGGATCTGTCAACTGTTCGGTGCACGGACATGTCAATTTTGATGCTGCGAAGGTCAAACGATTTGTCAAAAAGCTAACCGGTTTAAGCGACAAGAAGCAACGGTTAATTAGCTGTTTCGCAACTTCGGAATCGCCACTGAGCCAAGGTGTAGAGCAACACAAGCGCATAATAGCTGGCATAGATATGTACACCGACAGACCAACCGCTCATAATAAGGATATACTAATTAGACGATTTGATCTGGCGTAAAGTATGTTAAATCTGCAATGATTTTGTTGTGGTTACGCCATCGATACACAAACGCGCACCCACGATTTTGTCTCGGTTAGGCACACAGTACTCATACATTATGTTATTGTTTTAAATGCATGTACGTTGCAGTGAACAAACCTGGAACTGTTTCATGGTCGGTGTGCAACTGCGTGAGTTTGGGAGTGCGTCCGACCGGCCGTTGCGCTCTAGTAACCGTTTGGATCTTGTCATGATTGCGGGAAAGCGAAAGGTTAGGGCACATAACATAACGATTTAATAATAAGAATGGAGGTGCGATGCGCGCGAATAAATTGACCTTGACTACTGCGGTAGTCGCTACCACCAGTTCCTCTGGTTTTCCGGACGGTGATTCTTTAGGTTTAGGTATAAATGTGTTATTATAGTAATCACAACGAATGTTATGCGATATGTGTTTTTAAATTTTCACCGCTTGTTTTATAATTTCTTTGTTGTGAACTGCACAGCAGATATCTATTGGTTCATGGATCAAGGATCGAATAGTATTTGCGTGTTACCGTATTTCAAGCGAAAATACCTATACTTTTTGTTTACAAGCAATAAAAACTGTAAAACTTGATTTCACACAAATAAGCTCGTAATATACAAGTGCTTAAAGTAAACAGCTCTGTGATCGCAACCTTGCACAGACACCAAATAGTCAACGAAGGCGAAACCGTTTGACTGACGTTAAAAAATAAATAAAAGTCCATAAAAGAGAAGGCATATAGTGTTAAACTGGTCTGAAAATATATGGTGTTTGTTCTAGGACCGTGCACTTAAACACTACACAGCGTTGGAGTGTGTGTGTACAACTGTTTAGAAAAAGCGGAGATTGGGACTGTAGTGGTGACTGCGTCGAAGGCGATGATGATGATACATTCATGTCCTTGACTCTGACTTGGCAATTATCGAAATATCGTGTTAACGTTAATGGATAACTCGAGCTTGTATTTATTTTGACCAAAAAATTGTGTACAATGTGCTTTCATCATTCTACTATACACACCCAAAGGATTGCTATTGCAAATATGAATTCCTTTTTGGTCGTCATCGCATATTTTCCTTGAATATTGTGAATAAATAGTTGATACGGTTGAATTCCGAGTATTTCTAAGGTGTCATAATTTATTTCAACTTCAAAGGACGGTATCTTCAGATTCTATCAACTCTTAAAAAAGTAAATCTTGAAATACGTTTAATTTCATCCGATGTATAATAAAATTAGTTTACACTCTGTAAATGATCTCGACATAAAATTGGCCAATTCGATAAAAACGCATCTGGAAAACTTTGTGTCGAGTTGAAAATATTCGACATCAATAATTTTGAAAATATATAAACTTTTCATTTATAACTATTGAACCAAAGTTCAGAAAACATATGTTTTATGATTTCATATCACATTATCTGTGTTTTATAGCTTAAATATTCATTTTTATTTTCAACAAAGCCAATGAATTAATGATATGATTGTAATACATACAAAACATTTTGTAATTATTTATGCTATTAGTCAGGAAAATCCATAAAATTTGCGAGGCCCAGAGCAAAAAAAAACCTACATCAACTAATAATAAGTGAGGCTTAGTGCTATTAGACACACGTTCAGGCTTAGGCTCAGAATCTGATAGTAATACTGTATATTTATTATTTTATATTTGTGTTTTTTTTTATTTACTTTGATATTTTTCTCATTCGTCATATATTTTTTAGAACCATATATACATAAATGATTACTTTAGTATCACATATATTAGTACCATGTAACAACTTAATAATAAATTTGATTCTATTTAAATGTTAGTATTTTTATTTATAACCTAGTGATGACTGTTCCATAGATANGTACTATGTAACAACTTAATAATAAATTTGATTCTATTTAAATGTTAGTATTTTTATTTATAACCTAGTGATGACTGTTCCATAGATATATTATGATTAATTATAACGTTGAGTTTTACTCGTCGTTGCCGAATCTGGTACATACATATATTGTACGTTTAAAAACAATTTGTCAATAAATAACATGAGCAACATGTAAGGCAATAGCACGAATCACTAAAGTATGATTTATCCTACTTTGTACACGTTTGTAATAACAATGTTTATAAGTAATTAGTTTTATAATTATATTGTAGGACGCCATACAGCATGTATGGGAAGTTAAACGCACAGTACACAGAGAACTGCAAAATCCTTCGTTGTCGGGCACATATAATTAATTATATTGGATTTGCGGTATTCCTGCACGTGAAACTTTTTATAACTCATCTATTCTTCAAAAAATAAAAACTAATAACATTATCGAACAAGTCAATCCACGCATATTGTAATTGTAGGCGAGTAAGACTAACGTATACTGTTAGCTATTCAAATTTATATTGGTGGCAATTTAGCATCTGTTCGTGGACCCTGAGGCTATTTAATGGTCGATATGTTCCGATATAAAAAAATTCGTCACGATATAAAATTTTGGCATAATTTTGATACGCGAAAAATGATGTGATGCTCTTTAGCAAATTGCTATGTTTTTTACGCAAGTAAAAAATATAGCCGGTGTAACAGTTATACACACTCACATTCTGTACAATTATGGTATTTATAATATATTGTGTAGATACGTACTCGAGTACCATTAAACCGATTTGCATAAATTATACGTTCATGACAGTTTCCAAATATTTTTACAAGGTGAAAAGTAGTCCGGATTAATTTCTGTTCTGGTAACTCTAATCGAATTACGCCGTAATTTGTGTGTTGAACTGCCATTGCGCTGATGCCGTTTGAATATGTACTCGCATATTGGCATTTAATGTTATTCGAGTAAAGATAATTTGTCCAGTTGATTAGGTCAGATAACGTCGAATTATTTACATTAATGTAATAAATAACAAAGTCGCATAAAATTATTCAATATTGTGAAATTATACTACAAAAGTTCCGGTTGTAGACTTTTTTTGGTAATGCGATTATTTACAAGTAAACTAATAAACTGAAAAAAAAAAAGTTAACAAATTAATAATATTGGTCTTACAAAGTTGGTTATGCTAATATCGCCAATATTATTTTAATGAGTTATTAATATTATAATGAAACATTTATATTTATATACAAATAATTAATAGAGTAAGCTATTAATATATGCTGTTTTTTTATTGCATTCGGAATAAGCTCTTTTATATTAATTAATTAATTAATAATAAACGTCGTGTTTTTCTTTTTTCAATGATTAATTATTATCAATTAATTAAAATCAAATTAACTGTACCGTAAAAAATAAGTTGAAATACGTGTAATATTGTCATTCCGTGTATTTATTTTTTAAGTAAATTCTACGTGTTACTAACGATTTGGACTTTGATTTTTTATTAAAAGCTTTGTTGGTAGTTAAAAATTAACGAGCGCGTTCTACTTTAGTTCACATGGAAACACGGCGCTCTTGCACGACAAGTATTTAAAATGTTGCTATTATACTCAAAGTTTTATGATGAAGTTAATACCTCGTGCACTATATTTTAAAAAATATGTGCGTTGCGGCGTTCTTCTTGCGGCTAAGTCGGATTATACACAGACCGCCTTGTGTCGTACTCTAAAGTGTTACGGTATACGCAATATTAATCAGTTTAGTGGTCGTTAAATCGAAAACCGCACGTTTTATGGCACTCTGCAGTCACTACGGTTATAATGTATTCCTAGACATTGCTTTGCCGTATGATTAAAAAAATGTATTTTACTGCGTAACTTAGTCATAATTTGGCAAACTTTTACAAAATTCGTCATCCATTATGCTGAGATTAACAACGCATTGCTTTTGAGCTATTAAATTCCTTATGGCCAAATAGTTTTTATTACACGATACATTAATAAACTATAAAACTGGTATAAAAGTATTTAGGTAATTTATTTCAAGTTGTTTGATTTAACGTCGCCGATCCTATTTAATGTGTAAATACATATTATAAGCTTTTTTGTGTTCAACACACCGCCATTACTAGAAACAACAAATGTAAGGATGGTGATATTTAATAATAATATGTAAATTGTATTTATTGGTTGGTTATTTATTGTCAATTACTGTATCTGTTAAATCAGATTTTAATAGTTTATAGTCATTATCGCACGTTGAAAGTCGTTAAACTGCACCTATTCCCAAAAGCCACCCAAAGCGACGGTCAATATAAAATTTGTTTTACCGACCACCCGAATTGGTTTTTTAGCGGTAATACAAACAAAACGAAGCAATCGTCGAAGCGGTGCTCATACACTCGACTTGCCAAAGCAGGTCGATGTTATCGTGTCAGAATGTTATAGTTCACGAGCAAAGTTGCGCAACACTCGATCGCAGATCCTATTATTCCAATCGATCGGCTGGATCGATACGGTTCGCGAATAGATCATGAGATGACTGCAGCTGCTGCGGGTGATCTCATTGTCACGCGATCCAAAGTCGTGATACGGTTTTAAGCGTCCAAAACGACCAAGTTTCCCACACACGCCCGTGTCGCGTCAACGCCGCGTGTTCATAGCAACGGCAAGAACGTTTTGCGGTCGCAATTATGGAATAGCGGGTGATCGCGTAGGAGTCTCCTCCGCATATCGACAGCCTCGACGATAATTAATACGACCAAGTGGGAAATATGTAAACGCTATCAGCCACCATCGATTTTACACTGCACGGTTACCGATAACCGACATTACATCATGTTGCATTATTAGGTTTCTCCAACAAAGCAGTTCGCGTTGTCTACATTTTGTGAAATCTTTCCATGTGGATCACATTGTAAAACAATAGAAGTAATAATATTGCCATCGAGTCATTGGAGACCACACTTACAATCTGAGTTACTCGTACGCATGTGTCCAACTTGGGCAGTAGCTGCGTTAGATACACATACGATTACAGCAGAAATGATTGTGAAACGTGAACGTGTGCGCTCATGATGATCACTGTTTATTGAAGATGAAGCGTGCGGGTCGCGTTTTTATGGGGCAATTAATATTATGCACACACGTATCGTTTATGGCCAATGGACATAAAAGAAAGTGAACATATCAATGATCATGTTGCTGCGGGTTTGGGAGGCTTTTAACTCGACCACTTCCATTGCACCGATTTGACTATAATGCAATTTTCTGCGCGTCGTGTGCCTACAGCGAAATTATTCCTTATGAGGGAGACGTGCCACTGCTTTTTTAGATTTACGTTCAGAATAACGCATTATATGAGATTGGACTAAAAACTATCAGCTAAAAAAATGGACGTATTGTCCTGTCAGATAGCTAGTTGTTTTATAAATATTTCATAGTTGATTTTTTCGGTAGCTGCTGATAGTTAAAATCAATGAATATTTTTTAACAAAATAACATAGGAAGTGCTGGCAGTCATCCGATATCTCTGTTATCAACATATTTTAGTGTCAAATGTGTTACACTCGAGGTGGTTAACGTGTATGAACTGTACGATTATTTTTTATAACAAGATTATTTTAACCTTCGTGTTTTTACAAATTATTTGTTAACCGTAATCAACTTTTTTCTCACTCTCTCATTTTTTTTATTTGCGGCCATTTCGCAATTCCGTGTCATCTTTAACACTCCGAAACAGCAAAGTACGCAATGACCTATTGCGATACCTAATGCACAAACAATATTTTTTGACTGTCTAGATAAAATCTTTTTGTGTCGCCCAAATATAAATAGTATTATTTTTAATCATCATCACTACACATCATAATATTAACATATATAGTAAACTAAGATGTAAACCAGTACTGATTTCGGTATTTTGCAATAGGTCGGACGCCACCATCAGCATTATGCAAAATCAATACATAAATGGGTTAACTACTAACTATTAGTACATGCAAATCAAATAATTGCAAATATATAATTTATTAGTTAGTAACTAATAAATTATAATTTATTTACAGGTGCCCGAAGAAGGCTACATTTTTATTTTATGATTTGTCAATGTAGAGGCGATACTTACTTAGTTCATCAATAACTTTATCGGATACCCTCTCATGCTTCATTGACATCTCGCACAGTTGAGCTGTCAACAGATTAAGGAGATATCTTTCGATTGGAGCATCACAGGTTCATTCAATGACCATTTTATATTAAATAAATGAATATAGTCATCTACCACACGTGTAATAACAACTGTGATCACTCTAGTGCAACTTATAAGCAATGCTATATTAAATAAATAACATAATATTATACTCATATTTTCACCAACATTAACACAGATGGAAGATTTCAAAGAATAATAATATAATGTAATAATTAACCGAGTTTCCAAATGTTCTTTGGCACGTGGTTAGTCCTTCGAGTGACGTTGCCATCGGGACAAAAATCACATGCGGTCGTGCACTACTTATCAAGGTCGTAGTACATTTTTATTTCAATGATAATTATAGTTTTTGTTTTAGGTTTGACTTAGATTTTTATTCTTGAATGAATTTAATTCTTACTTAATCACATACATAATATTGGAAATAAATCCGAGCAACATTAATTCCTATTAAATTGACCTTTCCTAGTAGTAATATCGACCGAGTCGTGACTAACTCAATATTTCTTTTTATGTGCATTTTTTTTTTTTTTATAGCACTTACAAATGATCATAAATGATTCCCAACAATTAACCAACGTGCAGTTCAGAGAAAACTAAAGAATGAAATAGAACTACTGTGTAGAATATTAAAATAATAATGTGTATATTATACTCTAAAAAAATAAACAATATGTTGTTTAAGTCTTCGTTCGACAAATCTCAACAACGCTGCTGCCAATGTGAGTGCGTTAGTTTGTTATTTTTGTGTCAAGAGAGGAAAGATGAAAAATAGTATTATTAAAAAAATTAATTTTTAGTATTTTATTTTTAACAAATTCTTTTTATTGTCTAAAGCTGTACATGCTTTTATGATTCGTTTTATACATCATTTGTAATAATATAGATAACAAAAAAAAAAAAGAAAAGAAAAATATGATAATAATAAAATGATAAACTAATAATTACAAGTTTTAATATTCTATTATTAATGTTTATAATAATTTATAAATATCGTTATAAGTATGTACAAACATTAAGATATTCCATACTGGCCGTATCCCTTATACTAATTGGAAAATAATAACAACTTATCATACAAAAAAAATTCATAATATAATTATATAAAACAATATTTAAATAAGAATTGTAAAATTATCGAAAAAATATATATAGTTAAATTTAAAATAAATAAAATAGAAACACGTGGTTTACATTTTTATGGGAATTGTTTAAGAGAGAAAAAGGGCGATTTGTCTGTACGGCTTTGGACTCGTTTTGCACTTAGTTAATGTCATAAACGAGAGCTCGAATTAAGTTGTGCTATTGTTTACCACATAATAATAATAATATTTGAAATACGGGTAATAAATTACAGGTGTGGACCTAAGATGTTTGCAGTACAGTAATATAATGCCGAAGACAGACGCCCACCGGTATTGTTAGTGTCATTATCATGATACGGCGACGAGTATGACAAACTCCTATTGTCTTTGATACCGTGTTATGCCCACCAAAGGTTTTTTGTTTTACATTTGCTTGTTTTTCTCGACAACCCAAAATGGACAACGGGGTTACCGCAATGTAAATATCATCCTTTAAACAACCGGTTACAATTAAATTATTAGGTACGCATGCTCTCGCGTGTCGCTGATTAACTATTTCTTGTTGTTATCGTATGGCTTACATTTCTATTCTTTGTTTAAAATGACTAGGACGATGCCAAAAATAAAATGGCGACAATTATTATATAATAACAATATAATATTATGATTTAACTACCGTTTAGCAATGAAATAAAATTAAGTTGTTTACATCATATTTACAAAAAAAATTTTTACGGGTTTCGTGTACAAAGGGTTTTTTTTTTTTATAGAATGTTTAGCGATTACCATTTAATCACATGACACTTCAGCTGTTCTCTTCGTCAAATCTAGCGGCGACGGCGGTAGAGGTAAAGAAGCCTCTGTTGATTTTATGTCCGAATGAGGGGGCGATCGGCTGTATTTGGCATATTGCTGTTCTGGGGGAGGCGAAGAGGTACTCTTAAAAGACAAGTCGATTGGATATTCTTGTTCGACAGCGACACCACCCGGTGCTGGACTGGATAACATGAGATCACCACCAGTAGCGGAACGGTTGGCGTACCAACCCGCCGTAGCCATTGAAAGTGTCAGACCTCCGCCGAAAGGTGTAAGGCCCGGCCGAGTGACAGACAACGGGTAGTACGGCGAATGAAAACCAGATACGCGAGGGTTGAGAACGGTGGTCGGGCTAACGGATAGTCGGACGCGTTTAGCATCGCTGGACGTGGATGACGAAGGCGACGGAGCCATGTCGGGAGGATTCGGCGATGGGCTATGCCGGCGCACTGGACTGGCCTTGCACGACCCGTCTTCATCGTCATGCATGTACGAACCTCCGGAATCGTCAGACGCCGAACACTTTTCACGTTTCACCCATGCCGCGTCACCGGCCGTTCGGCAAGACGCGTCGTCTTGTGCCATGAGCGCGGCACCATAACCGTTAAGCCGGGCCTGCAGGAACTTGTCGGTGGCGAGGAAATGATGTCCGGGGTGCATCAAACCGGCTTGGTATAGGGGCGACCCGTTAAAACCACCGGGCATGTTGAGAGAAGGGGGCCGATGGTGGCCATGAGTGGCCGCAGCCGCTGCTGCATTTTGATCTTGAAGGAGACAATGGATCTTAAACCAGTTAGATCGGCGACCGTACCTGGATCCACTCTTTGACATGCCCACCAATAGGCATTTCCGGAGTCGGCACGCTTTGCACGATGTCCGGTTTTTTTTGTTGATGACGCACTCGCCATTGTTCTTGCATTCCGAAATGGAACTCAAATTGTTGTAGGTTCGGCCGAAAAAAGACTGTAAAACAAACAAACAAACAGCACGTTAGTTACTGAGAACAGTGACACCGCGCTGTTCGGTCAAACAGCTAATTAGGAGGGTGTCCAGGAGGTGTGCAGACGCGGTGAACGGGGTGTTATGATGCGACCGAGAGTAACGCGAATGAGAAAATGTGCGCGCAATGTAAGGGAACTGCACGTGAAAACCGTGTCGAGGGAACACAACACGGAGTTTTGTACGGCGAGGCTCGTGTTACGGTGTAGGTGATGCGTGAGTGCGTGGTCAAGTATAATCATATTATATGAATGGATCCGTGGCGTTTAGCCGGAAAATACGGTCGCGAGATCATGTGCACATGTAATATAAGGGCGTGTCCGGTGTGTGTGTACAGCTCGGAGCTACGATCCACCGCGTCGCCGAGACACTGACATTATTCCCACGACCGTGCACACGATATATAATATGATTTCGACTCGGGCCGCGTTATTAAAAACGATAGATCACACGAGACGATACACACAAGCGTACGCGTCTATAATAATATTATGCAGACCGAGATGTCTTCGTGGCGAAACGCACATAGAATGTAGTGCGGCCGCCTCCATCGATCCGTATCTAAACACTAATGAGTCATATATACACACACATATATGTAAAGCGAGGGCGGCTGGACGCTGCGTACCGCATAAATCATGTCCAGTGGTATTCCTCCGAGATCTGTGAATGAAACGACAGGTAACGTGTCCGACGTTTAATCTACACCAGCGCGTTATCAATAACAAACCGCTACAATGGCGGCGGCACCCCGAGCTATCTATAGACGAAAAATCAACGGGACCATAATATACGTTATCATTGTTACCGTGGAGCATATTGCGCGTTTAGAGTTGGGAAATTTCACGCCTGTATCATTATGGTAACCTGTCGATGACGAGTTCGTAGAGTTCACGTATCTTTGTGAAAACTATTAACATGGCGCAGACAGAATAACACGTATCGAACTTGTCGACTTTTGTCAGGCATTAGGTGGTGTCGTATGAGACGACAATGACAACAATTCCTAATCGGTTGTATTTTATTTTTTATTAAATATCACTCCGGAAACGGTGAAATTTTAAGCTACTAATAATTCAACGAATATTAAAAAACCAACGGAAACGGGTTCAATAAAATCATTGGATGCTCGTAAAACAATAAAAAATGTCATTTGTTGCTAAGTGATGCGCTCGGGATATAAAATGTTGGCCGTTACAGCGCATACTACAAATTTAACGACACGATCCGCAGGTTCCAAGAAAGAAGACGATCGATGTCACGACGGTGATGTGTAGTGCTAATAGCTCGGTTTGCACAGATAGACAATTAGTTAGTGGCAATAGTTAGGTCGTTGTCATTAAAGTGAGCGTAACGATATATACATGAGATTTTATACATGAAACCAATATGTTTTCTTCTACCGTTTGTTATTTTTTCAATCGGACGGTTTGACATTTATCTCACGTACGAGCGCGCGCGACCGCGGACACACAAAGATGTAGGCGAAGGATGCCGTCACATTCCATAACCCGCTGCGGGCCACACAACATAACTAGATCGTCCTGCCGAGAACCGGTCGCTAAGTCGTCGGATGAGCGCACTCTAATTCCTTCGTCACAATTTATCATTGTGAATTATCATTGCCTGACGCATATAGTCTCAAATGGACTGCAAGAAAAAACATTTTCGTTTCACGCAATTGTTTCAAATATTATCGTATTTAAACGCATTATTTATAAATGATCAAATTTGTTCTTCGAAAATAGAATAATAGTTTGTGAAAATTGCTTAAGTGAAATTCATTATAAGCGATTTTTTAAACATTCGAGCGTTTAAGTTTCCCCAATTAAACGGTTTATTTATCTTCTTAGTAAAACGAGTGAGATGTCTTATCACGAAAATTCATACAAATACCTCCATTATGTTAACTCCCGATAGTATTATTATAGTTGTTCGGCAAACATTTTCAGTTGTCAAATGTTATTATAACATAATTTACTCGAACTTTTGATACGTTTAAATTAATTACCGAGTAGTATATAATATCTTAATTTATCGAAGACACGCAAAGACGAGACAAGAGGAAAAATAAAATTCCTATTTTATTTTTTTATACCTTTGCGTACGTGACAAGTACAGTGGTTAGTAATTAGCGTTTTCCTTACATTTCATACGCACACATGTATCAGAATTATGGATGACTTCTTTCTATTGTTTATGTGTTTATTTACCGTTCAATAATAATGTATATAATTAAAAAAAAAAACTTATAAACTATAAACGGAGATGTTTGTATAAAATAAAATACTCACTTTACAGCCCTCGCAGGTGAATGCTCCGAAGTGGAAGCCGGCGGCCGGTTCTCCACAAACTTTACACTGTTGGTTCATCTATAAAGTAAAAAAAATAATAATATTTATTACATATTACGTGAAATATAGGCGACAGGGGCTTAAATATTAATGATGGGCACGACCTCGTCGAATTATAGGATGTTTTTTTTGCTTAATATATATATATTATAACACTGTAATACATTAAAACGATTTGGTCAAGGATATCTACACTGATGTGTAGGTAACCCAAAAAAATCACTGGTATGTGACATTAACATATTATTTTAATATTTAAAAAGAACTACTACTCGGTAGTTACGTATCGAGGAATGTATGGCTTTGCCTGGATCTATGTTATATTTTTTTCGTACTAAGTAATTGTTCTAGAATTAGTTTCTATGAATGCGCAACCGCAGTGAAGACGATTTCGCGTCATGCCAACTAATCGAGATTAATATCCGTCGACCAGGTGTGTGTGTATTTTTGTTTTAACGACTCGTTTCCCGGTATATCAGCGAGTCAATGTGTACATCTAAACTTACTGCACGCGTACAGTGTGTATATTTATTTATCGCTTTATTATTTTACATTTCTTAAGCATGCCATGTGCGTAGCGGATGTTCCAGTGGTAATCAATAAAGCGGTGCGCATGTATTTATATGATCATCGTTGCCCCAAGTCACGAAATAATTATCAGACGCGTTCGACATGCTACCGAGCCACTGTAGATGAGCAAGCGGCGGCAGCAGTGCTGTTGTGGTTTTCGACTGTAAATCTACAGAAAAGGCTTACTTTTGGTCACTGTCGCGATACATTGTTATCAGAGCCGAGGATCTATGTGCGTGGCCATATTTATGGTAATATCACAGGTAGCGAGATTCCACGTGAAATTTAGTGGAGTCGCATGTCGTAAGCGTGGTACGTGTTTACGGCCTACTGAAGAATTCCAACAGAGTTCCAGGGACTTTGAGATTGTCATAAGGCCTATAGATCTCTCAAGAACATTACGGTGCTGTAGAGACCACCGAGTTAGTACCGAAAACCGCGAGTTTTTTTATCGATCTTCAAAATCGGTTTACGTGACGCAACGTGTGATAAAATTAATACGTTATGCTCACGCATTTTCCAACTGCTACCGGACGATATCGTTTAATATGGTTAACCGAGTTTAATTAAACTTTGTACGCGCGATCTGAGCAAAGAATAATGTAAAAAAATAATATATCTGATCGGCGACTGACCAACACCGTACCCGGTGGGCGTACGTCGTGGGCCGCCGACCGGTATACGCTCTTCTCTGGCGCGAAACAGACCCAACACACTGTACTGTGGTGTTGTCTTCACTGCCGCGGCAGCCCACCCAACGTAACAACAATAACAACAACAGTAACATTCAAAACGATTCGGGCGCTACCGAAATACGACCGTTTCCAAACGGTTGTGGCAATTAACTTGCACGGCAATCCTAACAATCTGTAAATGCTCACTGGACATTCTCGAATGACTGATTAGTAGAGTAAAAAATTTACCTAATCGCTAGCCATTCGTCAACAACTGTCGGTAGACAGAGGCCCTTTTGGCTGTACAGCCAAAAGGGGTTAAGCACGTGTACGGCTTGCTCGGAATATACTGTTTTTCGACACGCCGATTCTCGGATGTTTCAGCGCGTGTCTATAAAAAATTGATGCTGGTGGAAAATGGGACCGGTTTGCTGATTTGGCCGGCTTCCTAATTCAGTAGCGGACGGCCACACTAATACTCTTCTTCTTTTTCACCTACGTGCGCATATCATCGGATTTCATTTGGTATGAATAATGTAAATTACTATTTATTTACACACTTGGCTTATAATTAAGATTATATTTTTATGAATAGGCATTTATATAATGTGTCATAAAACGTAGGAGCCAGAACGCTAGTCGTTTGAAACTTTTCAAAATATAACCAATCACTCTTGCGTATACCGAGGTCAAATATGGTACTCAGCTTCCTGATCCTCTTCAATTTATTATCGCCACAATAAAAGCGTTACATAAATAACGTAGTAATAGTATTATTTAAATTGTGACAGTTGACTTTCTACGTTTGAATATACGAATTAACAAACATTCCGAATTTTTTAACATTGACCAGCCCGTTCGGCGGTGGTCATTAATTATGGACTGTAAGAAATTCGACTACAAACTTATTTAACATATAATACTTTAAGACAAACATATTTCCTAGTATCTTTTATAGTTTTATCTAGTTTTTCTCGTGTTCATGACAGGAAATTTGACACCGCGCCTAACCGGATCAACGTTTAAGAAGAATAATATTTAATACACTAAATGTTATTCTAATTTTATAATAAAACATTTTGTAAAACTAAATAGTCGCATTCTACAAAAAACCTGTATGACATTCTACTTGACTTTCATCGTAGGCTTTGCTGCTCGTTTGGATTTCTTCTTTTATATCTGACGGTTTTACATATTATTATTTTTGTTATTGTGGTCTGCGGACAAGTTTTACACGAGTTCATAATTAAGAGCGATGGCCATTACCGGTTGACTTTATTGTAAATGAAAACCACAAAAACTGTTATGCGCGCTGATTTAATTTAAGTTTTAATTGGTCTCTAAATACCACAGTCCCTTATAGTAATGCGTGTACCAGATGACGTATAAAATCCAAGTACTCTACTCGCGCTACATTAACTCTTTACGGTTAAGTCCAAGCGGCAAACTTGAGAAAATGCGTCTGCGTACATCGCAACGGTTGTTGCAGAATAGCTATTTGTATTTCTGATGCGTTCGCACCTAAAGCAGATTGTTTGGCAATCGACCAAACGGTTTTCATGCCATCAACCGCGTGGCAGCTGCTCGCCAGTAGCCCGAAACTTAATCAAAGTCATCCGCTTAATCCCTCAAACAATATTAACTCTCTGTCTCTCTCTTCAAAATACTTCCTTATGTAAGCGTCACTTCTTTTTGTCATTGACAAATTAACCGTAAACATGTACACCTAGTCCTATGTGCTGTGTTGACCCTATGCCGACTAGTGTCTCGAGAAGTTCTTTTTAACTATCCCCTATGCGTGTTACGAGTATGATCATTAATATTGTGCTAGGAGACGTGTTTTGCAAAACCACTTCAGTCGTCGTCGGCTTTTTTAACAGTGTGAAAGGGATGATGCGTGTCGTACGGTTCATTGTTCTGTGACGCTCATGCACAAGGTAATGTCGAGACCATATTATTATTACTATTATTGTTGTTATTATAATGATTAAGAAAGAAAAAAACAACTGCATCGGCACTTGAGATCTTATATAAACAATCTGTCACTCAGCGGTGACGATGGCGACACGATGACTACTACAAGAAAAAATATACATAATGTCATCTAATATTCAGACAACTGCTCAAGGGCCGATGAGAACTTCTCGGACAACGGCCGTTATCGCGGTTCTCCTTCCACTACGGTGGATTTTTGTTATTTTTTCTTATAGTTTATATTCAAATGCGTGTGAACGACAATGCAAAATTATTATAAAAAATTATCTCATTGATGAACTTTAAAAAATATCGCCATTGAATAACGTCTTTTCTGTATGTTAATAGCATTGCAGTTCTGAACAGTAACACGACCAATTTATTTCCTTTTTAAGACTGATGCTTTGATTTAGCGTTTATCATACGACAGCGCGTTGCTGCCGTGATTCTATCATGACAGTAGTGCACAACAGTGATGGATCAATATGCTGCAGTAACATTTTTTAATGTAATAAATAGAATGCACCGTGACTAAGCGTTTCGTTGACCAATTAAATTTTATGATGGTTACTTTTGCGACAAAAAGTCATAATAATAAAATCTAAATAACGGCACAGTGTCGTATGTGTCTGACTGATGCGTGTCCTTTGGTCCTTTGATGACAGTAGTCCAACCGATCCGCATGACAATGATCGATGCTGGTGTTTGCGCGCTAACAATAATACACGAAGCAGATGAGATTAACGTTACTGTTGTCAATTTTTTCTTTTTGTCCGCTTTAAAAAGTATTTCTCTCCAGGAGAATTATTATCATCAACCAAACGCAATAAACGGTTACCGAGTTGAAAAGGATTCCACGTTCGGCATCATATTGTTACACTCGCATATGGAGAATATATAACAAGACCGATTCAGAAGTGTATAATATTCTTTTGCATCATTAGGCACTGGGCGGTGCACAATAGGAGAGCATTTAGATTTCCGTCAAAACGGTAGCGGCCCGGATAAGAAGCTGGTATAATAATGATGATGGTAAAAAAATGTATACGGTTACGTTTATATGGCATTGCATATACCGCGAAACGTTTTGCTCTGTGATTAATGATTTGATATTATTTTGTTCTTTTTCGTTCATGGGGTCGTAAGCACCCGAGACCGTCTACCGTGTCGCATTTAAATTAGACACCTCGATAATATAAATGGATATAACGTTTCAAAACACATTTAGGGTAAGTGTAGCGAGCTGCGACTGCTGCTAAGTACTCGTGAGTGTAAAGAATGCACAATCATGTACATGATATTTTTTTCAAGATGATAATCGTTTACCTATGAAGAGCCACTCCGGTCACAATCATTGAGTTCTGTTTGAAATATTTTGTTGGAAGTGGCTGTAATATTTGAAATCGCGGAAAATATGACTAATCGTTAGTCATATTTTACTGCAAACTGAACAAAATGATTAAATAATTTTTTTAACCAAGGAAATGCGTCGTTTTCGGATAAGTAACGGATTGTACGGAGGAGTATAAAATTGTCATTGCTATTTCGTCTTTGTAAAACTCGTGATTATCTTGTTGCAGGTAATAAAATACAATATTTAAATGAAAAACAACGTCAAAAACGCTGACTAAACCGCACGCTTTAGATTATATTGCAGATATTACACAAATGTTAGATTAATAGCTCTCGTCAAATTATGTACACGTGCGGCAATTTGGTTTCGGTTAAATTTTGTCATATTGCGACAACAATTCACTAGTAAAAAATGTACGTAGGCATTTTTTTTTTCCTATAATTATTGTAATCTATACTTATGGGCGTCGCCACTCGGTGTAGTAACGAGTCGTGTTTATCTTCCATAGTTTGGTATTATTATTACTCGGCGCAATTGTGTGTGTGTGTGTGTGTGTGTAAAACTCTATTGTAGATCTTATTTGACACATTGTGCATCGAAAGCAAACTAGAGGACGAGTCTCGCACAGAAAACAATGCACGCGTTGATGGTCCATATAAAACAAGCCTGATGTTAATGAAACCGGTCCATTGTGCCATGTAATATCAATGGAAACGTTATGACGTGCCGTTTATGCAAATCACAAGTTTATTTTGTGTTAAACGGACAAAAAAAAGTAAGGACTATAACCAACTCACTAATAATATACCGATACATATTGACACGTTTTCAATGTTCTAACGCCTTCGGATAAAACTTAATTAACGATTTTCATGAAATTTTTTTAGCCTCGTTGAATCGCATGAACATTGTTTTCCTCGTGTCGGATTCTACGATGGATACTCAAACTGGTTTCGATGGGTTAGGAAATTCCAAAACAAATTAAATGATACCATTAATGGCGATGATGTGCTGTACCGCGTCCAACACTTGTGCAATTTCAACTTGAACGATCATTATTGATACGCACAAGTTTGTTTTTATTGCAGTGTGTATTCTTTGCGGGCGATGTGGGTCACCTTGAAAATCATCATAACATTGATACACACGCGTCATAGAAGAGGCGCATCTGAAAAGTGGGTGCGAGCAAAGCAGCGGGTCTTAATGGTCGGATATCGTGATGTCCATTAGCAAGTAATTGTGAAATATCCGGTATTCATTAGTCTGAGCTATTATTATTACCATTATTATTGTATTAGAGTGTAAAGCGAGTACAAATAGTAATACTGCCGGCGAGTGCGCTACACGTAGTGTTACTTTCCGTTGTTCTTTTTTATTATTATTCTTTTTTTGTTTTTTCCGTGTAACCGCTGTCGGCTGCTTCTCCTCGGCGGCTCACGGGTACAACACACGGTGTAATATAATCCACTCATCCCAGCACGCGTCATCAATGAACCCAGCGAACGGTCGTGGAGACCTTTTCTATGGTGCGTCGAAAAAGAAATCTCTATTGTATCGACACCGAAAACGGTTGTCGATTAAAATCGTCGACTTGAGATTAAAGCGCACTCGCCATTATGTTTTAAAACCAGATTTTTAAAAAATCTTTAAGTGCGTTCGCTCATTTTCCAATTGAGTTTCGTATTTGCGAATTGGTCAGTTAACGATTATTGTGTATCATTAAATCTATGTGCCACTATAATTTGCATATTAAGCGATCAATGTAATTTGTAATTATACCCACGATAGCCTTGTTTTAGCCGCAACCGAGTTATTGATGGAGCTCGTTTTACTGCTGCGAGATGCGTTAGTTTGCATGATTGTTTTTCTTGTGCTTGTCGCTCATAAAACTACATTATATACTCGTGTGACCGCGGCCGCGATAAATATTTTTACTCGGTCGCATACAATAGATTCGTCTTTTTTAGTTACATAATTGAAACAATTACTGCCTATTTATAGAGCTATACAAGACCTTCTTTCAAACGTTTCGTAATATATATATATATATATGTTATTTTACAATAGCCATAGAAATCAAAGTATGGAGATACTTTTTCTACAATTATTCTGTTATAAGTATATCGAGAGATATTAAATTGAAATCTATGCGATACCGTCAGTTGAAGCGGTCGTTTTAAAAATCACTCGGTGTAATTAAAAATGTAAGAGGAGCAGGGAAAGAACTCAATGCAAACGAAAACCTCACACGAAGATCGTAGACCGGACATGCATCATGTACAGAGGACGCGTCCTGCCGTATTAGTGCAATAATAACATACCATATAATAGTCTATAATTTAATAAATTATTAATTAATAATCGATGGATCCGCGCAATAGCGTACCTGCACACGGTGTTTTCATTTTAGACCGATTAATCGATGATCGAGCGTGGGCGTGTACCACATTGCCGGGTCGCGATCGGGTTATAACTAAATTAATTAAAAAATATTCCGTACTCATATTTTATATCGTTATAATTACCGCTGCTGCTGCCGCCGCTATCGAGTTTATAAATCGATATATTGTTATTAGTCTATTAACGGCCGTGTGTATGGAAATATTTCAAAGTAATGTACACATAAGCTTTACGCCCATTCCGTGTTCGCGCTGGATCTTCGTGATCCGTTCGCCCACACAAGTGATCATCGCGATCCCAAACATATCCTATTACAAGCAAATACCGATAAATAATTCTATAACTCAGTGCTATTTTTCATCGACGTTTCCAACAGAGATATTTCAAACATGTGATAGTTGTAAGAATGTCCTTATAATAACATAACCATTGCTAACGTTCCAAAAAACTTAATAAAATCTCATAAATATAAAAACATGGCATTTTAAAGAAAAAAAACTCGATTTTTAGAAAAACTTTACTGTGACGAAAATTCAATCGAACAGCAAACGTCAATAAAATAGCAAATTCTACAGGATGCCGAGATTATTTACTGAGAGACTTGAACGATTAGTGCGAATTGAAAATGTATAATTCGACTGCGATTTTTATAAGTATTTTTTTTTTTTTTTTGGGTTTTAACGAGAATTTATTAAAAAGAGTCACAGCACCGATGAGAAGAAAGTAAATTGTTAATGGCAAGAACTGATAAGATATTTAATTTTAATTTAAATATTAATCGGCAAACACCGACTTGTACGATGCACGCAATACTACATCATTAAAGATATTTAATTTGTCGCTGTATATGAACCCAAAGACATGCATTGCAGTTGTAAAACGCGATTAAACTAGTTACACTTGCATTTCGCGATAAACATTTTAGTCTAATTACTTTATTGATGCATTCAAATGAGAAGTTAAAACGATACCTGCACGATAATAGTTTGTACTGCAGTGATATAAAAAAATTAATTTACATACCCGTCGCGAGCGTTTAAGTCTCTGTTAGCACTAAGTTTGAATCGAATGTAATTTATTCCATTAATAATAAAGAAACATTTATTTATTTGCCAAAAAATGTTTCGTTCAATTTTTAAAGATTCAAAGATATTATATTTTAAGAAGTGAATTTTCTTGTAAGCAGAAAAGTAATTTGCATTTTTTACTTACATTTTGTGTTAATTAAACGTGTTAGCATATCCAATCGTAATAAATGCCTGAAATTCTATTGGCTGCCTTCAAAACAAATGTCAAGAGCTGAAAGCCTCTGCTAGCATGTCGATGAGCGTAAAACAATATCGCACAGTATAAAAAACAACTTCACTTAAACAATAGACAGTGTTATAATGTACGATCGAACAAGTACAAATTTCGTACAGTATTTAGTAACCTTTTAAATTTCCGGTCGAGATTCCAATAAATTTTAGCGAATTCGAAAAATAGTCAGTTCGAATAAGCCGGTCGGCGATCAACGCGATGCAACGACGAAAACGTGGACTATCCGGAGCGCCTGCCGGCTTGCACTGGCGAATCTGGTTTATTTTAGGGGGCCAATGCGTTTCGACCGACGGGGGCTACCGGAGTGGTGGCAACTGTAAGGCGCGGCTTTGGTCCACCAATGGCAATGCGCCGAGGGAGTCCCCACTAGGTTCGATGTACAGCCTACTCCGACAGACGCTCGTTTCGGCAGCTGACAGCAACAGCCCATACATTGCGGTCACGCCATCGTATCTACAACCGCATCGACGTTTAAATCATAATGATAATATTGAATAAATATATTGTTTTTTAAAACGCAATTGTATGTATAGAAGTACATCGAATTCATATTAGAATGTAATTTGATCTATTCATCATTTGAGTTTGATTGAAAAATTTGAAAGCCTGCAAATGCGGTTTTTGAGAATACTAAATCGAGAGTTGGTATAGACCTGAGCATTATTGATTCTAAAAATAATTTTAAAAACCTTTACGAACGCCGGAAAGTCACTGATAATTTTCGAGTCTACATAATTTATTTATTTATTTATTTACGTCCGAAGGCAGGACAGTGTACAAAAAATTCAATATATAGTTAACTTAAGATTACGATTAAGTAAAATAAAAAAGATTTTTAAACGTAACGACAACGTTTGCTAATAAATATAAAGGTAATACATTATTAAAAAAAACAAAAAAGATAACGCGTATAATTATAAATTACAATTCAAACATAAATGACGAAGCTTAGACTCAGAATTTTAGTTAAAGTCGAAGCTATCGAGGCTGTTGCGACCCGAAGCATACGACTTTTGGGTTCATTAAAACTATATGATTGACAGTGGAATGACTGATAAAATAACAGTTTTTGATCTCGTATAAAAAGTCGGAAATGACAAATCAATTTTTTCAAGTATTTCGGGACATTGAATATTATTATATAAAATTTTAAGAATAAAAGATGTATCATTAAATTTACGTCTGGAGGAGAGTGAGTGTAGACCAAAGTCATTGCAAGTTCCTCTGTGGAACAATTAATTAAAAACTTATAAGATAAATATGTCAAGAAGTAAGATTGTACATTATCTAAACGGCTAATGTTCGGATAATGATAAATAGTATAAAAAATTAATTATTGACAGTTCCTTTTAATGTCCCTGCTGTTTTTTCAGGATTACTCCAACATTTTATGTTTCTTTTTCATTGTCAAATTTATAGTTGAAATACTACTGTTGGATACACATCGATATGCTGTCGCGAAATTGTGTTGTGCTTATTTAGGCTATCGTTGTGCTACATCGAGTTGTTGTCGGTCTTCTCTCTATGTCACCATTGTCGCCACCATCTTAACGCTTCTTCTGTTATAAGCTCTATGGCGCTTGTGAGTCAGCAGTTTTGTTGTAAAAGTAAAATATCACCTTTGCGATTGTCGTACCCTGTGCGCTCAATTTATCGCCGTTGGGTCTATATATTTTCTGAGATACATCAAAATACAGTTCACAACATATTGTACACGTTGGTCAACCACTTGCATTTAATTTCAGTTGATCCTTTCAATATTCAACATTATCATCCGTCATTTAAACTAGTCGGTAAGTATAATGCTTGTTCATCTTCTCTCTTAGACTTACACACTTTTATAATTTATTATTTGTTTATATCAGCGTCATTGTGACATTAGTATTAAGGGTCCCCCCTAACCACATTGGTGTATATAAAATTTTATGATATTTGTATAATACATTTAATTGTTATAATTATATAATGTAATATTCATTTTACATTCATTCATACAGTGCACACACCTTATTCCTTATCTTCGACATAGCCAAAGACTTAAAACAAAATTAAACCACCAACGTTAACGAACCCGCGTGAATACAACTACATTATATCGTAAATTAAAAGAGAATAATAAAATTAGTAAAATACTAAAACAATAATTTTTCCCACATTAGTTTAGGCATATTAATAGTTTATTTGAATTTCATTAAATTTTATGTAATATAAAAGTAATATTTGATTTTTGTATGATTACAATTTTAGTATTAAGTATTTATTTTTTTACTACTCGTCTTATTTAGGATATTATTTGAATAGAAAAATAGATAATTATCCATCACTTCTTTAAAGAAGTGATCAATCGTCTTAATTGTTAAAAATGTATTTCGTCGGATTACTCATAAATTTTGCTTTTTAAATGGATCACTTTTTTATAGAAATCATAATAATTCGCAAACTTAAATTACGGGTTGAATTTTTATTTATATTTTTATATTATCAAAACGTTTCTCTGTGAATTTTATGCCCTGAAGTAACAAATATACATAATAATTATAATTTATAATAGAAATTATTTGCAGAACAATAGCTGTGCTAAATTTTTTAACACAGCTTGCATCTATGCATCTGCTTACAAATCATTATTAAGTTATTTACAATAAAGTTAATGTTTACATTTATTTAAAAATAGAATCCCGAAAATTATTTAAACTTTAAATTACCGAGTCTAATACGTCGATAGAATTAAGAATTTTACGAAATAGCCATTAAAAAGCTATAAGAGACGATTATTACTGACGAAACAATGAAAACTATACTTATATTTGATGAAACATCTAATAGCAGAGCCAATAACCGAAGTAATTAAAATTAATTATTTTAATGGTAATTTGTAAATGGATTATTAAGTCGTAACAAAGGTTATTAAAATTTCGTTTAAGTCATCAAAAATTTCGAGTTATTTTTAACGATAATTTAAAATATTTTTTTGTTGTGTGCCAGTTGATGAGTCTTGTTATTAATAGCAAGTAAATCTAAATATTTATAGTATGATCAATAATTACCGCGTAGGGGCGGTATTATTTCAACACGGAAAAAACCGGGGGAAAAGGATATCGTCGCTTACGCGAGTAAAAAGCTGTCGGATACGCAAAAACCTTATGCTGCTGTCGAGCGCGAATGTCTAGCGATCATATGGGCAACCGATAAATTTAGGTCATACTTAGAGTACGCCCCTTTCGAGTTATACACAGATAATTCAGCGCTAACTTATATGCACAAAGCGAAGGGAACAAACAGTAAGTTGACCCGCTGGGCGCTACACCTGGGTAACCTAAATTTCTTATTCAGTCAATGAGCCTTGTTATTAATAGCAAGTAAATCTACATATTTATAGTATGATCAATAATTTCGGATACATCAATTTTTTAGAGACGCTACTGAATTTTTTATTAATTTTTTTTTTTTTTTTTAAGGCTAATTGATTAATTAAATGCATCTTTTAAGAGTAAAATTAAAGTTCAACCCTAATGTAAAAGGGTAAAAATCTACCCTAACATAAAAAATTTAAATGGCGACGACTAATTTTTCTTACTTATTTCATAAAACAAATTTATGAAAATTAAATAAAAAATTTTTTACAAATGAATAACTTGATCTATAATTTTTTTCTATAAATTTGGCCATGTCAATCATANCTTGATCTATAATTTTTTTCTATAAATTTGGCCATGTCAATCATAGCTTTTGATAAACACTGAAAAAGTAACATTATTATTAAATTTTTCAACCCTCTTACTACACGTGTTAACATTGCTTAATCAGAATCAAGTTTTGCTCGATTTATTTGTGTATGAACTAAAACAATTTAGGACGGTGAGACTGTCGGATTTCAAAACTTTGTTTTTAAGAACCTTTCTAAAATCAAGGATGGAATGCTAAAGAGGATATATACCTCCACCCCCACATTGCCCAATTATAATTTTAGCACTAGTAAAAGTATTTAAAAATTAAACAGGTCTTTAGTGCCCATTTTAAAAATA
>NW_026099574.1:43702663-43703710 GCF_025091365.1 Daktulosphaira vitifoliae
AAAAAAAAAAACACATCATAATAAAACCAATAACTTTTCAGCTTCTCATCGAAGCTAAAAAAACGATTTGTCATATAAATACCTGAAAAAGCTGTAGGTGGCTCAATAATATAATCCATGTTCATAGATAGTCTATCTAGAACATTGCCCGGGTCAGGTAAATCTTCAGACTCCAAAATGGATTTATAAATTTGTGATAATGAAGCAGACTGAGTGGCCGTATCTGTATACAAGACACTTTTAGTTAAATCTAATTAGTTGTCATTTTAAATGCACACTGAGGGCAGGTAAATGGTCAGATTTATAAAAATAAATATAATAAGTGATAGGTAAATACATCAACAATTTTTAAATTTGTAATTTTTTTGGAGGTTTCCCCCATTTACGGGAACGAGGGAATTTTTTTCAATTTTTGAAGGTAATGTCTTCGACTAGATACGATTTGTAATCTTTTGGCGTATCATTGAAGGAAATCGGTTCGGTGAGAGCTAAGAAAAAGTGGTAACATACTCAAAAAAAAAAACACATCATAATAAAACCAATAACTTTTCAGCTTCTCATCGAATAGTAGATTTCCACCTTCGGTGTATTTTTAAACACGGTAAAAGTGGATTTCTGGCGATTTTGTATTTATACATACACGCGCTCTGACGACCTTTTTGTGAGTCGCACAACGCCGCGAACACAACCATTTCAGTGTTTCGATAAAACGCTAGGCAGGTAGGGTGATCATACAAGTTATCACACCACAGCGATCGTTACATTTGACATCGGGTCCCATAAAACCGTTTGTATTATTAATTGTGTCGTCACGATCATAAAGATTGATAATGATGGTAATCGTATCATTGCAATCACATTCCCAGGTACAATTCACTGTCATAGTGCTTTATTAGTACAGTATCTAGCAAAAACAATAATTATACAAACGGCCAGCATTGTTAACGTTCATACGCGAATGCAAATCGCGTATTCTCGCGATTGTTGATATCGTATTTCCGAATAACAAAAACAAACTACCACTTGTACTTTTCATTTTTGGTTAAT
>NW_026099574.1:43703810-43706489 GCF_025091365.1 Daktulosphaira vitifoliae
AAATATACAAAAAAAAGTTGTTTTTATTTTTATGCAACATGATAATATCAATTAAAGTGTGTGAAAAATTTTTTATAGGATAGTTTTTAGGAAGTCATTTGTAGATTAAGAAAAATCTTAGAATTTTTTTCAGATATTCGATGAATATTAAGCAGAAAAATGTTTAACTGTATCAATTTCTGAATAAGTCGTCTAGTTATAATATAATATATTTTATTAATGACTATGTTATTTTTAAAAAATTTTGTGTTACTCCGTGAATTAGATTAAAATTAGAAAAATAATTCAGAAATTAGTTCGCTCTCAACAAGATGATAAAAAAATCAAGTTTTGATTTTTTAGTATATTTATTTTTAGATTTGTTGAGATGCGAAATTACATAAAAGAAAATGTTTTTATGCTCTATAATTATTTTTTGGTATTTCTTTAGATAATGACGAATTATTGGTAGATGGACTTTTTGATGATCAGTATATGATAATGAAAAATGATGAAGCTATTCTTAAAGAAAATCTTTCACGAAAAATTACAAATAATAATGATAATAATAATGATGGCATCGTCAAATTACAATGTGCAAAAGATGAGTTTTCAAAGAGCAATTTGTTTCGTGGTAAATTAACTGAGGAGGCCCTNGAGTTTTCAAAGAGCAATTTGTTTCGTGGTAAATTAACTGAGGAGGCCTTAGATAAAATAATCAAAAAATGTAAAGTTGAGAATGATAACATCAGTTATAAAGGTATTCACCATAACTTCTTTAAAAGTATAAAATTATTTCTACATTATGTAACAATTACAAGGGTCAAAATTCGTCTTTTTTCTATACCGTTAGATTATTTTTTTTTAACTCGGTTCTGAACATTTATAATTTATAATTAAAATTAATTAGATTATATTAATTGAAGGTTATTAGTTATTTAAATAGATATTTATTCAACGTTTGTGTTAGAAATAAGTACAATAAGTAGAGTGACTTCATCAGTGAATGATCAATTACGAGTTTTTCATTGGATAAAGATCTTAATTACTTTTCATTTTGATTCTACATTCATTTATTTAATAAATGTTTTTTCTCCGAAAAATTATCTAAAATTAAATGTAAAATTATTTATAATTAATCAAGATAAAATTTTTAATTTATTATTTTATGTTGGAATTTTCCAGCGAATGAATAGTTAATGTTATTGTATCAAAAATTATGACAACTTGTCAGAACTTAATTTAGATATTTTTTGCTATAAAAATTACTACCTGAAACTTGTTTCAACCACTTTAGGNATTTTTTGCTATAAAAATTACTACCTGAAACTTGTTCCAACCACTTTAGAAAAAGTTTAGGTAAAATATTGGAGGTATTTGTTCACTTGTAATGTTCATTAATTGGTGATGTTACTCTATACAATATATTTATTTAATTTTAGACACTGTTTGATAAAATACAATTGAAATTCTCAAATAAACTATTTTATTTTTTTTGATAATCATATTAGAATTTCATACGGTAATTTTTATTGTCCACATTAAAAATATCATTAATTTGTTTAAGGATTATAATAAATATGAATCATTATCATTATATAGGGTGAGACACTTTGGGAGAAGACACTCATTTCCATGAAAACTATTGATAATTACAAATTTTTTTAGTAAGGGAAAAAATTGTTAAATTTAAAAAATTCGAAAGTAATATGTAGTAAAATATTTTTTTTCATCTATTCATAGTTAAAAAATCTAAAAGTTAAATTTCTTTAATCAAAAGCCATTTGTTTAGTTTAATGATGTGATTGTAAAAAAAATTAAGCAATTATTATTTCTATGATGTTTTTTATTCGATGAACCTTTTTTTTGTAATTGCATGATAAAATTTAATAATTTTTTACTAATTTTCTATAGATAATTTGTTGTTTAACATTAAGTTATCATTTTTTTTTAATGATCTCATATAAACATGTTTATATTGTTTGAACAATGTTATAAACCATATGTTCACCGACTTACCCGGCTAACTAATATATGTATCTTTGGAAATATCAGCTTAAATTTTACAATTTTAATTATTTTCAGAGATGATAAAAACCATTACCGATGGCTGTGTAGAAGAAGAATTATATTCAATTTGGATATTAAAATCAACAGATAATACATTAACAACTCCTACACAATAATAATAATAATATAGTTAAACTCATTAAAAATTGTTCTATAATATAAATTATGGAAACTATTAAATTTATTAATAAGTGTTTAAATTTATTTATATCAAATTATGTTTCATTTGTAATAGTGACAGATCTGTTTTATTCTGCCGTTAGGCTATATGTATCACATTTATACAAATATAATGACTTTAATATATTTTTTTGAGAAAAATTTGTTTTTTTTTGTTATAAAAATTTGCACAAAAATATAATATCCCTTATACAAAAAAGAAAAATGTGTTACCTTTTATATACTTACATACTATTTCCATTGAAAATTGTTTCTAAACTATTATTTTTGATAAAAAGTCAGCCCATGACTTTTTGATGATGCGGCTACCACCGTCCATCAATCGAAAGAGAAGATGGAAAAGACTAGACGGTATAGGTATGATAAGCACGCTAATTTTTATATTTAAACATTGTTTTAATATCATCAAACTTAACAATAAGGGTCCATGGTAGATAATTAATGTTTAAT
>NW_026099574.1:43706937-43710115 GCF_025091365.1 Daktulosphaira vitifoliae
ATACTTTATCATAATCGAGATATTAAGGAACCAGCAGATCAAGTAGCTTTTGGAATAAAACACCAATTTTTTTAAAATTAAACACTATCTAAAGATTTGCATCGAACGTTTATTTTTGATAGTGATTTTAATCACTGTCAGATATCATTATACTTGATTCAACTATATCACGTCACAACTGTGCCGCGACCCCCCTGTGCTGGGTTTTTTTTTCTAGTTTTACCATAATTTAAAAAAAATTTAAATCATTGAAATCTATTGTAAAAAACTATAAAATATATTTTTATATTTAAAGGAATTTAATTTATGTTATTGTGTTAGTGATTAAATTAAATTATTAATGAATTTTTTGAAAAATAATGCGTTAAAATAGACGATGGCTTTTTATTGATTTATTTATTTTTCAGCTATCTAATGAATAAGTGTATAACTACTATACACAGCTTGAAAAAATGAATTTTGACTTAATAATAGCAATAATTATTGCAAAAATTAATTAAGTATGCAAAAATATGCTATTTTTTTGAAAACATTCTTGATATTATATTTTACATTTTTTAACATTAGGATGCTATAACTTTTTAAAAAATGCATGAATCAATTCTATTTTTTAATAATAAATACTTTATATATACCTCTTTCATTCGACATATTTTTTTTTTAAATCGGACCATTTCCCTATATACAGGGGGGGTGCAAACCTTTTAAAATGCGTATTGAAAGTAGAACTTTTTCAACTTAACTTTTGAAAATGTTCCGGAAAGACTGACACTTTTATATATATCTTAAATTAAAGCTTATGTAATATACTTTAATTTGAAAAAAAAAAATTTGACCTCTAGAACTGTCTTCGTGGTGAAAACGGACATCAAAGTTAAAGAAAAACGTACGATTTCCGTGAAAAAAATCTCGATTTTATATGTTATATTATTTAATTTATATTTTATATAACTTTTGGAAAAATGTATGGATCAATATTATTATTTTTTATAACAAATATTTACATACTCCTTTCATCTGGCACGCTTTTTTTTGTAAATCGGATCCTACCCCTTTAACAAGGAGGGTTAAAACTTTAAACATGCGTATTGTTATTAAGATATTTTCAATTTAATTTTTGAAAGTATTCCGGAAATACTGATACTTTTATATATATCTTAAATTAAAGCTTATGTAATATACTTTAANTAACTTTTTCAACTTAACTTTTGAAAGTATTCCGGAAATACTGATACTTTTATATATATCTTAAATTAAAGCTTATGTAATATACTTTAATTTGAAAAAAAATATTTGATCTCTGNAATTCTGGGTTTTGTATTTTATTTTATTTTAAAATACCTGACAAGGGGAGTACAGATTTTCATAAATATTATATAAATTAAAATTAATATATCATAGAAAGTTAAACTTATTTAAATTTGTTTGCTTCTTTTAAGTCGAGAAAAATAACTTTGCAATTTGAATTAGCTTAAATAGCCAATTTTTTCACCCGACGGCATCGACGTACGGTTGCAGAAATGGGTAAACTTATATTTTACACACTTGGGGTACGAGGTTCCAACCTGCGAATGGCAATGAATTTTTTGCATTTTTTCTTAATTCTTTTTAAGTTAGTATAAATTTTTAACTCGTTTGATTTTTATCTTATTTAGATTCAATAACTTCAATAAAGATCAAGGATCCCATAATTTTAGTCGCCCCTTGTAAGAAGAAATTTCTTATTCGTATTAAAANGATCCCATCACTTTAGTCGCCCCTTGCAAGAAGAAATTTCTTATTCGTATTAAAATTATTTTACTATATTTTAAGTTTTAGCTTCGATGCAAAGCTGAGAAGATATTTTTTTGTGAATAACATTTATTTTCTCTGCTCTAACTTGACCTACTTTTTTCAACGATACGTCAAATGACTACAATTCGTATCTAGTTGAAGATATTACTCTCAAAAATTGAAAAAAAAATTCTAATTTATCAATTAAACAGTTAGTTATTACATCGTCTCCATAAAGACAATTAAAATCATTAATTTCTAATGTTTTCAAAATATTTATTAACGAATGAAGTTTGATATGATAGGTTTCAACTACAAAATTAAATCATTTTACTTTGTAATTTAATAATTTTTTTACTCTATTTGTGTGTGCTACTACTAGACTATAATATTACAATTTTTTTTTGTAACATGTTGCTATATAAATCATTTCTAAAAAAAATGATTGTTTTTTCTCCTGAATTAACAATTGATTTTTACAAATATAATCAAATTTTATAATACACTCAATTGAGTAAATCTTTTTAACAACTTTGTTTTGATTGGTACATTTAGTTAAAGTAAATCATTAAAATTAATTAAGTTCTCAATATTTCAATTATAGAATCTTTTCATCAAACAACAAAAGTTACTAGGAAATTAACACTATTACTCCTATTTAAGTTATCTATTACCATAAAAATGCAAAAAAATATCGAGCTTTTCTGATAAATTTACAATAAACAGTAATTATAAAACTTTCTGACTGCAAATTGATCTTAACGATACAATTTTTTTAATTGTCATAAAATTTTCTATTTAACTATGTCAATGTCAAACTTACCAATTGAGCTAAAAGTTATGGTAAAATAAATTTTTTTTTTTTTTTATAAACATTTACAACAATCAACTTTAAACGATTAACAAAATTGGTTAAATATGTCATTTTCCTTATTTTTAACTTATTAATAATCAAATTAATATTAAATATTATATCAAATCAGTATTAATTTAAAACAATTTTTTTTGTTCTTAATTATTTTTTTTTATTTAGATGCATGTCTTTATCTATCATTTGGTTTTTTTTTATAAATCTAACCCTTTACCTGCCCACAAGAGGGATTCAAAATATTAACTTTTTTTTTTTTAGTTAAAGTAAATCATTAAAATTAATTCAGTTCTGGATATTTCAATTGTAGAATCTTTTTAAATACCAAAAATTACTTAGAAGTGATTACTATAATTTCTATTTAAGTGTTCTATTACGATAAAAATGCAAAAAATAATGAGTTTTTCTGATAAATTTACAATAAATAATAATTATAAAACTTTCTGACTGCATATTAATCTTAAAAATAACATTGTTTTAATTCTCATAAAATTTTCTATTTAATGATTCATTCTAGTCAACGAAGGAGTAATTTTG
>NW_026099574.1:43711898-43872086 GCF_025091365.1 Daktulosphaira vitifoliae
TTTTTTTTTTTTTATACTCAATTATTGTTGCTAATATCCAATTTAAATTTTACAAATGTAATTTTTAAATTCATTTTAACTAATTATTTTAACCTATATAATAAAAATATTTATAAAGAACAAAGTCCTAGAAATTAAGCACGTATATTTAAATTTCTTCATGACTAAACATATAATGACTTTAAAGTAGTCAAAATTAAAGTAAAGTTAACGATTTTGTTTACAGTTAATATTACACAAATTAAAAACAACATAAAATTATGTATAAAAATTTAAAACAGAAATTCCTATTTTAAAAATTATGATTTATAGCAAGCTATATGAAAAAATAAATAATTGTGGTCACAACAAAAAAAGAAAAATGAAAAAATTGTTTTCTTAACATAAATTTTTAAATTACTAATTAAAAAATTAAAAAATGTTCATTCAATTTTAAAGTAATCATACCTTTTATAGATGTTTCTAAGGGCAACGAAGTACATGACTGCAAATCATGCTCTCTAAATTCATTAACTAATGTGATATTTTTATTAGAATCTTGTTCAAATTTACCTTCAGTGGTTAAATTAAACATACCTTTTAAAAGAGGCTCATTTTTAGTAGATAAAAGGCAACACTGAGAAACAGTGTGCATATAATTTATTAATTTTGAATTTGAATTATGAGGCTCGTCCAAAGATTTTGTATTTAAAATAAGATTTTCTATTGAGACGTCAGTTTGTGTTTCACAACTTAACGAATTAAACAACGACATTTCTGTTTGTGTCTCAGACACATTATACATAAGTTTATTATTTGTCTGAGTGAGTTTGTCAGAGGTTAATAGAGACGTCTGAACTGCTATATCTTCTACTTCCTTAATCCGTGACTCTAAAATATTTATTTCTGTAACGGATTTTATTGGAGCGAATATTTCTTCAGCCATTGTATTAGTTTGTGATCCACAATCTACTGAGATGACTAAATAAAATAAAAATCAATGATAACTTAAATCAAAATTAGAATAACACGTAAGAATTAATCATAAATAGAGGAAATAAATTTAGCAAACATTCAAATGTGCATAGAATTACCTTTGGATTTTTTTCTTAAGCCAAATTTCTTCTTGGCAATTCTCATTATTCGTCCAAAAATTTTAGCCATTTTGTACTAAAAATTATTGATTATTACTTTACTTAATTAACTCGTAACTGATTTTTGTATGAAAATCATCATCATTTATAAATATATACATAGTTGCTATGAAAAATATTTTCAAACCAGAAATACTAGTACAATTTCTATATGATAAACTTTTTGATTTTTAAATAATATTCCAAAAATTCTCAAAAATTAATATCAGATTAATAACTATTAGTGAAATTTATACTGATATATAATATTATCATAATATGAAATTGTACTCTTATGTTGTTTTTATTATATTTAGTATAAATGAATTGTTTGATAAAACAAAATTATTGAAAAGTATTTATTGATTAACCTTTCATAAAAAAATTTTCAAAAATATCATATATTTTAGCTTAAACTTTATTTTTTAAAAAAAGTGTAAGTTTATAATTATTGAATAATATTTTTCCTACTTATAATATACGTAAATATCACCCAAACTGCATAAAAAAATATATTAAAAACATTTTAAGCTTACTTGAGACCTACTAGCAAGATACCTTATAGTAACACTAATTATGATATCCACACTATCAATTTGTAACTTGAAATTTTAAAACTAAAAAATTTGTATACTACAGTAAAACCAAACTATTTTGATATATTATTCATAATTTTTGACTATAAATTGAATAATAGAGGCCGTTTTTTGTTTTTAAGGGAGATTTGAATGAAATTACTAAAAACACGTTGATGGACCAGTAAAATTTTTTTTTAAAAATCTCAAACCTTCACAAAATGTTTATTTTAATGTATATATAATAAAGTTAAAATGGTTTTCATTAAAATTTCAAAAATGACATTTTTTGATCCATCTTAGTGAGCATATATAATATTTCTTCTTGTAATTTTTTTTCACGTAACGTAATATGTTTTATAATTTTTTTAAAAAATAGTCGATTGATATTATAATAATACGTAGATGTAAAAATTTTGTTATTTTTAATTTGATATATCCATAATGACTCTACCAACTATATTGTGGTATCACAAATTTACGTACAGATTGTTTTAGAAGAAATATTTATAAGGTTATGTACAACGAGTACATATATAAAGTGGGAAATCAAAAAAATTAAGTGATCTAAAAAATGGAATATTATTTTAATAAATAAAATTGATAACGATTGTACGAATTTAACCATCCTAGTTCAATTTTTAAGTGGATTACCTGTGTGGTCAATACAAATAAAAACTCCCTTGCAAAAGTCTCATATTTGATACTTAAACTGTGATAATGAATCACTATAATTTCAATTTTAAATTATTATTATATTTATACTTGTGGAACGGTATAACATTGTCGGTAACGCTGCAGTGTTTAACGCGCACTGCCTCGGGATCGAAACTCGGTCACGGGCGGCTTCATTTGAGAGATCAGTTTGGTAATTGGAGTCACCATCCCACTTTCCGGCGACGGACTAACCACGAGTACGGATTATAAATTATTAAGAATCTCTTTCTTTAAAGGACTCTTTATGACTCTTAATGGGCTGATAATGCGAAAAAAAAATGTATATTAATAAATTTTCAAGCAATACTTTGTTTTTCTATATACTTCATCTTCTCATCAAATCCTCGAAATCACAACCCGAAAAAAATTATATTTTAACATTTTATTCAATAAATATATAGTAAAATAAAGTTTAACTTAGAAAAAAGATATTAGAAAAGTTAGATGTTTAATAAAATGTATAAATTTTTAATCAATTAAGAGACTTAAAAATTCAATATAAAATCTGATTAAAAGAAGGGTTTAAGATGGACCACAAAACTTTTCAAAAAATATTTTGTTGTTAATTATGAACAAATGGTTCACAATGGATCTTACAATTTTTCTTAGTGATTATAAATCTATAACTATATTTTTTCTATCACCACTCTTTTTGATATTTTTGATATTTTTGCTAATTAGTTGATTACTATAGAATATACTATATGGAATATAGCTATGAATATTATAGAATATAAAATCAAATATTTATTCATAAAAATAGTATATTTTTGAAAACATCAGTGATTTTCACAATCTAGGCAAGCCCAACGGTCTAATTTTTTACAAATTATAGTATAATATAAGATTTCTTTTAATGTATATTTAAAATATATATAAGTGTCAATATATCCGGAACATTTTCAAAAATTCAGGTGAAAAAGTAAATTTTTTGTGAAAAACTTGTCATTTTGAAATCCCACCTCGTGGACAAGTAAAGGGTCAAAATTTCCAAAATACACCAAATAGTGGGTAAAAATCTGAGATATCAATAAAAAATGGTTTGTTGATTTATTCATTTTCAAAAAATTCATAACACTAAAAAAAAAAAATTTTGGAAAATTACTGATTTTTAATTTTTTTTGCGTTTCTCTCATTTACATGGCCTCGTTTATCATTTCTAGATATTTTTTATAAGAGTCATTTGATTAAGATCAAACAATCAGTTTACTATATATTATATAAAATCAAAATCATGTAATATTTATTTAAATTAAACTATAATATATATTTTATTAGAATAAAATTGTACTTGTGGAGAGGGGATAAGGATACTTCCACGGCCTTTCTGCAGTCGTAAAAGGTGACTAACGAGATTGTGTTAATTTGACAGGCGCTGTAAAATTTTTTCAAAAAGTATGAGGAATCCTGAATAGAACTTAGACGGATTGTCCAAAATGGGATGTTCGCGGAACAATTGATGAGAAGAAAGAAAGTAGTTCGAGACGAAAAATGCCTAAAGAATAAAGTGTTTGATGCATGCCTGGCATCTTATGTGGTAAATGTTTTACCAGTCATGTGTACATGCTTACCCAGCATCAACTGGTAGAAATAATAAAGAGGTGAGTAGATCAGCTCTTGAAGTTATTAAGAATATTAAGATATTAAGAAGAAATAGGAGCAAGACAGAGTACATAAAACAAGTTTGACAAAGGAAAACACGTGGTAAATGAAATGAGGAGATCAGTAACAATAAGCAAGGACATGATAAGAGGGTGGAAAGTTTTAAGTATTTAGGATCAATTGTGCAAAAGAACGGTGGTATTGACACAGATTTAATTGTGGGTGGGTGTAGTGGAGAGAAGCGTCTAGTGATTATGCGATAAGAGAATACCAATGAGGCTGAAAAGTAATTTCCATAAGACTTTAGTGAGACCAGCTATGATATATAGTTCAGAGTGTTGGGATTAACAGCTAATATAACAGAATTGGGATAGTTATAAATTATAAATAAATGTAAATAATAATAATTAATAAAACAAATTTTCATTATACAATTAAAACAAGTTAACAAGTATGTTTAGGCTGAAGATATTTTATTGATATAAAAATTAATAATAATGTAAAAGATATTATGATGTCATTTTAATTAAATGTTCACATCATTCAAAATTATTTAATATAAATATATCAAATAATTTTTATATTATGGCTTTGCTATTCAGTGACAGCAACAACTTGTATAATATTATTTATGTCAAAATAGATAACACTTCACATTGAAGCTAATTTATGAATACAATGCAATACATTAAACATAGTTTATTATAATGTATTAATATTTTTTTAATTAAGTCTCGATACTCTAAACAGAACAATATATATATATATATATATATATATATATAAAATAATGTTATCTATCTTAATTCAACTATTCTAACATTCATGAGTTATTTACTATTTCAGTTATGAAATTGTAATTATAATTTATCATAAGCCATTGATAGCTAGAATTTTTTTTAAAAATTATAATAGCCCCTTTCTTTTAATTTACTTTATGAAATGGTATTAAAAGCTGCAAAAATTCTCCCTGGAAATATTTATAACTAACCCATAAAATCATTTTTAATTTTATTTTTGTAAAATGAGGTACATACCTCTCTTTCCAATATGACTATACTGTTTGATGTTAACTATAGGCATGACACAATTCCGCGCCGCTTTGTAGTACACGGTGATCCGCGCTATTTTTATCAGCCGTCGCTCTATTGTGGGCATTTGGTAGTTTGACTATCACCGCGTGTCATACGCCTTGGTGCAAAAGACAATAAGTGCAGCGCATCTGACGACATCCCGCTGCAAATGATACGTTGAGTCTTATCCCCGTTGTCAACAAGACAACGTCGAGGATTTACGCCACTGTCTCTGGATGTGTCACACAACCGGGCTCGACGAACCGATCTGCACCGTCTCCATCAACGCTGCTAACCATTTGATGGCCAAGGATCATGACGGACTCTGCGTCGCTGACACGAGCAAAAGTACCGTAATATTACGCGAAGACTTAAATTAATTATGTTCGACTTTTCGGTTCTTTTTAAAATAATATGTTGTTGCACATCATTAATAAATGGACCACGAGTTTCAAACATCAAAGCCAGTGTTGACTACATTAAATAATTGACGAACAAATTGATGTAAAACATTAAAACATGAAAAATGGTAATAATATATTTTGTTTAATTTCTCCATATATACATAGAAGACAGTCATAGACACAATTCTTTTTAACATAAAGTATGTACTATAAATTTTAATTTAACATAAGTTTGAAGTTCGCTTTATTTCTAGAAAATGTTTAAAGAGTTAGTAAATGTTAACTTTTCATGCTAAAGTAGCTATTTTATCATACCAAATAAAATGTAAATAGCGTTGTTTATTTATAAAGTTTTTTTTTTTTAATCATTCATTTTTCATTTTCCTGTAGATAGGGGCTAAGAATACTTCCACGGCGCCTCTGCCAGTCGTAAGAGGCGACTAATGAGGTTGCGTCAGGTCGGCAGCCGACGTAAAAATTATTGTCAAAAAATTATGAGGAAACCTGAATAAAACGTAGGCGAATTGTCCCATCTCGGATGTACGCGGGGACAACAGAAAGTAGTTAAAAACGAAGGCCTAAGGAATAGTGTTTGATACCAGCCGGACAACTTGTGCGGTAGCTGTTTCACCAGTCATGTGTACAGGTCTACCCAACTCTCGTAGTGTGAACGGTGTAGGGACATCACCACTTAACTCTAGACTGAACTCGTGTATGAGGATAGATACAAAGTAAGAAAAGGTACTTGGAATGTTGGAATATTAACTGGTAGAAGTATTAAAGAGTAGAAAAGTTGACATTTGTTGTGTACAGAAAACTAAGTGGAAAGGAGAGAAATCTAGGGAAGTAAGTGAGGGTTATAAAGTAAAATACTCAGGTAAGTCTAGTACAAAGAATAGTGTAGGGATAATAATGGATAAGGAGATGAAAAATAAAGTAGTAGAAGTAGTTAGGAAAAGTGATAGGATTATAATCGTGAAATTGATTTTCGAGGAAAAAGTGCTTAATGTAATAAGTGCCTATGGACCACAAGTATAATGTGATGAAATAGACAATGAAGTGTTTTGGAGAGAGATGGATGAGGTGTTGCAAGGGGTACCTGGCAATGAGGATTCAGTGATAGGTGAAGATATGAATGGACATGTAGGTAATGAGAGGAGAGGATATTAAAGAGTACATGGAGGGTATGGTTTTAGTGGGAAGAATGAGGCTGGAGAAAGAATCCTTGATTTCGCTGTGTCGTATGATCTTGCTGTGGTTAATACTTATTTTAGAAAGTGGGAAGAACATTATATAACTTATAAGAGTGGAAGGAATAGATAACAGATTGATTATTTTATGTGGAAGAGAGTGTAAAGCAAGTAAAGGATTGTAAAGTTATAACAGGTGAGAGTGTAACTACACAGCATAGACTGATGGTAATGGATTTTTGGTGTACCGGAAAAAGAATATACAAAAATAGAAGGAACACGGGAGAAAAATCGAAAATCCGTAGGTAGAAATTGAAAGGAGAAAAGGAAAAAGAGTTTGTCAACATGGTAAAAGAGAGGACAGTGTGAAAGTCGAAACAGACATAAATGAGGTGTGGAATAGATTTGCTAGTTGTGTTAAGAATATTGCAAAGGAGATTGTTGGTGAGAGTAGGAGTAGAATGCAAGGAAACAAGGAAATCTGGTAGTGGGATGAGGACGTTAAAAAAATCATAGAAAGTAAGAAAAAGCAATTCGAAGTATGTCAGAAGAGCAAAAAGAGAGAAGATTAAATGGTGTATAAACTCTTGTGCAAAGAAACCAAGTGTGAAATAAGTAAGACAAAGTTAAAGAGGTATGATGAGTTGTATGATATGCCTAAGGTGGTTGAAGGAATTTTTAAATAAAATCTTATTAGAAGGAAAATTTCCGAATGAATGGAGTAATAGTATTTTGGTCCCGATATTTAAAGGTAAAGGTGAAATACAGGAGTGTAAAAATTTTAGAGGCATAAAGCCTATAGGTCATAGTATGAAAATTTGGGAAAAAGGAAATAGTTAAGAGAATAAGAAATGAGACATCGGTATCTAAAGACCAGTTTGGATTTATGCCTGGTAAGTCAACAATGGAGCTATTATTTTGTGTGAGGCAACTAATAGAAATGTTTAGGGAAAAAAAGAAAAAGCTTTGTATGGTATTTATAGATTTGGAGAAAGCGTATGATAGAGTACCGAGAGAGATTCTAAGGTGGGCATTAATGAGAAAAGGAGTCCCAAAAAAGTACATTAATATAATTGAGGATATGTAAGATGGCACTTGTACTAGGATAAAAAGTGTGGGAGGAGTAACAGAAAGTTTTTGGGTAGAAGTAATTAGTAGGTAGATTTAATTAGTGATAAAGAGGTATCAATGAAAAAGAATAAAGCAGTAGGACCAGATGAAGTGCTAATAGAGGTATGGAAAATATTAGGCGGTGTTGGCATGAGGTGGTTGAAGGAACTTTTAAATAAAATCTTATTAGAAGGGAAAATACCAAATGAATGGTGGAAATTATAGAGTCATAAAGTTTATGAATCATAGTATGATAATTTTGGAAAAGGTAATAGATAAGAGAATAAGAAATGAGACATCGGTATCTTAAAACCAGTTTGGTTTTATGTCAACAATGGAGCCATTATTTTATGTGAGGCAACTAATAGAAAAGTTTAGGGAAAAGAAAAAAAAGCTGTGTATGGTATTTATAGATTTGGAGAAAGCGTATGACAGAGTACCGATATATATTGTTAATATATATATATGACATTAGGTGATGACGTGATTGGAGAGGTGGAGAGTTTTAAGTATTTAGGCTTAGTTGTGCAAAAGTGTGGTGGTACTGATGAGAATGTAAGACATAGGATTAAGTGCGGGTGGTTGAAGTAGAGAGAATCATCTGGTGTCTTATGCGATATAAGAATTCCAATGAGGCTGAAAAGTAAATTCTACAAGACTGTAGTGAGACCAGCTATAATGTATGTTTGAGAGTGTTGGGTGGTTGATAAGAAAGTAGAGCGGAGAATGAGTGTAGCAGAGATGAGAATACTTAGATGAATAAATGGAGTGACTAGAGAAGATAGGATAAGAAATGAGCATATAAGATGGAGTATAGATATAGCGTCAATTGTGGTTAAGATAAGAGAAAATAGACTTAGATGGTTTGGTCATATTATGAGAAAGAAGAATCGGAAGCTGTAAGAATAGTTATAGAAATGAATGTTGAAGGAATAAAAGGTAGAGGAAGACCAAAAAAGAGATGGAAGGATGCTATTGAATGTGAGCGTAGAGAATGTGGGAGATCGTGTCAAGTGGAAGTTTAGGATAAAAGTGGCCGACACCAAGTAGTTGGGATTAAGGAGAGGAAGAAGAAGAAGAAGAAGATTCATTTATTTTTCAACAAATTGGAGCGTTGTTAAGTAAAAAAACGATAGCACAGTGGTATCACGGCACATTATGTACGTAGCATAGTTGGGACAAGTATAGATTTAATCTGGCAGTGATTAAAATCACTATCATTAGAAACGCTTCGATGCGAATCTGTAGATAATGTTTAATTTTAACAAATTAATGGATTATTCCAGAAGCTACATGATCTCCTATTTCCTCATTTATATTCTGATTAGTAGTTCTTTGATTTAAAAATATATATATATATATACTAATTCTAGTTATTAAAGTTAGTATGAAAATGATATTCAATAATTTAATATTGTAATTTATACGGAGAAATAAAAAAAATAATAAAGTATTTGTATATTGTTTCACTTATACGTGTATAAAAATTTAAATGGTTTAATGCAATATTTTTCAATAAAAACTGTTTTTTTACTTATGAATAAATACACTGGATTACATGGAATGAGGCGTCATATGGGGGGGTCAAGGTGGGCAACCGAACCACATACTTTATAAACAACCCCAATTGGCCTGCAAAATTAATGCACCAATTTTTTATACAACAATTCAAATTTTAAAACATTGTATTATTATGGTTATATAGGCAATAAACAAATATTCTGGTAACAATTAATTAAGTAAACAATAAATATATCATATCGTACGATTGATGATATTCGTACTGGATGCTATTAAAATAGTAAGTATTATTATAATTTATATTTACCACTTATGTTGATTGTCATTCATAATGTACGGAAAAATTAAAAAAAGAATAATTTAATCAAGTAGGTATATCAATTTCATAATATTAAATAATGTTAAACATAATGTTAAAAAAAACCAGCACAGTGGTGACGTAGCATAGTTGGATCAAGTATAATGATAATACTACGATCATATAATCTAAATGATTTTATTATCAATAAGGTAAAAAAAGGAACATATATTGTTACTTTAGATGGTATTATTTGTACTGCAATAATTTTGGTTATTAGTATTAATAACTTACATAATTTAAAATAATGTAACGTTTAATTAATATTTTTTTTGTTAACAATAAAAAAATTCAAAATTTTATCAAATAAATTACAGTAATCTACTTTTATATTTTAAGTTTATTATTATAATAATACTTCTAGCCCAAGTAAACCTTAAATACAAAGTTTTTTCATTAATCTACAGTACCTCTGTTAATTTGTATTTTTCATGACCTCAAAACTAATTATTAAAGAAAAACAATCTGTCAAATAGAAAAACATTTTAATTATACAAATTTATGTTAAACAAACATAATGAATATTATTATTTTTTAATTATATAATGAAAACAGTAAACAATTTAATTAAACACAATTTAAGTAAATTAATTGACTACTGAACAAAAAAATATAATATATAAGAAAATATCAATAATTTTAACGATTACGTAATATGTCTAGAATTGTTTTTGAAGATATTAAAAAGTTACGGGGGCTAAGTCTTAAATTAATTTTGCATTTATATTCATTATTCTCCAGTTTACGCAAATTTTTTTTATGAGCGTTTGATAATTTGAAATCTAAATGAAAAAAAATTGTTAATTTTACAACAGATAAACTAATAATTTCGTAGGTACCTAATATGATGCATTTAACTGCCAAAGGCGCGTGTTTCATATAAAACGTTTCCAATCTACGCAGTTCAGAAGATGTTACAGAAACCGATTCTTCCCAATCAATTAAATTAATAATATAAAATTGATTTCTATCCACACTATTTTCAATATCAATACAAACTCCTCTATACCATCTACCATCACCTAAAATAAAGTGTTAGAGATATTAACAGAAAAATAATGTAAAATGTTTTTTTTTGTGTGTAACATATATCTATTAAAGACACTGTTTGATTGTTATGAGTTATGATGCACTCATATGAAAAAAAAGGTACTAATTAATTCTTTGGGTTCATATATAAATATCTACCATACATCCGTATGAAGTTTATTAATCTACTTATTATTTTATTAATTATAATTGTTGATTACTATATTTAACGGCACAAAGCTCATCATGTCGCGGTTTAAAATTACACTCTTGTGTCTGTTTATAATATGCATTCATTTTTTTCTCCATAGATCGTATCATTTTTTCATCTTTCACTTTAGTCATGCAAAAATAATCTTCTTGACAGTACAACACTCTCATGCTATATACATAATTATCACTTAATTTTAATTGTGGAATATTTTCCAGTGTATATATGTGTAGTCCATTGTCGACCTTTGCACCTTGCGGTTTGTCCCCAACAACTTTATTCTATTAGACAAAAAAAAAAAATAGTGTTATTACTATCAATTATTTATTATTATGACTTTAATTATCTAAATCCTCTCTGAAAAAGTATTCTGGATAATAAAAGAGTAACATTAAGAACAAAAGTATTCATTATTAATTAAATAAGAAAAAATTTAATATATGATTTCTAATTACTAAGTATCTTTTATTGCGATCCACTTTAACATTTGACAAATCATACGCCACATTAACTAAAATATAAATAAAAAGAAATGTTTTAGCTATTGTTTTAATATAATTTTAATTATTGTTAACTTTTACATACAACTATTTGTAATATCATCAAATATAACAATAAGAATATTTATAAATAATTAATGCCTAGAAATTTAGCGTGTCTATTTAATACGTCGCATCAGCTAAAATATAAAATGAAAAAGTTATTTTACATATTAAATTCCTAATACTTCTTTTTTCAAATTTTTATATAAAAGTCTATTATTTATTTTTTTTTTAATACTCAATTATATTTACTAATGTCCAATTGTAACTTTACAAATATAATTTATTGATTCATTTTAATCATTTTTAACTTTTATATACAACATTTTTATTTATATGATAGACTATAACAATACCCACATGGCAATTTCAATATATTAATATTGTCAAAATATTCTTACAAAATACTTTTTAAAATATTTTGAATAAAATATTGTGACAATAATTCATAAACATAATAAAAATATATTCTATTGAAATATTTTCATAATATGCTCACAATATAATTTTTTAAATATTTGTTTATGTATATTTTGATAATATATTAAAGAGAATAAATACAGTATATTACACCGAAAATATTTCTACAATGTGCTTAAAAAATATTTTTTTAAATATTTGCTTATAAATATTATGAAAATATATTAATTAAAATAAATATAGAATATTTAACTTGAAATATTTGTTGAATATATTATCAATATAATTTTTTTAATATTATAAATATATATCTTGTTGGCCAACTGAAGTAACTTAAGAGACACAAGCCATCCTCTTTTCTCCCTTTAGTTACATCTTTGGATGATATTGGTATCTTGTTATATAATACTTATGTATTATATATACATATTCCTAAATCTTTAATAAGTAAACAGCCATTTTCTCTAATTAGTATCAATTTTAATTAACCTAATTCAATTAAGCTAAGTAAGTCAAGGACAGTAAAAAAAACCTTGTTGCTATTATTTGCAGGCCTATCGAGTTAAAATTTTTTTAGTTTTATCAGCGCAATTATATCTTATTATTGTCCTGTGAAACTAAAAATCCTAAAAAGTTTTTTTATTATAGTTAGAATATATTTCTATATTATCAACAATAATAGTCAGTTTCTAACTTACAAGGAGAAATCATGGTGATGGGATCGCCGATTTTCAAAAAAATTATATGAATCTAATCTAAATTGAATATAAAATTGTATTTACTTTGAATTTTTTTAAACAAGAAAAATTACTTAACAGACAAATAACCATTTGAACTACCTTAAATAGTCTTTTTTATCCTATTTCTTTCGAAGCAACCTGTGGGTCAATGGGTCACGTACGGGTCTAAAGCGCTAGAAGTACAGGGTTCAAATCCCGCATAGTGATCTATTTTTTGCATTTTTTAATATATTTATAAAACATTTTAAAAATATTGTCACAATATATTTTTTATAATATTTTAGAAATATACCTTTAAAATATTGTGAGAATGTAATATTCGCTGCCAAAGTATATTCTGAGAACATTGTGAGAATATTTCAATATATTCTGGTTATATTCTAGAAATATTTTAATATCAAAAATAAATATTTTAGGAATATTCTAGAAATATTTCATTGCTATGTGGGTAGGTATATTTGTAAACAATAAATTCCTAAAATTTTTCCTTAAATTTATTCGTGACAAAACATATAATGACTATTAATTTGTAAAAATTCCTATTTTAAAAATGATGATTTATAACGAACTAAATAATTTATGAAAAAAATTAATAATTTTTTTCTTTATATAAATGTCTGAATTATTAATTAAAAATTTAATAAATTTTCATTCAATTTTAATGTTAAGATACCTTCCATAGATGCTTCTAAAGGCAACGAAGTACATGACTGCAAATCATGCTTTTTAAATTCTTCAACAACTCTAGCATTATTACAAGAATCCTGTTCAAATTTATGTTTAGTGGTTAAGTGTCCTTTTGTGACATACCTTTCAAACATTTCATGGCTGTCATTAGTTGTTGTAGGAATAACTCCATCCTCAACGAAATTATTTACTAAAAAAATTACTAAAAATAATAAATTGTTGTCTTATTTGTAAATCAAACATACCTTTTAATGATGATTCCTTTATAGAGTTTATAGGTTCATTTATAGTATCTAAGATACAACACTGAGAACCAGTGTGTATATAATTTTTTAACTTTGGAATTGATTTTAGGGGCTCATAAAATAATTTTGTATTTAAAATAATATTTTCTAATGACACCTCTGTTTGTGTTTCACAATTTAATGAATTAAGTAATTCTGTTTGCGTTTCAGACACATCAAACATTAGTTCCGTATTAGTCTGAGTAAGTTTCTCAGATGTTAATAAAGATGCCTGAACTGTAATGTCTTCAACTTCCTTAATTTGTGACTCTAAATCATGTGTTTCTGGAAGAGAATTTGATTGAATGTTTATATCTTCTATCAATTTATTTGTTTGTGATCCACAATCTACAGAGGTGACTAAATAAAATATAAATCAGAATAAAAATATGATAACGTAAATAAAAATTATAATGACTATAACACATAAGAATTAATCATAAATAGAGAAAATAAATTTAGCAAACGTACAAATGTGGATAGAATTACCTTTACATTTTTTTCTTAGCCCAAGTTTCTTCTTGGCAATTTTCATTATTCTTCCAAAAATGTTAGCCATTTTGCACTAAAAATTATTGATTATTGCTTTACTAAATTAACTCGTAATTAATTTTTGTGTGAAAATCATCATCATTAATAAAGATATACATGGTTACTATGAAAAGTTTTTTAAACCAGAAATACTGCAAAAATTGTTATATAATAAATTTTTGGTTTTTGAATAATATTCCTGAAAATTTTCAAAAATTAATATGAGATTTTTTTTTCAAATAAGTGCTTTACCATAAAAGCAATTACAACATTAAATTTTTTTTAATTTTTCCCTAAAAATTACAATACTGCATTTTTATAATAAATATTTACGCTTTTAGAATAATTCACCAATTTCTTAATATTGCAGTAACCTTTTAGCTTCTATGCAAAGAAATATCACTCATTCCCCGTAAATGGAAGAAATCTCCAAAAAAATTACAAATTTAAAAATTGCTAATTTTCTACATTTTTTTTACATATAACTGCTACAACTTTTTAAAAATGACCAAATCAATATAATTTTTTTTTAATGGATTCTTGATGTCTTTACCTATTAGATAATTGAAAAATGTATGGATCAATACAATTTTTTATGTGAAGTAGAATTTATATACATGTTTTATTCGACATACTTTTTTTTTAAATTGGACCATTTCTCTATATACGGGGAGGGGTCAAATCTAAAAAATGTATATAGAAAGTAGAACTTTTTCAAATAAACTTTTGAAATTGATCCGGAAAGTCTGACACTTTTATATATATCTTAAATTAAAGCTAATGTAATATACTTCATTATGGAAAAAAAGTTTCGGACTTTATATTGTATTCACGGTGAAAACAGACATCTTAATTAATAAAAAAAACCCAGCACAGGAGGGTCACGGCACAGTAGTGACGTGGCATAGTTGGATCAAGTATAATGATATCTGACAGTAATTACAATCACTATAAAAAAAAATGCAAATCTTTAGATAGTGTTTAATTTTAAAAAATTGGTGGATTATTCCAAAAGCTACATGATCTGCTATTTCCTTATTTGTATCCTGATTGAGATAAAGTATGTCGACTGAAAGAGGAATATAAATATTATTTTTCATAAAAAAATTGAATTCTTCCATACACTTTTCAATAAATAGTGTATAAAGTTAAAAATGTAAAAAATAAAATCGAGAATTTTCATACAATAATAGCATTCGGAAGTCATTTTCTATATAAAGACAAAATAAAGTCCGAAATTATTGTTTTCCATAATAAAGTATATTATTTTATCTTAAATTTAAGATATATATATAGAAATGTCAGAGTTTTCGGTACACTTTCAAAATTTAAGTTGAAAAATTAAATTTTTTTTTGAAAAAGTTGTCATTTTGAATCCCACTCTGTAAAAGGTTAGATTAATAAAAAAAATATACCAAATGATAGGTAAAGACATCATGCATCAATAACAAATATTTATATTGATTTGGTCATTTTTAAAAAGTTATGGCAGTTTTAAGTAAAAAATTTTTTAAAAAATTAGCGATTTTACTCTATTTAAGAAAACATTTTTATAACATGGCTTTTATTATTTCATTGGGCTTAGCCCGACTTCCCCTTTACTTTTTATATTTTGAAATTATTTACATTTGCTTTATAAATGTGATATAAAATGCACGATTCATAAGGTTTTATAAAATTTAATTTATACATTATTTATATGGCAAATAACTAGTATCAAATGTTATAAAATTTAAAACAATATTTGTGTTAAATAAAAACCTTGATTATTATTATTTATATTAAAAATTAAATTAAATATGATACCTACCAACTAAAATGTAACACAGCTCACAAGTTCAGTCCCAATAGGTTAAACACAAAATGAATAACGCTTTACAGTCAACATTTGTCACAGCCCTAGCTATACATACGCATTAGGAGAACGTGAAAATTTAAATAAGGGATTCTTTTCATATATTTCTAACAGTGAATTCCTTTGTGTTACATTTTGTGACTTCATCAATAAACATTACTGAAAAAATTGCAATTTCTACTAATAGAGCGAACTAGATAATACTGTTAGGCATTCTCGTTAAATATTTTATTCGACACGCACATGTTATCACCAATATATTCATTAATGGTAAACTTGAGTTATTACAGCAATAGAGCAAGGTCACTTTAAACAGCCGTTATTACTCTTATATTAAGATAAATCGTAAATAATTCGAAACATCCGCAATAGGCGCAAGACAGCCAACTTCAAGATGACCTAAATGTATATTTTTCATTATACATTACTGGACACTGATTTTTATGAGATGGTCATTGTGTGCTTTTGCATTTATTCAATGTATATACATTAATTCTTTTAGCATGCATGTTTAATTTAAATTAAGGCCCATTTTGTAAATGTATACAAGTTTTTTTGCAACTTTTTGGCTACATTCTTTAGGACAACTTAATTATTCTTAATTAAATATTATATTATCTCTTTTAAAATAATTTAACATTTTTATGGTGCATACATTGCTTACGATGTATTCGGGCTCTTCAAAACCTTTTTATATGTTTCATAACAAACATTCCTTAGAATACTGTTGACGGGCATTTAGGGTCAACCCCTAAATAACGACGAACCAATACAAAATCAAATTTTTTTTTCTTATTTTTCATTCTAATTCACATAAAATCTATATTTTATTTCTTATTAAAATCTTAATATGACAAACTTTTGTTTTCTAAACAATATTCCGGAAAATTCTCAAAAATTGATTTGAACAATTTTTATCATGTCCGTATTTGGTCTATTTTAAACCACTCTTTCAATCAGTTTCTTCGTTGAATTAGTATGAATAACATGCCAAGCACTACTCTATTTGTCTCTACATTTTATTGTTAAAATTATGAAGATAATCAAAAGATTGGGTAATGTAGGTATAATTTATTTTTTGACTAGTTTTTTTATAAATGAAAATAATAAAAAAGATATATATATATAACAACAAAAATAATAAGAACATTTAGTAAACACTTTAAGTGGTAAGTATAGCTCCTGCTTCGAACCAGTAATTGTTGCTCTGAAGATGAACTCTGCAACGAATTATATACATTAGGATAACCCTCAAAAATGTAATGTATTTTTTTACGCTACCCTTAATTTTTGTTAAATGATCATAAAAATAAGCTGTGCAAAATGTGGGACGGATCCGTTAATGTCAAACCGTGTCTCGGACCTCTTAAGTTCAATTGATGAGGCAATCTTAATAAACTTTATATATTTATATGTATATAAAGCTTTAATAATGGAAAGCTGTAAGAACAGTTATAGAAATGAATGTTGAAGGAAGAAAAGGTAAAGGAAGACCAAAAAAGAGATGGAGAGATGTAATTAAATACGATACGAGGACGACTGATGTGATTGTGTCAAGTGGAAGTTTAGGATTAGGTTGACCGACCCCAAGTAGTTGGGATTAAGGCGAAGACACAGAAGAAAAAAGATGAACTAATCTATAATTATAACTTTTTTTGTTTAACTTACAATAATGAATGTAAAACTCACGTAAATGAAATTTTATAAGAAATTCGAAAATAATAATAATAGAGAAAAAATATTAATTTCTCAATGAATAGCTTACAAAATCACTACAAAAAAAAACCTTGTTTTTACTATTTTTAAAATTCTAAAAGTTTAATTTTTTATGCCAAGTGTGATAATTATAATAATTTTTTTAAAAGCATTGTATAATCATATAAGAATAGTATATGAATTTGTCTATCATAGTAACTCACTATTCATGTGATTAGATATCCTCAAGTGATTTTATTTTTTATAGGTGTATATAAAAGTCTATTATTAAGAATACAAATATTTTTTATACTTATTTTTTCTGACGACTTAAGAATTGCATTTCTTTGTATTGCGTATACTTAAAGGAAATGTACTATCGGCTATATCACTCGTATTTGTGCGATTTTTAAAATTCATTTTTGTCAATATTGATAGGCTACTTATAAATATTTCCATTATTTAGTTTACCTACCTTTAACTCACTTAAATAGTACTTTGAAATTGTCGTTTAACTGACTAATTTGGAATAATTATGACACTTTGCTATTAATTTTTTATTATAAATCGATCGATATTTATACTTTTTTTTGCCGTTTACCATCGATAAACAATATCTATTAACTATTGAGTATAATCAATAAATTCATTGGAAGGTGAAGATTTTCTGTAACTAACTAGCATAATTAATAACTAAATTGGTTTGAGAAATCTGTAAGTATCAAAATACACAATAAAATCACAAGACCATTTTAGATTTTTCCTCTTGATATTGTCCTGTCTTCCTAAAATTAATGCTAATTCTTTCTATAAATATTTTATTTAAGTATTTTTGTTATAGATTTTATTTAAATAATTAAATCTCAATAATAATTGAGCTTTAATAATACACCTGATACGTAATTAACATTTGCACAATAAATTTAGAATGTTTGCAAGTAAGTAGTCTTAATTAAGTTACATTATAGTACCCACCAATTATTAATAAACTTCACGAGTTTAATAATACAAGATATGATTTATTTTGATATAATATTGATAAATTATTAAAAAGTTATTCGATTTTATTATCCTATAGTGAAACTAACACCATAACAAATACCACTCGTGTTATAATAATAATAAAAATTATCTTAAGAAAATTTAACTATAATGGTCAATAGCAAATGAGTAATGTAATTGAATGAAGGAATATTTTATTAGTGTCAAAATAAAAATTTTAAAATACATACATTAAATAATAACAAAATAAATTAATGTTGGCCTACATCTTAAAATTTTTACTTATTTTTAATCTAAATTAAAAAACTTTTTTTTTATAAGAAATTATCTATAAAATATTGTATTTTGCTAGCTATACGTTTGGCTTTACTTGCAGAGTAACATTATTGGAAGTAGGGAGTAGTTTAACTCGGTGTGACCAATGGAATCCATTCATCAATGGCCGCTGTTGAACACGACAGACAATTGCGTTTTGTCTATGAATATCTATATAAAAAACTCATAGGTGTGTTTCATAATAAAATTTAAATAGACTCGTAAAATTTTTACCGGTATATACATTTTTTATGACTGAAATAATGGGTGCAGTCTTAAACTATTTAAAAAAATTTAGTATTAAATTGAATTTTGTATTTAACTTCATTAATGATAGTAGGACAAACGTTGTACAATGTTTTATTAATTAAATATTTTTCCACGTTTTATAACATTTGCTGTAATAGTTTTGGGTTATAGTAGTATGTATTATTTATTTGCAATAACATAAATATTATTGTGTACTTACATTTTTTTGATTAAGAATTGTTGTTAAAATAATCTAATAATTCCAAAAAATGAAACATAAATGTATTTAATATACATGCATAAAAAAGAGGTACAATCTTGAACAAGAGCATTTATTTTACGTTGTTTCCTTTTAAATAAATAACGTTTATTAAAATCTTAATTAAACATGATATAGATTGTTTTTATTTAAAAATCATATTTCTTTAAAGTATGTACACGCTTTGCATTGTGGAAATCTAGACATAATAAAATAGTGAATACAGAAGGAGTTTGTAGAGATTTTAACAGGTGGTACTCGTTATTAATATAAAGTCTTGAATTATGTTAACCGATAAAATAATTTTTAAATAAATTGCGCGCGTTAAGTTTATGTCAGTGACACGGTTAGGGCAGTAGAAGGCGGAGGAGAGGCCGCCCGGAGGGCTTAATCCGGTGGGGTTTCAGACGATAGAAATGCAAGAAGAAGATGCGACGACTTAGCCTCAAGATGAAGACGGGTGGGAACGGAACATCCGAAGAAGAAGCGCGCAAAGTAGGAGTCCAAACCGGTCAGGTACAGTGCTGGTTCCATTTCAAGCGTCACACGTGTGTTAGTACAATTATCACCGGCGTTACCGTCGTGGCCACACGTCTACGCCGACCGTTGTGTTTTTGCGTATTCAGATATTAATAATCCGGAATATTGGAAAATAATTTTTTATTTAAGATTATAGCTTTTAATTGTAAACATTTTACAAAACTTTTAGTGCTCGAAACGAAATATCTTTTTCAGTATGCCGTATCGACTGGCTCGGAGGTGATCTATGACCGATGTCGGTGGCTGACTACCACCGCGTGCAGCCTATGCGCTTCGGAGGGACGACACCAAGTACCCAATGACGAGTAATGTGTCGTCATGAACTTGGGGCCCGGTCAGGGTACAACCTATGGGCCCTCGTCTGTTCCGTCTTGGTGGGCCACCAACCCTCATCACCATCCTTCTTCTTCTTCCACCTCGGATGTCGTAAGTACTCAAATTCGGAAGCGTATTTATAAACAGAGGGCTCAAATTCACCTTGAAATTTTATTCGACTACCAAGTTTTCTATTAAAAATAATACTATTAGAGAGGTTTTAAGCAAAAAAAAAAACAGGGAAATCAAAAATAATATTTATTATAAAAATATGAACAAATTTTCTTTAGCTCCCCAAAAAAGAATTTCGATATACGCACCCGTTTAATGAGTCATACAATTAAATAGTTTCATATATTTGAATCTAAGAACTGATAGTACAATACAATTTTTAAAGATCTTAGGCGTAGGAGATAAATTTTGTCTATTTTCTTGATATAGGCTTATAATAATATTATAAGTTGTATACATTTGAATACATAACGTTAATATAAATAAACAAATAAGCATTGATAAACAATTTTTTTAAAATTTATTTAACTTTTAAAATTTGTTGTTCGTAATACATATATTAAAAACGAAAGGGAAGTTTGTAATTGCTCCTCTGAAATTACAATCAATTAAAAAAAAGTTGTTAAATATGACCAATAAAATCATTAAATACACCTTTTACATTTAATGTAAAGATATGACCAATTTTTAAAAGAGTAGAATTCTGCTATAATAAAAGAGGGCATTGACGGTTTTCGGATTCGTGTGATCAATTCTCTAGTACAAAAGGTTTAAAATTCTCTCAATAAATTATTAGACGAATCGACATTAAAAAAAAAAATTAATCATAAATATATAGTAAAAATTGAGATGAATTTATGTATTTATTTTAGACAGTATTAATTGAGATTTCAAGAAGTATGATGTTAACCGATAGACAGCAAGAATCTTCGCTAATTTTTTTACTATTCAATTATATATTACTTTTTTAGTTCGTCTCTCATACTTTATATGGCTGTTAAATCAAAAATTTTATATAACAATATGCATATTTAACTAGATTATAATTCAAAAATAAACAGTTATCTTATTAAGAAAATGACTGATTGGAAGCAATTATTAGACCAGTACAGTTAATTCATTAAAATTTTTATACTATACAGGAGGAGAGGTACATTCAAAAATGTATGAATAAATATTGTTGTACCCGCATCTTATCTCATGTCAATATTTTAAAATAATGAATCAAAATCAGTATGTGTTTAGCGTTGATAATGGTAACATTGTTTCCGAAATACGTATCCGCGACTTTTCATTAATTTTTTTGTGGCTTTGAGTTTAATATTTTTTAGTTTTTTAAATTAATAATATTTTTAATATAGTTTTAATTTTACTTAATAATGAATCAAAAATTGTTATGGGCTATTATTTATTAATTTTCTAAATGGAATATTTTTTTATTTTATAAGCTCTAAATTATTTTTTTAGATAAATATGTTTAAAATTCTCTCTGAAATGATATACTTTTGTTAAAGAGGCGAAAAACACCTATAAAGCAATGAAATCGAACTTACGCTTTGAGGAACGACGCTTCCCAACAGAGATAGGTAGGACAATTGTTAAATATGTACATTACCATTTAAAAATACTAAGCTGTAAACTCAAATTATAAGGGATGAATTAAAATAGTACTTAACTAATGATAAATCAAGAAACATATAAAACTAAAAAATACCAAAAATAATATTCTTAACATGAATTATTTTAAAAAGAAATGAGTGACTGTCATTTTTAGAATCACTTTGTAGATTACAATTTCAAATTTACATCTAATATAACCAGATGAATTATTCGATAACTTATCTTTATCATCATACAGTGATACCATCACAACAACTTATATCACAACAAATTATAGGTGTTCGGCAATTAATGAAATAATTTTGACTCTACTTAAATTGCTTAATTATTTTTCTAAAAAAAAATTATGAATATTAAATGTTGATTTTTTTTTCAAAAATTATTATCTTTTTTATTTAAAAGTTTCATTTCACTATATAACAGAAAAATTCATATAAGCCATTCAATTATTTTGCTCTAAGCTTATAAAATATAATTTTTCCATGTCGTATTTTTTAGATTTAGAGATATTACATCAATTAGCCAATAAACAATTAAAATATTATTCGACGGAATTTAGAAAATGGCTTTTATTTATTTATTCTATAATTATTTACTGATTTTTATTTAAATTTAAGTTTTATCAAAAAGATAAAACAATTATAAACGTTCGTAGGAAAATCAAACGTTTCTTAAAATGTTTGCGATTGATTAATTAACAGCTCTTCGTTTCTCAAATTTAAATATTAGATATATCTATTATATTAATATGTGTTGAGAAATTGTAAAAGCTACTAGATTAAATAATGTTGGAGGTATCATATTTGTTAACATATGTATAAATTATGTTTTTATCTGATCAAGTCAAACCGCAACATGTGTCGAACTATAATCATTCCAGAACGATGATAATTATAATATTAAATAAAAGTTTTATTTCAAAAAAAGTATATTTATTTATTAATAGACGTTTGTCAATGTACTTGCTGAATACAAATTACATATAATTACACTATATGGTCAATAATTTACTTGTTAAAATGTTTAGTAGATTAAGATTAACAATTACTTATGTTTTTATGTAATTTATTTATTTAATTTATGTATTTTTTCCTAATTTTAATTAAATTTTTTAACTATAAAATTTATTTTATTGAATATAAAATATAATTTTAATATAAAATCTATTTTATAAATAAATTTTTATGACCTTATCTAAAAAATAAAAAATACCTTCATTTTAAAAACATAAATAAAAGTGGCAATAGTAAAAATGAATACATTTTTTGACAGTTCTGGTTTATGATACCTAGTAAATGAAATAATATCACTCTGCGTCCGTGTTGATTTCAGTGATGATTAATCTATAACACTTAATGATCTAACACGTGTAAACGTTCTGAGAAATTTATATTTAAATCAAAATTAAGTGTAGCATTTACGAGTTTCTTGTAAAAGTACTTATCTCGACCTTATTTAGGATGATAACAAAGTTATTACTTCAGACAGGGATTAATGCATCTTGTAGTCATTTTTGCAAAAGACTAAATATGCTTTATAAACCCACTTCCTTACAAACGAAACTTGAATTCTTAATTTTACCCAGGACTTTTATAAATTGTAATGTTATAGACATATTAGTAATACTATTCACAAGCTCTTTTAGAATTCTTGTGTTACAGATTGAGCAATACTGTCATTTTCTTGCATCAAAACAAGAAAAGAATTTTTTTTATTAAGCCATAATATATTTCGATGTTAGAAAATGTCAACAATTATGAAAATATTTTAATAAAAATAATAATCTTCAATAAATTCTCCACATAATAACCAAAAAGCAATGACATCGAATCAAAGTAAATAATTCCCATAAATAATTAATGAATTAAAAATAATTTATTACTAGCAAACTTATCAAAACTAATAATTATAAATAATTAATGTGTAATCCTAAAATCTTTTGAAACATAGAAATGAATTTTAATCAGTTTATTTTCATCCGATAGCGGTTTTATTTTTTTTAATGGTTATATACATATTATTTTATATACATTTTTTTTTACTACAGTGGAACTAATTATTATAACAGCATATGAGGTCACAAAGAAATCACGAAATCCTATGAAACTGTTTATATGTCATCGTGTATCACACTATGCGAAAAAATCATAGTGATTTGCTTGAAAAATATATAACTACTCATATAATTGTGTAGTATACCACTGACGATCATATCAGAAATATTACATTAATTTATACTACCAATATATTTATATAAAATTTTATATGAGTTTATCAGATATATGAATGTCTGTATAGTTAGAGACGAAACGAATCTCATGTAATTCTACAATATTCACCTGTCAACGAGATGTTAATGTCTGCGTTTCTATCAAAATCATGGGATTAATAGTTGAAATAAAATAATGACTACAAACGATGCCAAAGTTCAACTGTACATTATGGAATAATAAAAAACATTGGTGTATGTAGTAACAAGATAATAATATTATAATTTAGAGAACGAACGCCACCGCACAACTAGAACACGACTGACAGTGTGCACACAACAATATTAATAATGATTATAATAACATTACAAAGCCCCCGCTGTACATCTGGTATACAAATAGAGTCATAACAAGAGGATAGTTTATTTACATAATACAGTAAAGGATTTACAAATAGTCTTGAAAAGAGCAAAACACGACCATTGCTGGGCCAGTGATATCAAAGACTAGCAGCTTATTATCATAATACAAGTATGTACCTATGCTCAACTAAGTCTTAACTTCATCCCCGGTGTCGTATAAACATAATGATTCAATAATAAAACAGTAAAAAATGTATATATATATATATATATATATGGACATTAAAATGTCGATTGAAGACAGTTACCACTTAAAAAAAAAAGGCAATTCTGTAATCCGCTTTTATGGTCTAAATAACAATAATAAGAAGAGACGTGTATACTATTAAAATATATTTATTATTGTTATTCATCGGTGTTTGTACTAATATACCTGCATAATAGCATATTTTGTTATTGGACAATTTATCGCATTAGCTCACTACTACAACTGCTGCAATTGCTGAATTGATGGCCGCTACAGTATTTTGCATACTCGTGTACACATAATATATTACATTCATGTTGCTGCCGAGTTAGTTTCCCGTGATGTACCAACTACCAACCAGTAAGGCCCCCCGGGTTGTCATCACAAGCGTGACGGTAAACTTATACTCGATAAGTTTCCCTAAACCTTATCGGTTGGATCAAAGCTCCTAAATTACAAAAATCTCTGACGCCTCTGAGAAATAATTACTCTTCTGTCTGAGTATTTGAGAGAAGAACGAAAACAGATTGCAATTAATCAAAAACGTCCTACTGGAATTTTCCATTCGATATTTTACGAATCCAAATGTTAGATGTATAATTTCGATCGAAGATGAAGATAACCATTCAACTTGAATATACAAACGCATCTATCATTCTATGTTTACTAATGATTAGATACTACATTAAGATATAAAAATTATCTTGGCTCTAAGTCAAATCAATGTTACTAAAGTAATTTTTTGGCTGAAGTTTATTTTATATCATTTCATTTCTTTGGAAATTATATTTTTGATATAAAATATTAACATTAATATTCGTAAATTTTTAAAACAAATGTGAATAAATTAAACAGCGACATTGCTAAGTAAGAGGGATCAAGGAGAATTAATACATCAAAGTTGATGGGCGGTGCATTTTTTAATGATTATATCGCAGATGTTTCTATTGTAATTTAAACTGAAAAGATTAATTATATTATTCTCACAGCATCGTTTTAAACGTGACGATATGGTGTGCTTAAGTACTAGATATTATACTCAGTAGAGTAACTTTGTTGATTACGGTAACTCCTCTAATCTACACGGCGCTGAATGATTGAGCACACGACAATTAGCATATATATCTGTAACAGAAATGGCGCGATCCGGTCATCAGACTTATACAATGTTCCTAACAATAATTTATAAGTTGTCTCAGTTTGTCTCGTTATTATACATGACACGTTTCTCAGAAAATGCTAATAAAACAAAGCACGATAATCTCTACAATAAGATGGCTTTTAAGTGTTTTCATGTTATTTGTACTTCGACTTTTTTGCGTTAATAACCGTTTTATTATGAGATGTATAGTTGATTAGTTTTTATAAACATCTAGAATTGGTCAATTTATATTATAAAATTTTACAGAGAAGAATAACTGACGTTTAAAATATAACATTAAATTGAAATGTGTTTGGGTGATTATGTTTAATTTCTTTTTTTATTAGGGCTCAATATAAACGGATATAGTTTTATAAACTTTGGTGTCACTTAGAAAATAGGTCCAAAATCGTATGATTAGTGCATTCGACCATGCACTTACAAGTTAATGACAATAAGTTTAAAATGTTAGTTGCGTAATATTCCGTCAAAGATATTTTTGCATGGAAAATATTCTTGAATTGTAAGTATTAGCGATGAGTAGTACTAGTGGACATATTATGTATGTATATAATAAAATGAGTACGAGTTTATGTTTGGTAACATTTTATGTGTTTTTCTGTTGGATAACGCGAAAGTCACTGGGAATTATTGCGGAGGAGTGTCCTGATCGTGCTCGGTCGATTTATATACATTTTATACATATTATTACAGTTGCAGTGAAGCATCATACATCGTTCATTATAGTTCTCTGCAGCAGATTCACTTTATCAGTGCAGCCATCAAAATGTCACGGCACCTAGGGTGTAATTTGAACTGACCAGAAAATAAATACGGTAGTTGCTATTATCGATTGCTGCAAGTTTACTACCTTACAAATGACTTTACCCATTATAGGAATCCAAGCCCGAACATAAATTGTAGCAGATGTAAGCAGTATAGAGCTTTATTTAATTTCACGCGTCACGGTGCCGTATATTCCGCAACAGAACTGCAATGCATAACTATATGAATAAATGTTCAATAAAATATAAATTTCAATTGATTTAAAATCGAAAGCGTCTCTAGTACATAGTAATAAAATCTTATGGTACATTGTAAAATGACGGAAATAGTCACTCGAATTAATTCTAAAATTATTGGCAGAATCATGATTGCCTTTAGAGGGGGATAAAATAAAAAGTTACTCTAAAGAAAATTGATGTATTGGTAAAAATGCTTAAACATGACCAAACAAATTTGATTAATTTTTGTTTTAATTGTTTTGTTGCAGATGAGTCAGCTGTGTCGCGTGTGCGGAGAGCCTGCTGCCGGCTTTCATTTTGGAGCATTCACTTGCGAAGGGTGCAAGGTATAAACAAATATTGAATTAATTCATAAGAATGTGTTAAAAAACATTTGTTTCGATATATTACTTGGATATATAATAGTTATACAATTATTTTATTACAATAACTAAATGCCAATATTGAGATTTAATAGGCGTTCCATTTTGAGACCTATAATTACAAACCTGTGTTGTAAGTACTAATTGACACTTCTTACAAACTATAATTAGTCGTGTATTAGTATATCATTAATGTGAGTAGTTATTTATGATATTAATTCACATGTCATAAATTATAGTTTTCGTTAATGACAAACTATAATTACAAGTGTATTCTGTGAACCTTATGATTTTTCTTGACTCATTACATGCTTGCAACTCGTTAGTATTAATTGTAATAAAGTAATTACAACGTAATCATATTTTATTTAGGTTAACAGTTTAGAGGAAAAATTTAACGGCTTACGTCAAACGATAAATCATCTGCTGCATGTTTTCGCGTCTTTTTAAAACGAGCAACTTTCTAGAACAATCGAACACGGTGCGATAGTTAAACTGATAAAGAAAAAAGTGTGTTTTATGCTTATTTGCCGTTACCCAACGAGAGACTTAAACGCCGGTCAATATTATTTTTCACCGACACCGTCACAGGCTGTTATTATGACAGCAATAACTTATTAGACAATCGACGTTGACGATTAGACACGCTGATGTTTGTGCGTATGTGTATCTGGCCTGCTATAAAAACTTATAATGAGTGACGCGCACGTACGGTTTTTAATTATTTGTCGGCAGGAAAGTATAAAATTAAAAGCGTATATTTACGGTCGTCCAAAGTATAAACGCCATTATTTTATTGGAAATCATTGCACAATATCGTGTTGTACAATAACAATTAATAATTACCCACGCTGACACCGCCCCGAAAGATGAGCTACAACGCGTTTTATTATAACAAATATGACGACGACGGTAATAATAAAATCGTGTAACACAACAAGTTTTGTTCATCAATAGTTAATTTATGTTCGTACGTCATTTAATATTGTTGTTTGTGTGCTCATTCCTAAAGTGCATTACAATCGTAACGCTCAGTGAATGCTCGACTCGAATGATTGTTACACAATCATTTTAATAATCATTTTTTAATATAATTTATTTGTTCCTTCAAGAGTTTAAATTAAAAAATGGCGAATCGATAAGTTAAAATAGATAAATTATCATGAGTTATTTTAACAGGGTTTTCTTTTTTTCCTCCCTTTTATCACAAATACTTGGGGTCCCTTTATCTTAAACTTTCACGTGACACGATCACTTACGTCATCTACGCACACATTTTCCCTTCTAATAGGATTATATTAAAAAGATCCTTCAATCACCTTATACCAACACCGCATAGTATTTTCAATTCTTCTACTAGNTTCACGTGACACGATCACTTACGTCATCTACGCACACATTTTCCCTTCTAATAGGATTATATTAAAAAGATCCTTCAATCACCTTATACCAACACCGCATAGTATTTTCAATTCTTCTACTAGCACTTCCCCTGGTCCTACTGATTTATTTATTTTTATTCATTCCAATTCATCAAATCCTACTTACATCGCATAGGAACTTACTACATACAACACTTTTTCCTCTAAAATTAATTTTACGACTATAATTCTGTCACTTTTCCTAACNCTTTTTCCTCTAAAATTAATTTTACGACTATAATTCTGTCACTTTTCCTAACTACTTATATTACTTTACTCCTTTACTCTTACCTGAGTATATTATTTTATAACTCTTACCTATTTACCTCACTTTCTCTTCCTTCCACTTAATCCCTGCACACAATAAATCTTAATTTTTATCTTCTTCAATACTTCTACTTCTACCATTTATATTCTAACATTTCACGTACCTATTCTTACATTGTATCTATCTTTCTCCCTTATACAAGAGTCCAGCCTAGATTTGAGTGATGATGTCTTACACCGTTTACACTACAAGCGTTGGGTAGGCTATAAATAGACAGGCTGATATCAAACATTTTATTCTTTAAGCATTTTCCGTCTCTAACTACTTTATTTTCTCTCGCCTATTGTTCCCATGTACATCCGATTTTGGACAATCTGCCTAAGTTCTCTTCAGGACTTCTTATACTTTTTGACAAAATTTTACAGTTGCTGTTGAATTAACGCAACCTCAATAGTCGTCTCTTACTACTGGCTGAGGGGATATGGAAGTATCCTTATTCCCTATCCACAGTAATTTAAATTTTAACAGGGTGTTGTTTAAAATACAACATAGCGCCCCCTAAATTATTTATTATAAAGATAGATGTATTACTTTAAAGTTAATATATATTAATAAATAATGAAATTTGAAATCATTATGAGTCATTCTTATAACACCAATAAAGAATTATACGGTATCTCGGTCTCTTTTACTCTAGATGGACTGATGATGAGGTGAATCAGATTTTTAAGTATATAATAGCTTATGTTTTTTAACAAGTTTAGGCATATGGTTAGTTTTGTGTTCGTATCATAATAATCGAATAATTATTCATTGTGTGAATTAAAAGTGGATCGACTAAATTGAGTTAAACGATAATATATAGATCGCTACTTTTAATGGATTATTTTATACCTTAAAATAATAACTCTCTATAAAGTTATTGATTTGAAATGTGTGCTTGGCTGTTTTACAAGTATTTTAGTAATCGAACATAAATACATTAAATAAACAAGTTGTCATGTAAAAACGTTAAATATTTATCACAAAATATTTATTTATTGATGATTTAATATCGTCTGAACGCAAACATAATTATCATATATTAATTAATATTTTACCTGTATGATAAACGGCTTAAGTATAACACGTTAGGGCAACTTAATAAATTATTTTGAATATACTATAATCAAGTTAAGGTATAATTTCAGAGTCTTCATTACGACTTAAGCTCGTCATAAGGCTCAAACAATATAATACCCCCCATTTCAATCCATTGAATGTATTTTGTTAAAAAAAAAATTACTACAATATTCCCTTTATAAACTAGTGTATACAAATCAAATAGAGTATAATGGGATAAAAATATTAGTAGAATATTTAATTGATCAACTCATACTAACTGAATTGTGTTTATTGAGCGACAATATTAACGATAGTTAATAATAATTTTCCTAAATTAACCTGTTCATCTTAACCCTTAAGCAGGCGCGTACCTATTTTTAACGTTCATAGTCGCGTGGGGGTCTATTATACCACATTTCTAAAAACGTATAAAATATGTATAAAAAAGTTCATTTTTTTAAATTCAAAGACATTATTTGTTACCATATGATATATAAATATGGATAAAAATTAAAAAATTAAAATTAAAAAATAAATAAATTACAAAATTATGTGCATTACTAAAAATTATATTACGAAAAAAAAAAACTTGATTTTCAAAATTTCATTAAACAATTTTGGTTTATAAAAAAATGATTTTAACTGCAAAATCTTATTTTTAAGACGGTAAATAAAAGCTTTTACTATTTTAAAATGTATTTTTACTAATTTTTCTTGTATTTCTTTGAGCTCAAACACGGCTTATATTTATTAGTTTTATGTGTATTTACATTTACATAATCATTTTTCTGAATTTAATTTTTTTATTATTAATATTACTATACAATTTAATTATTATAATACGAGTAGGGTCAGGAGGGGTAATTGAGAATAGTGATAATTGTAAATGAGGCACCGATAATCAATGTGTCCACATTGCGACGGGATGTATTTATTACATGTTCGTATTTGTTCCGTATCATCGAGTAGTGGAAATTCTCAATAGATTATTTATTTTTAAAAGTTAATTGCACAGTCGGTGGCAGATCCACATAATCCCAATTCCACAATATTATATCGATTATAACATTGCATTTACGATAAAACGATATTTTGAAAAAAATACAAGTCCAAAAAAAAATTATAATGTTACAAGTCGCGTGGGGGTCAATATGACCCATTTCAACTTTGATGGATATTTTAAGTCATACATTTTTTTTTTCGAAGGTATTTAATTATGAAAATCTATTCAATATTACTATAAAACCATCTTCTAAATTTATATCTATGAACACATTTTATGCAATATAATACATCCGTTTTTATTTATGTGGAGGTATGCTAGACCCCCACGCGACTGTTTAAGGGTTAAAAAGTCAAAATTCATTGGATTGCCAAAGATTATTTTTCATATAGTTTCCTTTTTCTTTGTTCGTGTTCGTCGTGTTAAATAACTTTACAAAGATCTTCACACAAAATGGACAAGTAATCATTGATTGTTAAAGTAGGAAAAGATTTTAGATAAATTTAAATATGTAAGTAATAAAAATGTTCGAAAAATGCTATGAGATAATTTTTATACTTGATTTCTAATATCCCAAACTAAGTTACTAACTTAAAACTTAAAACTAGTTAGTCATAATGTTATAATTAAAAAAAAAAAAAACGAACGTACTGGAGCGTTTTTTATGATAGTGATCTAATCACTATCAGATATCATCTATACTTTTCTTCGCTGTAACACGTTCCAACTGTGCTAGGTTCTTTTTATGATAGTTGAAGTATTCGTATAAATGTATAACATACTGTTATCAAATGTAAGATATTTATATTTTTATTATTAACATTGTTTTTCAGTCGTTCTTTGGCCGAACCTATAACAATTTGGGTTCAATTTCTGAATGCAAGAACAATGGGGAATGTGTTATTAATAAAAAAAATCGGACATCCTGCAAAGCGTGCCGACTCCGGAAATGTCTGGTGGTTGGTATGTCCAAAAGTGGGTCTAGATATGGACGTCGTTCTAACTGGTTCAAAATTCATTGTTTATTGCAAGAACAACAGCAACATCATCATCAACAACATCAACAGTCTCCACCGATTGTTCACCTTCCGACAATTGACAATGGCGGTCGATCATCGGTAGAGCTAAGGAGAACACCACCTCTTCCATTGCCTTGGGACACGAAGCACCACTTAGATATGGATAATAATAATTCTTTACCTGGTGACTTGAATAAAGGAGGTGGTCGCTTGTCTGCAGTTGCAGCCGCAGCTGCCGCCATGCATGCCGTACGGCCTGAGTTCCTACATTGGCATTCTCCGTTTTTTCCGGCATTTCCTTTCCCTCCTCCATCACCCTTTTTTATGGCTGCTGCAGCAGCCTTTCAGCCACAACAACTGTTAAATAGGCCTCAATCGGTAAGTTCTAACTCTTCGTCAGTTGAAGAACTAGTAGGATCGCAATCACCAAAAGACGTTACAAAAGATTTGCCACCCGTCCAAGAGTTACCTATGGACTTATCAATATCCGGTACTGGTGGTAGCGGATATCATGATTCTACGAGGTCAACATCATCGTCACCCAAAAGCCATGGTGGTTTAAGTAGAGCCTCAAGCGGCCAACGGACTCCAGTAGATGATTTTTGTCCAAACTCTGACGACGACCTTACGCCAAATGATGTTTTTAAAGCTGCTCCTCTAGATTTAACTTATAACAGATCTTGAGTGTAAGTTTTAAAATTTTTATTACAAAAATAAAAAATCATTCATATATTTTTGTTTATGTTTATATGTATAATTATTACTGAATTAAAGAATGTAAATTTGTATTATACTATTACAATATAAAATATAAAATGCTAATTTAATGAAATATGTTTGTATATTTTCAAGGTTTGATTACAATGTTGAGTTATTTTTAATACACCAAATAATTCTCAGCTATAGCTGATAATTCTGTAGTTACAATTTGTACTACAGAGTTAATAATTAATAAATGTATTGATGATCCAAACAAGTAAAGAATAACAAAACTAAAATAAAGAAAATAAGCTAGAATTCTGAATTAAAAATTATTTACGTCTAAATTTAAATGACTAAAGTGTAATATGATTACAGGATGTAATTAATTTTTATTTTACAAAGCGCCATTATATAATATATTTTCCATGTGCTCTAAAGAGTTGAGAAGTTGATAAATATGATAGAAAATTAGTTTTTTGTCCGTTCAGGTTCAGTAAGTGTAATAGTTATTATCGACAAACGAGGAGTTGCGTTATATTCATGCACATAATAAATATTGTTGCTATTATTAAAAGAAAAAATCGGGCACGTGTGTGTATATTTGCATAATGTAATAACGTGTAAGGGACCTCCTGGGCGTGCGCCTCTATAGATATTATAATCATCAACCAGTATTGTCTTGTTCACATCTACACAGTACCACGCAAGATAAAAAGTAAAACGTCAGTATTAACGTTTAATGTTTTTAATGTTATTATATTATAAATTATTATTAATAATATGTACACTAGAGCGTGACGGTGGCGGCGGCGGCAGCTCAGTAGTGCTAATACACTAAGTATAATGTGGAAACGGAGGTGCGTTATTTATGTACTATACATAAATAATACAATCTCTATGGTGGTAAACGCATTGGCTATCAGTCGGTCGCTGTATTATAAATATAATTTGTATTTGTTGTATACATTACACTTCAGTATTTTATTTTTTCACATTACGTTTCACGTGCGCTTAGAGATACGGTAAAAAATTCCATTAATAAATTATGGGGCGATTATACTGTGCTACTCTAAACTGCGCGCTTTTAAACCTGTTAAGAAAAGAGGATTCAACAATATTTAAATGTTGAGTAGCATTGGAAATCATAGTATTATACGAAGAGGATCATTACAAGTCTTCACAATTTAGCTTTGAGAGGACATCACACGATTATAATTTTAGGCATAAACCTATCTAACGTCTAAAGTTAATACTACTATGAGAAGTTGTTGTATGAAGAATTTTGTTGATTTATTGAAGAAACAATAACTCAAAGTATTTGTCATAGACTGTTTATTCTTCAATTTAGCTGATAAACATAAGAAAAAAACTTAATAACTCCATTGATTGTCGTTTAAATTCATATTTCATTTAATTTTAGTTAAAAATAACATGTACAAGTACATAAACACGAGTAATTGCATCCTGTATAAATTGAAAATATCAAAGTCGTTTCCATCTCTTGTAATCTCTCTCAAGATTTTAATGACATGTGACATTAGCTAAATATTTGTAATCGAGTATTATATTTTAATAGTTACAAAATTATAAACTTGTTTTAAGTTGTAACTGAATAGGTTTAAAAACAAGTTTTAGTGCAAATTTCAATGTGTTTATAATGTTACTAACAAATATTTTCATAATAATACTTAAAAAAATATTAATACTAAATATTATACACATAAAACAATTTAAATGTTTAGTTGTGGTTATAAAATACGTTTAAAAATAATATGTAATTGACTGAAAATGTGTTACATTAATATAAAATTAGTTGAACATCTGTAAAGAGTGTACAAGTAGAGTGTTATTACTAAATACATATAATTATATTAATGATTCAAAATAGTAAAATAAAAGTAAGTTAAATGATCATATAAATTTAATTAAAATTGTTAAACAATTAAAATTATTCAGTTTTTAATAATAGTAGTAGTTTATATTAAATCCTATGATTTATAATATAAGTATATATTTGTTTAAAAATGTATGTGATTTAAAATTATATGAAAACACTTTATTATTCTGAATTGGAACTAATAATAATAAACAGATAAAAAAATAAAAAATAAAATTTAGAAAATATTAATCATATTTTAGTGACACTATAAAATATGTCGATACTTTTAATTATTTAATTCAATCATACAAGGAAAACACATGATTCTGAGCTAAGTTGAGATTCTTCACCAATTTACTAAAACTGAATTCAGCTAGTAATATATCTCTCCGTGGTCTCATAATTCAAGTCTATTATTATTATTATACAGTGTAATATATATATATATTTTATCAATTAACTCTCAATGAATTTACAAACATTTTGTAAGTTTTTTTATTTCGTATATTATATTAGCATATGATGAACATAAAATGAAAAGTGATGAGAATAAAATATATGAAAGGAGATCGATATGGATAATATTCCGGGAGAGAAGAAAAAATAGATGGAAAATCAGAAATAAAGTTTTATATGTATCAGATTGTATTAGATTTTTAGAAAAGGATCCTACTAAGAATTGAAGGAAGTTGATTTGGATAGAGAAGGGCGGAGGAACATTATTTGATGAGCCAATCTATGGATTGGAAATAAATGACGTCAATATCACAAAAAGTTAAGTTTTATAAGTTTTAACAATATAGATAATAATAAAAAATAAATATAAAATGATAATAACATTAATCATAAATAAATAAAACTAAAAATTGTATATTGCACTTGGATATGCAAGTTAGTTACAATCTGATCACGGCATAAGTAAATTCATGCTTTTTTTCTAACGGAAACGATATCATAATGTATTTTACAATTAGGATCTCTCTGTGATTACAGAAGGAATACTCAGTCATCTCCCACTTATGAAATTGGAAATGACACTTTCCCTACTTAGTCAAGGAAAAAATTATAAATTGCACACACAAATTTTAAATATTATATTGTTTTTTTATTGATTAATTATTGTTATTTCAAGATACCGGATAATTATAACACTATAAAATGATTTTCAGCAATTTAAATTTAATTTCATGATTTATTAAATTGTTATAGAGCTACACTCGAATGAATTTTAATTTTAATTATTCATAAAAATAAGAATAATGTCAATTTAATCTCATCTTGGAGCTTTGTTTGGCTAAAATAATTGTACTTTTATGATAATAAGCTAATAAAATAAATCATGTACCCGTTGGACTCGCAATAAATACACAATCGTATGGTGTGTCTATTTAAGATTTAATTTACGTAGGTTACGTGCATGCACATACATAAATAGTAGTTTAAGTTACATATTATTCGAACGGTAAGGGGCATTAATGACAAATTATATGTAGATTAAAGCCAAAAAGATTTATTGCACTAATAATACAACTTCTTGTGGGCCACAAATACGGCAAGTTTTTATTATTTATTTTTATTAATCGTACTTAATGATATGTCGGTTACAAAACTGATTCCGCACAGTAAAAATATATGAGTCCTATATACTAACAGGTGTCAGTAGTAAGTGCATAGCGCTGTACTATGTAGCTTTTAGCGAGCTAATATAATTTGGTTTTTTGTTTACTGTCTAAACAAATAGCTCGCAGGGCATAAAGCAAGTGTAATAAAAATAGTTTTTATAGTTACATCTTTGTATTGAGTTTATCGTGATAAAAATAAGAAAATGTTATAGTTCAATGAGTCTCGTATTTCTTGACAACATAGTCATCATAATTAAAAAAACGATTGCTGTTACATTATAATAAAATTTATATGATTTTAACTTGTAAGCTAAAATAATTTATTTAATTTTAGACGCAAATCAAACCAGGTGTTGGTTTCAATCTTTAATAGTTTTTATTTTACATGTATTAGATTTCGTAGTTTAATTTAGTAGTCCACTTCCGCGGCTGCAAATACGTTTTGTTTAATATAAATACAGTTAGTCGATTAAAATATTTATTATGGTAATAATGAATATCATAATTATGGTTTAATATTGTATAGTAATAGTCAACACTATTAGAAAAATTGTTGAACGAATTATTAAACCGTAATTAAAGGTCTGCAAGATGATATCGTGTCGAGGGGTTATTAATATTTTTTTTAGTCAATATTTACTCGATTCATAATAATACATGTTTATAGTTCATAATATGTTTATGAAAGGTACTCAAGTTTATTATTTGACTTAAAAAATTTGACCCAATTATTTATCGTGTCTTTTTAATTGTAAAAGTTTTAATTTAAAAACAAGAATATTAAAAATACATTTTCTAAGCTACAGTATAATTTCAATTTTAACTGCATAAACTATAGAGATGTGCCTAAAAGAAAATAAATATCATTGATTGCTACCTGACACATTATACTATACACATTCTGAATTGTAATCGATCGGTTTTGCATGAGTATTTATTTTTTTCAATGTTGGACATCCACACCAAAGGCCACATATAATTTTCACAAGTCATAGGGCTTTTTGCTCATATTGGATAGCATCTTCTCAGACAACACAGCATCATCGCTTGAGTTAGACCTCACACCTTTATTTATTCAGCCACGAACGTGTGTGTATAAATAGAAAACGTTTTAACAGGGTCCGGTGCTATTTGTTTAAATGGTTTAAATGAAAAAAAAAATATAGGTATCACCATCCTTTGCAAACAGATATGCCGCATACTGTTTACTTTTAACGTTATGACCAAGAAATCGTTTGAAGCGGACAAAACAAATTACAAAATGTACTATAAACAATATTCGAACTGCAAAGTCAAATGAATAATATTATGGTAAAGTGTCGACGTTAAATTATCATACTGAGACACTTGGTTGGTCAGCCTTTATGAGACTCATGAATGTATTACGAAGATCATCAGTTGCTGGAGAGTATTTAATAGGATGTACAAGTGGTGGGTGTCACGTGAGATAAAAATACTATATTACTCAGATAAACAGTTAAATATTAACAGGCAAATGTTATTATTAGTCAGAAAAAAAATCATTTGCATGATTATCTTGGTCGCCACGTGCCTAATATAAATTCATACACTATACATATGTTAAAGGAAATGTGTATTGCTGTTTGATAAACCCGCCTCACAGACAAATTACATGTAATTTGGCTAGTAATTCATTTGACTTAAATTATTTTGGTCTTCTTGTCGTTTATAAATAGTAATATTGTTGTGCATCGAACATTTATTTAAACATTATTATGGAGTATGATAAAATGAATGCGTTAATGCAAATCATCACGTGGGTAACATGATTCTTGATGAAGACTTTATATTAATTTTTACATTCAAACAAATTTAAAAAAAATATCTTAAACACATGTTCATAGTTCATCATTTTCAAACTTTGAAAACGATCTATCATTCTATTTGATTACAAGAAAATAATTTAAATTCTTACTGTGTACTTATTTCATTTATCATTTGCTAACAGTATAAACATTAGATAAATTAAACATAAAAGCTATATAAAGATAATTCATAAAAATGTATATATAGTGCGATTTATTAAGTATACTAACCCCAATTTTTTCGTTAAATTATGATTTTTTTCATAAAAATGAAGTAATTAAAATTTAATTTTTTGTTATAATCACTTATAAATATAGAATTTTTTGTAAAAAAAAAAAATTATTACTGAGGGTGCATTTTCGGGATAACTCAAAAGTTAAATAGGATCATATTGTTAATTTTTAAATGAAGGACAGACTAAATAAAATGTTGACAGGTCAAACACCAACATTATATTATTATTTTTTAAGTTGTTACAACTTTTAGTTATAGGTGAGTTGGGTGCGCTACGTAGGAAAATTCTTATCTGTGTGTTATGATAAAAAACGTCACCTAAAATATAATTATATACTATAATTATCTAGATAAAGATAAAAGATAATTGTAACTAATAATGTAAAAATGTAAATTTTTTAATACATTTTGAAGACTTATGGGGTCAGACAAGAACTTCGAGAGATCCACATCTCATGGACTAACTCTATGAACATTTTCAAAATGACATATTTACAATTCCAAAATTGGATTAGTTTGTGCAGAGGAAACACATTTTCGTTAATACTTCCTCGAAATGAAATCGTAGCTATCTTAGTGAAGTAGGATTTCAAATTACCCTAAGTAATATTTTATTTTTAACTGTTGCAGTTGTATTATTCAAGTTACAAAATAATAAAGATCATAAATAGAATATCTTATAAGCAAAATTTTTCAGAATTTAATCCCTAGTTACTGGTATGTTTTAGGAATTATAATACTTACACTTTATTTTGATATTCAATAATTTAATTTTGAAAAAAATCATAAAGGTTAAAATTTATAAAGCGTTTCTTTGTATATTGTCACACAGTATCAAAGTACGCGTGTACATAGTTGGGTAGGTGAACTAACAACGTTATGTAAACAACTGTGCACCGATTTCTCTCCATCCATCATTAGTTGTGTATGTTATTGATCATTGGTTTTATTATCTTTAAAAATAATTTTTATAACTCATAGCGTATGAAAAATAACTTGGAAAAATATTTTAATAAGGATACATTGACTATAATATAAAATAACGCAAATACAGTGATAGACTTTAATATGCACCTGTAAACCATCAAGTCATCCGGAAACACTATTAACAACGATAAAATAACACATTTTAATATAAATAACTCCTAATATAAATGTTACGAAAAAATAAAATATCGATATCAAATCTATTGGTGTTATGTAAACCACAATTTATCAACCAAAGAATTATTGATATTTTTAAATTTTAACGTCACACAACGTTATTAAAAAAATTTGGATAATTGCATATTTTTAATTTATCTAAACGTATTTATGAAATATAAACGTGTTTTTCAAATTTTTATCTAAAATGACAATTTTGATTACTATAGAATATTTATCTAGATAATTTTACCTATATAAGTCAAAACATCGTTTGTTATTACATTTTTAAAAATTATTAAAAGCATAAACTAAAATTAGAGTATTTAGGAAGATTATCCCATTAAAATTAAAAAAAAAAGATTTAGATAATTAACAAATATTTTATTATTAGCTGAAAAATATTATATTATTAATAGCTGAAATTCACAACAAAAATAGAGGCATAATATTTTCTTGATTAATAATAAAAAGTGACGACAAGCATAGCAAACAGTTATCGCATTACAAATTTATTAATCAAAACTATCTTATTATATAATACAACAAGGAAAATACTTAATATTTAGAAAGCTTAGAAGAAAACGAAAAAAAAAATGACAAAAGTTTTTTAAATAAATCATGAATATATATTGGTTTAAATTTAAAATAATTAATTCAAGTTAAAAAGTAATTGAACACTGTAACTAGAAAAATATTTCACTTTTCCTAAAAAGTTTGTACCTACACTGTGGAAAAAATAATATTCGTAATTCATACCAAATCGATGGAATGAAATCAATTTATGTATTATTAGAGTGTAACTGTAACTGTCTGTGAATTTTGAATTTAAAATTTGTTAATAAATAATTGATAAAATAAACTCTACGGAAAAATTGGTAGAGTCTTTTATATATCTTTGGGTCATAATTATACACAACTATTAAATAAAATTTAAAATACGTTGCAGTTTGCTATTCAATTTGAAAATTATGGTCGTAAATATTAAAATGGAGGGGATTGAAATTATAAAAAAACTTATACTTATTATAAAATAGCATTATTCATACTTTGTAAAATAATTTTATTGAATTTATGTTACATTAAAAAAGTAATCTCATAATTTAATTGTTACTGACAGGTAGAAACTGACACCATATAATTATATATGTGTAGCTGTTAATAATGCTGTATGTTTTTTATTACGAAAAACAAAATTACGGTTAAATTTTTTTGGTGGTTTTATGTGTTTTAAACATTACAAATATGCAATACAGTTTTATGCATTTGTAGGTGTGAATTGTATGAAGTTTGAATTTTTTATAAAAGATGGCAAATGTGCTGCAAACGTGAATTTCTACAAAATCTTACTATTATTTTAGGATGGGGAGGATCGAGGTCGTGCTGAAGAAGATATTAAATCATGAAGAAATTAATCGATTGAATTATAAAAATATTAATTAAATGCCGCTGTGGGATTAATCGATCAATAATTTTTTATTATACAAACGAATAATTTTAATTATTGGTGTTGGTTTGCAGGTATTAATTATATTATTATTAGATTGTATACTTATATTCGATAGCGAACGATAACGACTAGCACGTGATCAACGTGCATATAGACAATCTTATGCACTTGTACAAAATTATTTCTATTTAAGCATTTTTTTTCCGCTTTATTTTAGTATATTCAATTAATATAATTAATTATCATTAAATAGCTAAAATCAAAACGGAAATCAAGTCCTAGTAATCGCTTACTGTGATTGTTGATTTGTGTTTACAATATTGACGTTTACTTTAATATGAATTATTAGGAAATTAATTTCAATAAAATATTTTTAAAAGACGTTAGTTTAGCGTATTCATATAATTATTTTATTTTTGAAAAATAAATAAATGATTTATATTATAAATATTAATTACTTAATATAATATTGTAATATAGTTAGTCAATTGTTATAAAACCAAAAATTATAAATGTTCAATGATTATGAAAAATTATAACTTTCAATTATAATAATTCAATGAAACCGATGTGAAATAATCATCAAAGAAACATAAATATACAATATATTTTATAACAATATTTTTATTTTAGAAACTTCTATATTAATAACTAGTATACTACTATGAATTTACCATGGTCTGTTTTTTATATTTAAATTATATCTTAAGTAATGAAATACAATTTTTTATAATTCTTAGTTTAAATAGATTATGATATTATAATGAATGCTATAAAACATCTATAGATGGGAATATACGAAATAATAATTATAAATTTATTTAATTATACCTAAAGAAATGTATTGGATTAGTCTCCGTTGACTTATCAGTAAAAATGTATTTCGCACATTTTTTGATTAAATACATTTTACTAGCATATTAAAGTATTTTATTATCAATTCCAATATATTTTACAAGAATAATCGCATCGAATATAAATAATGAGAGAACCTATTATGAAAAATAACAAATTTAATACGTTTTCATATAATAATATAAACTTATGCGCATACGTAGGTGGTTTCTTTGGGTTATTAATTATTTATACTCGAAGATCGAAAAACATAAAACACGCGTACGCATTTAATAAATTAAATACAAATTGTGGCCGTCAAGCTTTGCTGTTATGTTTGATAGTGTAACAAAATTAAATATAAAAATGCATTTGTGAGTTTTGTTGTTATTACCACCCAGTTAATAAATTTAAATGAATCAACTCAGCGAATGTTTTTTTCATGTTACCGTAACTTAACTATAAGCAGATGATGTATCACTTTCTAGAAATAAACCCGGAAATATCTTAGACATTTGAATTAATTGCCTTGAGTGAGAAATGATTTGTGAAAAAAAAATCAATAATATCCTATAATCCTTCAGATTGAATTACATTTTATAACTTTCTTTTAATTGGATATTAAAAAACTCACGTGTTAGAAAATGATATACTTTATTAAAATATTAATATTATATCGTTCTTTAAAAAGTGGTTTAATTACGTTTAAAAATGAACATATGTGTTCATTTAAATTATTACAGAAACATTGTCACTATTTGGTTAGTAAATTTAATTTAATTTCTTTTAATACTTTATAAGCTCATTAAGTATTTTAACGGCCTCCTCCAAAGTAGGAGGGTTCTTAACCAGTGATACTTCGGGATGGGTAGTTAGTCCGTTGCCAGAAAGAGGGATGGCGACTTTAATTACCGAACTGAGCTCTGGCATGGCAAATGAAGCCACCGGTGGTGACAGAATTTCGAACTCGAGACTGTGCGCGTCAAGGACTGCCTCGTTACCAACTCGGCCACACCGTCCCTAATAAATGAATTAAAAAATTATTTTCCATAAAATGTTTGTAAACATTATTTTGTATTTTAAATCAAGAACACCATCTTGCCCCACTCTCTCCTACAATTATTTTTTTAATAAAATATATTCCACAAAAAGCTATTATTTTTTTATATTTCTGGTAAAATTTTCAAAAATTTTATTTATTTAAAAAATACATTTTAGGGTGTTATTATATAAACCTAATGTAGAAAATGAATAAAAATTTTTTTCAATAAATCATAAATTATAAGATTTTTCAACTCTTATTAGGGAACCCCTTGTATTTAGTTTAAGAGTTATTATTTAAATTATTTTAACCAACGATTAGAAGGCTCAAAAGTAATGATATTTGATGTTATAAATACAATTATCATAAAATATCATTTACAAACTTACAAAGTTCTAATAAAAATACGTAATAAGTAGACATTAATACAACCATAGAAAACTAAGAACATTAATACAAACAAATTAAACACGAAATAACTTATGTTTGAACGAAAATGTAAAATTTATGATTATGAGAGTAAATTATTTTTGAAACAATCAAAATTTACTAATATTCTTTAGTATTTAATATTATTTAAAATTAAATATGACGTTAGTTCTAAAATTGTTTTGTTTTTAAAAATAGAATTTATCAAATAAATCATATAATAAATTTAAATACCAAAAAAAATTTCCTTCTTTTATTAATATATTATTTACTCGTTACTAAAAATATTTTCTAATTTGTTATTTATAAAACATGAAACTAAACAAATTGAAAAAGTAATATTAGCACCAAATTTTTCAATATATTCTCTTTAATTAAACTATTTACTGTAATTTGTTTTATATGGTTTAGAATAAAGTTTGAAATAAAATGTTTATCTTTATTTTAATAGCCATTTTTTTTCTTACGCCCTTATCAACAAAATCTAATACTTTAACCGATACAGAGGAACGACATTGTAACTTTTCTAGATACATGTTAAATTATTTTAAATATAATGAAAGATATTTATTGTATCTAGAAGCAAATATTGATAAAATATCCGATGAAGATTTGATAAAATATGGCGAAGCTCTTCAAACTCATTGTGATGTCATTTTATTTATGATTGAAGATTTGGTGATGTTGAACATTAAATTTTTTCCAACAGATTTGATGGCAATAAATTTATACTTAAATAATGTTTTTGGATCGGTGAATGTGATTTCTGCAAACAATAAAATAAGCGATAAAAAATACTTAAGAATTCAAGGCTACAAAATTCTTCATTACAATTTACTAAATTATTTAAACCAACACTTAAATAATTACTGTCTTGCGGTAAAATTTGCATCATTTACAAAATATTTCACAGACATGGATGTTCCTGATCAATTAAATGTTCAACAATTGATTTCAGCATTAGAAAATCCCAAGAAAAAAATTATTATGGAAATAAATCCAGAAGTCATAAAAAATAAAAATAATCTGGTGTTTATTCCAAAAATATTAATATTTTATGATTTACTTACATATCAGCCAATTGATGATGAAAAACATATTATGAATAAATCTCAAGCTAGACAATATCAACAGTTTATAAATGGTGAACCAAAAGACTACTTAGATTTGCTTCGCTTTACTCCACTTAATAGGAAATGTAGTGATGGAACTGATTTGACAATATCTGATGTATTTCGATATATTAAATACCAATTTTCGTACCATGATATGAGAGCTTTTCAAAAGCTAGTTATTCTAGCTACTTTTCATCCAGTTGGTGTATTAATAGGAAATTACATTAAATTTTCCATTGACGTAATTCATAACTATTATAATACACATGATTATAAAATTACTATACTGCCATCTATCAAAACTTTGGGCCAAGATGTGTCAAAAATTTTGAGTTCGTACAAAAAGTTAAACCTTTTTAATGATCTAGCAAATAATTTTCTTAGTCGTATTTTGGATATGTTGAATAATTTTTTACAGAGATGTGTTGTGAACCTCCCAATGCATAATAAAAATTTACTCAACTCTATGATTGCGTCTTTACAAATTTTTTTGGAAAACAATTTTTTGAAATTCGAGATAAAATCAGCAAAATTTATTAAAAAAAAAAATTTTAGTGAAAAATATGAATCGATACTTCATAGGAAGAATCAAGTAGAATTATATTTAATTGAATTGGAAAAGAAGATGTATTATATACCAGAAATAAATTTAAAACATCAAAGAAAAATGAACCTTACAAAATTTAAATACTTTTTAGATGATGCCACTGTAGGTATGTATCATTTATTAATATTTATTACTATTAATGTTGTTACACATGGTTTAAGTGTATATATTCAACATTGTCAATTTCGTCATCATACATAGAAATATAAATAATATAAGTGTAAAAAATGTATAGTAGCACTCTAAACAATATCCTAAATAGAACTCCCTGGCATAATAATTTTTTCAATTATGTTGTATTTCTTAATTTTTTTCTCAGTTGCCAAAATTATTTAAAATAAAATTGGTTAAAAGACAATTGCTATTATAAATATAACAATAAGTATACATATCATTTTAATATGTTATATTTAAAAGAATATAATATTACTAATAGAATAGAAAATAATGACCCTATTATTTAATTACCTATACTAGCGAGTCATGTATTGATCAACATTGTAAACGTTAAATACCAAAATTAACTTTAAAAACGTCAAATGTTAGAATATGTTTATATGAATAACGTTAAACCCAATTTTAAGGTAAAGTAATATAATACACAAAATATCTCAGACCTAACAGACATCTATTTTAACTTTCATAGAATATACAATGTATAGATATAATATTTTTAAACAATTATTGAATTTTTAAATATCGTATAAGTAAATTTTTCATTATTTTTATTTTTTAATATTGCGCTATTAACGTAGGTTTAGTTTTCAAAAAATGTTTAAATCTAAATTTTACAGTTTAAATAACCAATTAGTTTTAATTACCGTAAATTTGATTGTTCTATTTTTCAAAATTAATTTTCTACTTTGTTTAACTTTATTTTGCCCTGATTTTAATTATTTTTTATAAATTACAGAACATTTGTGTAAAAATGATGCGTACAATTTCATTGACAAAATTAATGAAAATTTAAAAAATACGGAAATTAGTGAGGACAAAAATAACAAATTAAATAGTAGCAGTTCTAATAATATTGGTAAGGTATGGAAAACTCCAAGTTCCGTTGATAATAAAAAATATGAACGTTGTAAAGATGCTAACCTCAGGAATGAAGATATTAATAGTAACAATAGAATTAAGTTAATAGCTGAGTCAAAATATTTTCCAAAATACATGGTGGATTATTTACTTTTTGCAGAGTAATTTTCGGCTATTAAAGAATGATTTAAATACATGTATTTTTATGTTTCGTGTATATTTGTATACAATATTGCCCTTAAATTATGAACTAAATTGATTATTTACTATTAATATTGAATTTATTAAAATTTATAGAAATAATAACAAAATTATTTAAAACAATTGCTGAAAATGAAGTGATTTTTAGTACATAACGGAGAAAAGGTGAATTGAAGGCTTAAAAATACAATTAATTGAAAGAAAAATTAATTTTGGTACAATTTTAAAATTATAATTAATTAATAGAAATATTAAAATTTTCTTAATTTATCTACCCCCAAGTTGGCCAAGTTTCGAAAATTGGTGATATCGCATGTTGAAAGTTTAAAAACGTCTATAAACAATAATTTACCATTTTATTTCTTCTTTCAATAGTAAATTTTAAAAACTTTTATGGACTCTACTACTGAAACAAACATTTTTGAAAATAAAATTTTTATTATTATCATGTTTATCAAATAGTATTTGATTACAGCAACTATGAAACAATGAGCCAATCATAACATTATCATTTTTGTAGCTTTATGTGGTAAATATCAAATTTCGTTAAACATTACGCGTCTCAAGAAGACCACAAACAGATCCTTTATACACAACGAGTAGACTTTGGCGGCACGTGATGACCGCAGTAACTTTAAGGGCTATTTATTTCTTTTTATAAAAACCGCCAGTTATTCAGCTGAGTCATATTTAGTAAACCCTTAGACAATATTGGAGTCTAAACATTAAAATCTATTTTTAAAAAAATGTATAAAAAGGTATTTCATATTCTCCTTCAAAATCTCAGTGTTTATATTACTCCAAGTTATTCAAAATTTGCTAACAATCCAATTATATTTTAAGAGAGTAAATTAACGAATTGGGATCACTTTCCTTAATTAATTATGAATTTTAATTATAATTACATAATTATGAAATAAATTTTAATATATTTAATACTACCTAACGTATAGTGAATATAACCAGCGAAAAACATTAAAATAAATGTTTAGTTTATTTTTTATAATTTTATTTTACGGAAAGGTGAAAGTAGTATCATTAAAGCAGATGAAAAAATATAATGGGTGTAATATTATTAAATACATTCGTAAAAAAGTTTATTGAAGTGAAATGATTTTTTGCAAAATTCTGATATTAAATAGTTTTAATGTTAAATAATATTAAATGATTCAGTCAAGAGAAATTTATTTAATGTGTCAACACCACAATTATTTATTACGGACATCGTTTAGCTTGTTATAAAAAATATTAAATTTTTAAAAAATTGTATTATTTGAGTAAGATAATATAATTACAAAAATGTTTTTTTTCCTTTAAATGTTAGAGATTTTTTGTTTATATTCAATTTTGATACATGCAATACAAAAATGAAAAAAAGATAAATTTACTAACTTTGGATAAAATATGATATGACAGCTGAATCCAAAAGGATCCAAGTAGAAATTGTCGAAAATACTTTAACCATACTCTTTATTTGCTTTTATAAAAATCACTGAATATTTTAAATTGTTTACACATTTTTTATTTATTCATATATTAAGTAGTATTTAAGTATCAGCGATGAAATTAAAGCGCTTGAAACAATCTCAAATATAAATATACGAATGTTATTCATTTTATAAATTTAATTGTCTAATAAAGATAGAACATAATTATTTATTCTTATATTTTCGCCTTTCTGAAATACATAAATACATTTTTTTGATATTTAAAGTGGTGCACTTGTATGAATTAACACGAGTTCAATTATTTCTTTCATGCAAAACTTGTGTGCTGAATTTTTTTGACAGCTAGATAAGTTTCAATATATCTTTATACACTTTTATTACTTTTAAAATTAAAAATGTTATTGGAAATGTGAGATATCTTCGGATTGTCTAAAGAGAATACCCACTGGTATTTTGTCGTAAACACAAAATGTATGTGCACAGTAAATACTCACAAATGTAGAATTATATACTTAGAAATACAATTTGCTCTGTAGATTGCTCGGTCGCAATTTCATTGTGTGTATGTAACACTGTGCAAACGGATACGACACATCACTCAAAACGACCGCCGCAGATATTGTTATTATCATTTGAGGGCTTCGTGAACGAGACCGTGTCATGAGTATATTTCGGTCCGTAGAAGATTGTCAGTCATGCTCATAATCATGTTTTTTTTTGGCATTATTTATGATCTTCGAAATTTTGAATAGTTGTGTAAATTTTTAATTATGGAAAGGGACAGTATTTCATGAATGAATGTAATGAGAAAATAATATTCTTATTTTACACAAATAAGTAAGAGTAAAAAACAATATTATGAGTCATTACTTAAATTATAAATTAATAATTAAAAATAATAATCCTCCGAAAAATAAAATGTGTAGTAAATATCAATTTTCGTAAAATATTTACAGATTTATATGTAACTGTTTAAATTTCAAGAATAAATAAAAATATTTATTAACAAGTACTAACGAACAAGAAAAACCTGTTTTAAATTAATACTCTATATGGTTCTTCTTAAAATAATATTTAAAAATCAAGTAATGTCGTAAAAAATAATAATGCTATTGAAAAAAAATTGTGTCAATAAATTTTATAAGCCTAAACCTTATACACCTATGTGTAAAAAATATACCTATGAAAAAAATTATTACTTGACCACAACACTTTTAAAAATAGCTTAATTTTAAAACACATTATTGTGAAAACTGACGAATTTGGTAAAATATTTTTTATATACCGTTTAAATTTTCATAAATTTTAACAAAAATAAATTGTTACCAGGTAAGTATTACTAGGTTAAAGTAAGTATAGCTAGTTAATTAGTATAATCAAGTTTTTTTTCATAACATATTTAAGTCTTTTCGTTTGATACAACATAAAATATTAATCCATACAAAGGAACACATGCTCATGTAAATTATTCTGTTGGTTGGAGGGACTAGCAGAAAATTAATAACTTGTGCAGGTGGCCAAAATAAGAAGTCCATTTTATAAGTAGGTACAAACTTTTTCTTACATTCTTCAAAAATATTACTTTTCCCCTCCATAACACTCATGGCTAAAAAAATAATTAGGTGCAATCAACATCATTTAATAAATCTATTTATGTATTTTTAATAAAGTTGAAACGTATTTTCATTAAATTTGTTCGTACTTACTTGTGTAAAAAATTACATAAAAAGGTGGCGACATTACAAACTGATCTAATAGTAATTTTTTTATAACAGTTTTTGGTGCAGTACCAATAAAATTTTTGTCTAGCCATTTATACCTAAATTTTTTGAAAATTAAACTTTTCATGTTTTAAAAATCGATTATTGAGTCATTTTACATCAGCTAACCTGTTTTATAAGCGAGTAAATTGTTAATTTATTTTGAATTTTATTTATAGTTTACCGTAAATTACTAAAAGTTTTAAAACAGAAAAAATTCAATTTCTATACTTAAACATTACACATCTATACTTATAAACATACAATTTATACAGTTATCATAATCTATAAAAAGTAAATATTTAAATTTTTTGATATTTTACTGATAAATCTTTTTTCAAAGGTTGAACTTTCAAAAAATTGTTTAATTGTAGTGATATATTTAGAAATAAATCGGAAAATTTTTTATTTATAAACAAAACTAGGACTTGTTTCTAATAGAGCTAATCTACAAACATAGAAAAAGTACTATTTTTTAAATAATTTCTGTAGAAAATCTAAATATATTGATAACATGATTTTAGTTTCCCTTAAATAAGGGAAACCAGTAGATATTAAAAAAAACTTATTTCAAATTAGAGTCACAAAAATTTATGAAATTTCTAACTTAAAAACCTAATATATTGTTGTATTATTCAAAAGAATTCATAATTTTGTCATTAAAATTTATAACTGTCCTATGGCTCTACTATATATATATATATATATATATATATATTATATATGTATATTTTAACTTTTTTCGATAATTTATAATCAAAATAAGAGAAAAAAATGAATACTCGCTCATACTCATCAGATGAATTAAAGTATAACGACTCTACATAAAATTCACTTATTGAATCAATTTACCAAAAAAACAATATATTTGATGTAATGCATGAACCCATTATTGCATAACGAACTAATACTCCTTTATCTACTGGTTCGGGATGATCATTTTTATTCTAAAATAATATGCATTAAAAATTAAAAAATGAGAAAATCTTGAAAAGTTATACTCAACTAATATCTGTTTGGTTAATATCTGTTGCAATAATTCTGCAGAGACGTACATTGTTCCATATATTGTTGAATTCAGCAAAATAGGATGTTTTTTCATGATTTTCTTAAATATAACCAATAATCTTGTCATTTTAAATAATTTTGTTTTATAATTTCAATAAGTTTGTTGTATATATAAATATTATTGTAACAAAAAAACTGTACCACAATTTTTTCTAATGGAATGTCAAATTATAGATCATAATACATCTGAAATGAGAGATGTACAAAAATAATGAAATTGAATAATTTTTAACTGACAGAAATACTTCAGGACATTATGTTAAATAAAATTATATTTTTTTCATTTCCGAATTATAACAAAAATCGGAATTCACCTTAAAAAAAATCTAATATTTTGTTGTTATTTTTTTTTACAAAAAAAATTTTTATATGATATCTAGGGACTAAAATGGTATTAAGCAAACAATCTTGTTAAAATTTTACTAAGTTTTATTGAGGCGTTTAAACTCAAATTTATTATTTTAGAAGTCCTCTTATTTTATTATTATATATTTTTTTTATTTAGAAATTTGACATTATATGCCAGTTGATTAGTATAATTATGATATAATCTTCCAATTATTGGTTTTAACTCATTTCTTTAATAAAATGAATATAATATAGAATTGAATAAAATTGATGTCTCTGTTTATCATTAGATATATATACCTTTATAGATCATTTGAAGCAATAGAATATAGAAATTGTTTGATGATGTTATACTAGATACAGTTTCAAATTTATTCTAACTTAATTTAATTAAAAATAATTATTACTATTCTAATAAAATATACTCACATCGTTTTTGCGTTTCAATTACATTTTTGTATTATAATGCACTATATTTATTTTAATAAATAGTAATGTAAATGACACATTGAGGTGATTAATTAAAATAAAAGTTTATAAAAATAATTTCAGACAGTAGTATCACATATGATGTGAATAAGTTAGTTTTAAACTAGATTGTAAATCAGTGCCAGAAGAATACATTGTCGTGCGAACGCCAATCGGTAGCAGGTAAAAATAGTTTCGCTGAAAGATATATGCCCTACATTTACTGTTGTCTATGTTAACATTGGTTTATCACAAATTATCGTTTATTATAATATTTAGGATTTATTCTCAAACGGTCATACTCTTTTATTTACTTAAATAATTTAATCACCACGAATACTTAGCTAAAATTTTTCATATTGTTAAATATTGTATGTAACGCACATAAAACAACAATACTCGTAGAACCCTATTTGCGTTCAGAAGAAAGTCATATAAGCAAAAAATAATAAAATATAGGTACCGTATAAACAAAACTGAGTAATAGCATTAAAAAATATAGTACAAGTAATAGGCTATTGATGGAAATCATCAGTGATTATAACGTAATGAATATTAATAATGCACTATGAACACTATGAACTCCAAGTGCAAATTTTCTTATAAAATGTGCTTCTATAATATTTGTCGATACACAAATACCTTAAAACTTATAACATGGTGTACTGCGAGTGTATTATCAGTATTTCACATATTATACATTTCGACGTATGCGTACGACATATTGTGCATGCTCGTGTTTATTTGCGCGGAGGAGGATCTTTGTTGTGGTGTTTATTTTTATAGTTCTTACAAGTGGTACAAAATGAATAATGAGTCGCAAAATGGACCTTTTTGTCTTCAAATGTATGTGTGTGGAGAGAAAATCGCGTTCGACCGGCACGCCGCCTTTTTGCCTGGCAAAAGATTGATCGCGATAGCCAACCGGTCATAGATCACTGGATAAAGCGTTTTCTTCGTGTGTGGCTCGACACCTCTAACACTATAAATTATCAACAGCAATAAGATTCATTCGTGTTTCGCATAAGTTTATGCTCAGAACAAAAAAATGTATATTTTACTCGCGTTGACAATTAATACGGCAGGTCATTTCTGCAACAGCAGCAGCAGCTCATAATCATGTGACAAACGTCATTCCAGAACATGTACGTAATTATTATAATACATTAATACACCTTAATTACAGCACATTTTTATTATTTAAGTTAAATACTGAGGAAATATGCTTTTTTAATATCATTCATCTTGGATGTTTATACAGGAATTTTATCATTTTCGTAAGCGCGAGTATCTGCAAGTCTTATAGCACTTCTGCGTTTTCCTGATTGCGTAAGACAGAATGTAAATTTAAGAAGATCATTGATTAATGGATAAACGAAAACAGTTCAGGATTTTGTATTACAAAAAAAAATACTACATATTTTTGTAATATTTCGGCCACCGCCATTTAAAGTTTATTATCTCCGATGAATTTATCATGATTAATGTAAAATAATTATCACAACAATAGAAAAATTGATATCACAACTAATATTAGTTTTGATAATAATATTAGTTTTATGCTTAACAGGTTTCAGTCCGCAAGTAAAACTTTTTTTAATTAGAATTTCATATGTAAAATGCTTGTTTACAATGGATTCTAGTAATGGGACTATGTAGTAATGTGATTCAATTGTTTACAATAATCCGAGACACTTATGTGTTAAAAAAATTAATTTTATGTAAATTAAATTATAAAGTTCATACAATAATTAACATTGATTAAATAGTTATTTGATTTGACTATTTCTTTGTAAATCATTTAAAGTTTTGGTATTTTAGTCTTGTTTAAGCCTTAGCCTTAACGAGTAGGAAATCAATAGAAGTTTATTTGGTCAGAGAGTGCGTCATTTTAAATATATTAATACCAAGTATATTGCTCATATATATATAATATTTTTATCATTATTTTTTAATCAATACTTTTTATATGAGTTATACATGAAGCAATATAATGGTCAATGTATACGTTTTTTCATAAACACTTTAATTGTTATCTAAAATACTTGATCTGCTTGTTACCTTATTGGTCACACACAGACCTAACTTACAATTAAGACCGAGATTGGGGTCAAATGTAACAATATGAGATAAATATCTTATTTCTCATATCGTTTGTATGTATATGATTTGCGAAGAATTCTTTGACTTGAGTGTTACCGAATGATATCGAAAACTGAGAGAAGTACTTATAGCGTTTGTTCATACACAGTTTAATACCATTGTGCTCATAATAAGGGCCTCAATCGTTTTTTAAATGCATTCATAAACTGATGACATATACATGTTGAACAACAATAGACAGACATTAGTCAAACGTTATAAATACGCTTGAGTCTATCAATATTCACAAGAGTTAATAATTATATAGTTAATTTTATAACAGTTATGCACTTTGAATTGTACGGGTGGCGACAACTTTAGTATTATAATTAATCATTTATAAGGGATTTCGATTTTGATACCCCTTCAAATATTTTATTACTTAACTATAAACAAATATAAACTAAATCAACATTTTGGGAGCTAATAACCCTTTAAAATACCTATCAGATTTCGGCTATTTAAATAGTCAAATTTAGAAAGTATCCGTTTGGAAAAAAAACAGCATTATATCTAAATTCAGTAAAATTTCAAGCTAATAACATTTCTCACCAAATTTTATAAAAGAAATTTATTTTTATTATACAAGATTTTTGATATTTATTTAATTTTCAAATAAAAGTTTAACAATTGGCTTTGTTATATCTTTATCAAATAAAAAGTTTTATTAATTTTTTGCCAATACATTACATTAGCTTTTGTTATCTTCATATGCTTGTATCATTCGTGTATAGCACGTTCACGCGATAGACTTAAGATAAGTCAACACGGACATACGCATATTGTATGTTTTTCGATCTTATGTCACAGATAACTACTACTACGGTTCTCGTAAGTAAGCAATGTTTGGTATGCAAAAGATGTGTAAGAACAATAACAATGATACAAATAACGCGTTAAGTGGATCGCTTAGGAGGATTTCAAGTATGCAATCTCTGAGCAACAATACAAATCGTAATTTTCTTTTGCTTTTATTTTTGCACCCTGCACTGAGGGCACGATTTTGTGTCGTGTATGGCGATGCTAGCGTTATTTAATGTAAAGCAAAGACTTAAGCTATGAGAGTACTTATAGATTTATGTGGAAGTTATACTTAGTAAGGATACAAGGTCAAGAGTAGGTGGCAAATCAAGTGACCCGAACTTTATCACTCTCCACTTTGTAAACAAAGGTCGCGAAGTGGTACCATCTATAAGATGATGACATTGAATCATGATAACGTAATAAAATAAAAATTTTGAAAGACAATATCTATATTTTCATAATGTATTTTTCTTATAAATTGTAAAAGTATGAACATTTTTTTAAGTGACATCAAACTTATCACTTTGCAACAGATAATGAGTTTAAATGATGCAGTAAGTCGATTATTTAAAAGTATACTATCAATGTCATTAAAACTACTATCCATTGATTTATGATGATGTCATTATTAACACTTTATGGTTCATCTTGTGTTGTTATTTTCTAATTGTTACTAAATGATGAATTTTCCTTTATCCGACCAGTCAACAAAAATGATGATAAGAAACAATAATATTTGTTACCTGAAAAAAATGTATCAAGTAATATAAATTTAAAAATATTTCGAAATTTACTAACATTTTTATAACTAGATGGGAGAAGTAATAGTGTAGTAGTAAAAATGGGAGTACCGGCACCTCTCCTCCATTCATCATTTAGAATGGTAATAAATTCCAATGTACTGGTTCAAAAGTTGTTACCAAATAGTCATTGTTTTTTAGTTAGATAAATTTCTATTATATGAAATAAATATGCGTGTTATATAATACAAATTGATCACTTGTGTCTAATATTATTTAGATTAAAAACTATATTAAAAAATATTATTAATTTAAAACTAAAAAATATTTAAAATTATAAACTCAAAAAAGCATAAAAAATTATTAAAGAATCGCGGATACGTATTTCGGAAACAATGTTACCATTATCAACGCTAAACACATACTGTATGTGTTTAGCGCAAAAAATAAGTTGTTACTATTATAAGGGATAAGAACAAGACTTAAAAATACTTATTCACTTGCATATTAATAACTAAATAGTACTAAAAAAAATAATATTTGTTTTATTTTAAAAATTATTTTTTTTTAGGAGATATTTAGTCGTTAACGATAAATCGATCACCCTGATTATTTTGTATACGCATTTGGTGGTCAGTTAGAGTATGAAATATTTGTTTAAACATAAAAAAATGTGTAGTCAGTATTATGTGCTTTTAGGATTCTATTGCAATGTATATACATTTTACTCGGTACATTGTACCAATTTAGATGCAACTGTATATGTAAAAATGTTAAACAATTATCTTCAACTTGAAAATAACAGACCAAAGTTAAACCCTACCTTTTGAAAAAAACAGTAATTTTCTTTTTTTATAATTACATCAGATCTGTACAAAGGTGATATTGGTTATCGATCACGAATCGGATACCATATTTTTCTGTGATTGGTCATCACCCAATTGCCTATTGAATACTAACAATCAAGTGCCGCCTATAAAATAGATGATAATGATGATGAAGACGATAGTATCGATTCGCACGACCTCACAGTAACCTCTTCCTTATTCACCACCGACGTGCAAGATTAGCTGATTTTTCTTTTATCTTCAATATAAAAAAGATTTAAATGAATTTATCATTTTAGTAAATAATTATACCTACGAAGTAACGTCCTATGAACTGACGTATAATGATATATTTTCGCGTTGTATTTTATAAAACAGTTATGATTTTAACTTATTATTCGACTGTATCATCAATTTTTATTAACTGATACTTGTTATTAAGCAAAAAATGATAATGATTTTATTTGTTGTATTTAATTCGAGCTAATATTCATACGTTTTATAATTTAGTTAGCCCAAAACTATACATTCGTGAAATTATAATAAAAGTAAACTAATTTAACTTAAAAATAATTATATTGACAACAATTTTATTGTTTAGAATCTTTTCTCGAAATATTGTGTATAGGCTTTTCAATAGATACTTCTTAAAATATCAATCATAACCATCTGAAATTATTTCGATTAAACTATCTGTTAATTACACAAAGCGATCAATAAATTTGAATATACGAAATTCAATTAGATATAATTTTTGACAAGAATAAAACTTGTACCCTTTAAAAATACTTGTTGAACACTGTATACAATTAATTCAGTGCTACTTGGCATATTTACTTTAAGTTTTTTTTTGTCTGTAATTAATGCGTTCTTTCATATATCTAATTTCTAGCCTAGATTTTGTAATTGCTGGTATATATGAAGAAATGGGTAACCATTTTCGTTAGAGTATCAGTAGTGGCGTTATTCCCGTTTTTCCATAACGAAATTCATATTAGTACCACTTTGACAGATTCCAATCTGGTTTGGATGCAAATTGTCGTGGTAAAAATCTTTATACATTTCCTCTTTTCTCTATAATGTAGTACATTTTTTGGATTGCGTTTCATTTATTTATTCGAAGTTGTTACTCGTCATACGGACGATACCTGACGACAAAACAGTCCAACGTGTCTATGTATATATATATGTACAAGTGTTTGTATGTTGGCCGGGTTGTGTGACTTGAGTATGACTACTATACGGATCGTACAATAACGTATTTTATAGAAAAAGAATAGCAATGCTGGTCGGGTGTCCATTCAAACGTCTGAATAACTAATCAGGCCGCTTTTAGTGACAAATCACAGGCATCTTACGCTATTGCTAATACTATACTGTGTCGATCTACTTCTACTGTGCCACTACTGCACTGCAAAGTAATACGTACGCAGTGCGTGATTGATTGCCAACAGGACACGCACGACCTCCTCCGTCCACTTGGACGCCATCGTTTTATCACAGCAATAACTATTATCAACAAATATATCATTTTATTTCAAATATTCTTCGCTTGTTGGTTGAATTTTCAACTCAAAAGTTGTTAAACACAGACCTGTTATTTTTATATATGCGGCGGGACATTCCATAAGAACAACACAGTGTTTTCTATTCACAGGAATCACTTTAAGTTCAAACTTTGTATTACACTTAGTGACAATTAGTATGCTGGCCAGTCGCTATAAGCTCACGAATTGGTGTGCGTATGAAATTATTTATAGCAGTACCATGTCACTAGAGCTGAAAGCATTGGAAAACCATTGAACTTAACACTTTGCTACGTATACACCAGTTCAATTGATGTTGGCTGGCGCCCAACCAATCTTCTGGTTGATAAATTATAATTTATTTAATTATATTTATTATTATAATTAATTTTATATGTCGATTAAATTTGGTTTTGAGCTAATTTTATTACTGTTGATATATTATAAGATTAGTTGCATATATTACATTTATGATAGGAAAATTAAAAATAAATTTCAAACATCAGAAAAATTCGAAAATTTATATATAATCTGGTTGAATTAAGTGAGCGCCATAACATTTTTTTTTTTTTTTAATATATATATTGAATTTGTTCTATTTAACTCCTATTTTTTAAAATTGTATTAAATGTGTAATAAATATCGTTTTACTTAATACACATGTAGTCGCATGAGTGTTGTATGCATTACTAATATTATTATGATATAGTCCAATATCGTATAGTCAATACATTTATTTTATTTTAATAATGACTTCAAAATTTTATGATTTTAATGTTAAAAAATGGAATACGAAAAATAATGTTTATCAAAAAATACAAAATTAGTTTAAATAAAAATATGCAAAATCAAATAATAACTAAAGTCTGATGAATTATGAAAAATAAAATGTATAAAGTAAAAATATAAAATAACAATAAAATACAAAAATAAATTGCATAATAATATTTATGGAAAACATTGAATAAAAAATAAATAATTGACGTTGTTATGAAAAAATAATTAAAACGTTTATAATGAAAAATGGTTATCATATTAAAAAACAAAACGCATAATACACTAAAAAGTCTTGATTTTAATACAATTATTAGACTGAATTTTTAGTGCAACATCCAATAAGCACTAGATTGGGCCTAAAAACAAGTAAAATTTGACATCAGATTTTGGATAACAGCTAAGATCTTACATATTTTATAATAGACTCAAATATTTATAAGACGAGTCTTCAATTAAAGAAGTCCTACAAAATTTTTTCGATAAATCACCAAACCAAATCGGGTTTATTACAATTATGTGATAATTTAACCTGGTTAATTTTTAACAATTTTTTTAAAGTATTTTTTATCTTTAAACTTAATGATGCTTAATTTATAAATTATAATACTATTTTTACTACTATAGTGATTGTCAGAAGATAAAATAACGAGTTTGAAGGTAATAATACAAGTAATACTATTAGTGAGACTTTAGTTCATAACGACTGTATTGTAATACCAATATTCTTCACGCAAGTTAATGAACTAAAAAATAATAATTAAGAGATAACTCACTCTATTATTTAGATAACATTTATTGTGGTATAAGCAAATCAATCAATGTATGTGTAACGTTTCAATTGGATACGATGACTGATCATATTTAGAACGGTAGTCGAGCTACTAACTCAACCCTAACAAGACACATGATATGACAGGTTTAATAAAATCAGAGTGAAAATCGTAAGAGCCGCAGTTGCTTTGATTCTTCATTAAATTTGTACCTTTATTATAATGATTACAAAAGAATATGATTATCTAAACCGAAAAATATTCTATAAATAATAATAGGTATTTTTTAGTCATTAGTTTAAAACATATGTAAATATGATGAAGTTTTAATTTAAAAACTGTAATTGACAAGTAAAGTAAAGCTGTTTAATAGTTTTTCATATTATGCAAACAACGTGTAGATGTTTTATAATGTGATACATGTTTTATTATTTTCAATAAGATCACACAACACGCGTAGGAAGAGAGACGCGTTTAAAAACGACACTAGTATAATATAATATATTTTATCGTATTGTAAATAACAATATTATGTATTCTGTATGACACTATGTGCACAATTTGTATGTAAACTTGGATTTTAATTCTTTACTTTAGACGTCTCTTCGTGAAGCTGCAATCTTCCTACGTTTCGAACGTATTATAACAAAATTAATGTAAAAAGTTACTCTTTAGTTTTATTATTATTGTTTATTTGTATTACGTGGTGCATAAAATAGATAATTGATCGTTATGGTTACGGATATTGTTAGCAAACCAAAAGAAGTGGAGTCCGTGTATTAAATGAATACCGATCATTGAACATATTATTTGTATAATGTGTAAAAGTACTCATCTGCTCTTACACAGCTGGTGTAAAGAAATATCATACTTCGTGGTCAATGAAGTTTAACACGCTAATGCACTTTAATTTTATGGACAGATTTCATGCTCATTTGGTCCAGATAACGCCCACCACTTGAACTTGTAATCCAACCGTGATTTTATATGAAAATTTATAGATAATTCAATTTTCAAGTAACTTTTTTTTAACACTGGAAATGGAAAATTGGTGATCTTAACATACCTTTTCTTTATAACTCATATGCATTGTATGAAAGCAGAGTATAATTTTAATTAAATCAGAATAGACGTTCGGAATTTAATGGAATCATCTATGATGCCCGTTAAGTATGTAAATTATTGTTGTCTGTATGAAGAACGTTAGAGAATTGCGCGATGACGTCTGAAAGGCTAATCGTCGAGCAGCCGTCTTCGGTAAGTTGTTTGATTCATACAAGGAAATCGGTCGACTTATGTGCTTACAATCAGTACACAAACGTATATTCACATATATAGAATATTTGAATATGAACAACTGGCACAATGGGCGAAATGTCATCGCGTCAAGATAGGTCCTCTTCACATTCCGTCCGAGTAAAAAACAATGCACTGAGCCTATAAAACGTGGTAGTGGTAAAACGGAACAATGAAATAATAAAACGTCGTTTTGCAAGAGTTTCCCACACAGCCTACGAAGAAGATTATTTCTGTACCACTCCTGCAGATACATATTGGCGGCGTCCTCTTCTCTTTAACCGACAATAATTTATCGACAGCATAAATCATCGTTGGTCAGCGAGATATACTGCAAGCACTTACTCAAACCGAGATGACACGCGCCGCCGCTTCTTATCATCGTCCGCATACACATATACCTAAAAATTTTAATATAAAAATTTTTCATTTCTTCATTTGACGGTAATATGATTTAGGTGCGTTCAATTTAAAATGGAAATTATTAGATTTCACAACAGCAGTACCAGTAGAAAGTATGTACGTGTTATATTGTGGCTATAATATGTGGCTTGATAGTCCGTTATAATCGATTACGGACCTTCTACTCATCCAAATACTTTTTTTAGAAACATTAATATTGTACTGAACAGTGTCGCAAATCAAACAGCGGCATTGCCGTTTTTTGGCAGATCTTATTAATAAACCGCGTTTTGAGTACATATATTATTTTTACTCAACAAATCCCCTGTGGTTGAACACTATGTCGGATTAAGAAAGCGCGTTCAAAAATACTGTTTTGTTTATTATACACCCAGCAGTGATTATTTTATCGATTACGCGCGTTAAACGAAAGGCTTATATTATTACTTATTTGACTTATTTATTGATTAATGCCTCGTTTGGCCGATTAAAAATTCAATTTGATCATGTGGTTTTCAACACCTTAAGTGTTTCATAAATGTGTTTTAATGTGATTTAAAATTTAAAATATTACCACTCAACATGTTTATATTGTATTGTAGGAAGTTGTGTTGGAATAATACCATTGCTTTTAATTACAAACTTGAAGCACATGACTCTGAATTATTGTTTTTAAGTATATTTTGTACTATAAAATAAATTATTAAAAAACTCAACAAAAGTGGAATATTTTATAAAACTGGTCGATATTTTTGTTTTAGTACACAAAATGATTAAAAATATAATCAAATATCAACCTTAACAAATAATTGAAAACAATACAAATAGTCGAGAATTCACGCCTTGTCTGAATCTTTTGGCGATTTTTCAAACCGCTAATAAAATCAGATTCTTCCAAATTTTCCAAAATGTTGTGTTATCTAGTTGAAGGCTGAATTTTTTTACCGGATTAACCATATCTTACCGCGGAACAATCGAATAATCTTCAACTCTGGTGTCTGGTACATTCTAATAAAAATTGTCCAGATAAAATTGAAAGTTTAGATTTTTAAAGGGGTCTAATGATAAGGTCGTACAATTAAATAATTAACACTGTGACGTCGACGAGTATACCAGTACCTTCTATCTAGTTTACGTACGACGGTCACTACGGATCACCTGTACCGCTAACTGTTACCTGATTGATAACTATACCGGTGGTGTTATCAATCAGTTGGCTGATTTGTGTTATGTGAACACAACACATATTACCCATAAAAGGCAAGTGAGTTAGAAAATAATTTTTGAATGCATGATATCAATTAGTTTGGTTAAACTGTATTTTTGTCAAGAATTATCTTATAGTTTGACCAGAAAATCCCATATTGTAAAATTATCTAGTATTTATTGTGATATAACCTGAACTATGATGTAAATTTTATATTAATACAATTGTTGTAAGAACATTTGATTTTTATATTTCAAAATCAATAATTATCTAGACTTGCAACCAAAAACAATGTATTCAGGTTATAGTTAAGAGATCTTTAGTTAAAAATACTGTTTAAAGTTATAGGAAATTATATTCAATAAATTAGATGCAAATCTATTGGAAATAATCATAACCAACAAGAAATAATTTTTCATGTGAAATTTCAACAATCATATTTCTTCAGAATAATAAATGATAGGGGCGGTAGCGTTTAAGTATATTTACCACATCACTTAGTATTACTCTCGTAGGTATCCAAGGTGTAACCGTACCTAAATGAAATAGGAAATACTCGAAAGTAACATGTAAGAATTAAACCATTTACAATAGTTTTTACACGCTGAATATTATTTAAATAAGGTTCTTTAACGGCAGACTTTAACAAACGGCTTTAAAGTAATCTTCTTTAGTCATAATTTGTCTTTGAACGTATAGTGTTGGAAGTAAATAGTGTGAAATTGGAAACCTGCTCAACTTAGCTGGGCATATGATTATTAGGCGCGGCTAAATGATTAGGATGCACGTCCTCTGCTCGTTATTCACATATTGCTATTTGTCTGTAACACGTCTGCTTTGAATTTAAAAGCAATAAAGTTAAAACAAGTGGATAATGGAATTTTTAATTTAAATGCACATGTAAAATATGTAAGGGAAAAAGACAGTCCCAGTTATCATTATTCACCCGTGAGAGTGGTAATCTTATATTTCTGATTAAAAATTATAAAATGAAATTTAAGAAATTGTAGTTATCTTAAGAACAATTTAAAACATATGTTATTATAATTGCATAAAATATCTAATTCTATTTAACATTCTGTTAATTAATTAAACTGTTATATTAAAAAGGCATAGTGGTCGCGACGGACATAGGTCTACTACTATTATATTATAACGTTTAAAACACAAAAAATATTTAATAAATGGAAATTTCCAATAATTTTTGCATTTAATAGACACGAAAATTATCGCAAATAAGACTTGTCATAATATTTTTAATAATTAAAATTTATTAGTACAATTTTAAGTGCTAAATTTTATTTTTATAGCTACTAACAGTCGTAAATACAACAATGAATTTACATAAATCGAATCATAAGATTAAGAAAACTTTAGTTAAAAATCTAAAATCTTAAAAATTCCGTTTGAAGCTGTAGGAAATTAATTTCAATAAATCATATGCAAATCTATTGAAAATAATCATAACTAACAAGAAATATTTTTTTATGGAAAATTTCAACAATCATACTTTTTTAGAATAATGAATGATAGAGGTGGTAGAGTTTAAGTTTATTAACATACATTATAACAACATGTATTATAAATTGCTATATTTTATTTTATAAAAAATAAAAAGTAATATTCCATAATAATTTGAAACAAAAATACTAAAATTAGTATATCAGATGAATAAAAATGTTATTAAATAAATATCTAATAGAAGCATTTTTTTTTTCCAGAAAAATTTTATGGTAACTCTCAATGGTGACGATCATTATAAGGAACTGATAAGAATCCTACAAAACCTGTACCAGTTTGATCATCATCGTCCACATTACATAGAATGTATTACCATACGGTAAAACATGTAATAATTGATTTAAGAGGATGTGATATTGAAAAAAATGCAGTCAAACATTTTTTTTATTAATATTTAGTTGCATGTTTTTCGTGTATATGAAGTGAAACTTTGAATAATATATGTAAAAGTACATTTAACCTTTATATTAAAAGTGATTCATTTTATTAACTTACATCTCATTTTTATTACTGAGCAATACTAAATTAAAGAATATAAAATTAACAGTTAATTTTTATAGAATAAAAAAAAAGCTAGAAATTATTCTGGTATGCGTTAAGTAATTTACATTAATAACAGTTTTTGTCTTAATTTTACTGATACGACAAGTTCTGTTTGTTGGTAGAGAACTGTTAGTTAAAAATTTCTGGGCTTGAATTCATTCCCAAGTTCAATAAAGTAGTTTAAAAATGTTTAAACAAATGGTACTTTAATGACACAATCAAATAAAATTGTTTGCTAAGTTTAATCATTTTTCGAATTATTTTTTATATCATAACCCAATTAAATATTCTAGATTCCAATTACGAACAATTGTAACCTAACAAAATTTAAATCCAGGATTTGTTGAAACTCATGAGAACTATTCATCATTAACAAACATTTTAAATTATTTTAATTAAATTATATTTATATAAGTAATTCTATTTATTTTTTTAATAGAAACATATATTTATGATAAACTTTTATCAATTTGAACAATAATATAATATTAATTTAAAATATATAATATATTCAATATATATACTTCAATATTCCTATTGAAAAAATTTAAATTAAAATAATGTTTACTATAATGCAGTAAACATTTTTAATAACAAATCGGAGAAAATATAGTATTTAAAAAAATTGTTCTATTAATTTTTTAATAAAATATTGAGTTATTGAAACAACAATTAAGGAGTTTTAGTTTATACGCATATTTAATTAATGACATTCACAGATGATAATAAAACATTATTTGCATGTCATTGGGCTATATTTATATAAACGCAATAATTACATACTATAGTATGTAACAAAACCACGTTCATATATGCATATTAACAGCAAACTGAAAATTTTTCTATACCAATTCATTTCTTTAATCTAAGAGCTGCAACTCTTAAATTAATCAGCTAGCTGAATAACTTTTTTTATTAAAATTATTGAACGGAATTGTTGGTATCGGATATAACTTATGAATAATTGTTGTTTTTAGAGGTTTGTGTTATTATTTCGAGATCAATGTTGTTTTAAATGTGAACTCTTACCAAAACCAAGTTATATGTTGACCGGTCGTTAAATGGAGACTTAAACGCCCATACAGAATAATTTAAACTCATATTGGTGTGTTACTGTTTTTGCATTGTATAGCAATTTGATGTTTAACAATGCACAGAAAAAATATTTTTACAGAAATATGTTTTGGACACAATGTTTCCTAACTTTCTTTTTATTTTAACAATATATATATATATATAAAGTTAAAAAAATATATCGTGGCTCGAAAACTAAAGAATTAATTGTTGTGGTAGAACACTAAAACCTGAGTTTAACAGTATATGAATTTAGAATATTAAGATATAAAATATTTATGTACAAAAATGAGTATATTAAAAATTAAAAGTTATAGTCTATGATGAGCACGAAGATTTACATAAATACTTATAAAGAATGTGAAAAAAATAAAAATATATGGAGAACTAAATAGTGCAGCTACAATAATTCAGAAATAGAATAGAATCAGGATAAGAGATGACACGAGAAGCGTAAAAGTTAAAAATGACAGATCTATTAAATGCGAGGGTGGAACAATGAAATAAATAATAAGATGAATTACCAAAAATCTCCTCCACGTGTAAATGACAAAAGAGAATAGAATTTAAATTTAGCTTGAAGGCAAAAACTAGTAAAAGGTTATGACCTATTTTTAAATGGGAAAAAGAAATAATACATTTACAGCAGTGATTTAAATAATGGAACTAGGGGAAAACAAAATAGTTTTATTAAAATGTATATTTTAATGGATGTTATAATAGACAGATCTCTATGTAGTATTTCACTTTGATTCTTTCTTTTCTAAGGACAATTGTGGAGTATTATCAACAGTTGAAGATAAATTTTTTCGAGGAGAATATAAATTATATTATTTGATTAATAAAAAATAACTTATGTGTATCATATTTTTTTATGCGGGTAATCCTTTAAAGGTATTATGAAAGTTGTAACCCAATACTTCTTAATGAAATCACCATTTACTTTTTTCAAAAATAAGTCAAATGCTGGTTATGTAGTGTTATATATCACTAGAAGATGTCATAATTAAAAAATTTTAATTCTCCAAAGTTAAAAAAAAATACCTTAAGATTTTGAGTTGAATTATTATAAAAGACTACCACAAATCTTGTACCTACTCTTAATATCGAACCCCAAAAATGTGAATAACTTAAGTGTTTCTGAAATGTCGAAACAATCAAATAGCTGCAAACATTCCATAACGTCTGGTTTTATCTCACATACACTTAAAATCTCTAATGGTTATGTTTACAGGTGACACGAACTATAATAGCTTCTTTACTTTAGACATTCATGTGATGAATTGGAAATAAGTATGAATAAATATTACATAAAACCATAGCAAACATGAAGAATTTTACCAAATGGCATCTTACAGTAAACAAACAAAAGTAGTGTTTCTTTAATTATTCTAACCGCTATTTTACATTGGCACTGAGATATGTCATGAGAACATATTTGTTGACCATGTTTATTATAAATACTATAATTGATACTATAATCATTTATCATTATTGTACAAGAACTCAATATTTTAATGTTTGCTAATACATGGTATTAAATAACACAAACATTAATGATTTATAAGATACGTACAAGGAACTTGCATTAAAAAATATATACTCGAATATANTGATAAATCAACTTCAGATACTATATATGTATATAGGGTGATTTATTAAGAATAAAATGAGGATTAGAATGTGAACTAAGTTAAGAAAGTAATATTTTGGCGTTCTCCAAACACCAATGATCTTGAACTATTAAATATTATCGTATAGCTTTTATCAAATGCCTTGAATTTTATTTTATCCAGCAATTGTTAATGCTTAATTTTTATGATGATTTAAAAAAATTTTATATGATGTTCATTATGCAGCATACGTGTTTAGAAGTTAAAATATTTACGTTTGATGTAAGAGATTTTTTTGTTTTTCTATATTATGTGATTTCACTTTGCATTAATGCATACAGTTATAATAAGACAATGATAATGTGTATATGAATTTTGAGAGGAATAGAAATTGGATGAGCACAGTGACCCTAGTAGATGACCCTATTCGAGAGCGTCTGATAAATCACTGGTAGTTTCAGATATATAAAAGTCAGATGGAAGAAATTAACAACATTATTTTATTTATTCGATTTAAAAATATATTTTTATAAATTTACATAAATACAAAATAGAATGAATTAATTTCTTACAAATTTAATGATATTTTTTTAGAAAATCTTAATGAGCGTTAATAAATTAGCTACCTATATAAAGAGTAATTCTTAATTGTTGTTTATTTTGGGCAGATTTATGAAAAATTATCGTAACATTATTTTATGCACACAAGAATTTAGAAGATGTTTTAACTTTTTGGTTGCGCATTTTGTAAAGTAGTATATTCATTAAGTACTAATACAAATATATATTTTTAAAATCTATCATCTATAATCTATACTATTAATAATCGAATTATTTAAAAAACGTTTCACTTGTTAGTATTGCAACCGTTGGACCACCTAACTTGAATCAGAAGCCATACTATGAGGTTTTACACGACACTTTTAAAACGTTTACTGACCTCCGGCTGCTTACCGGGAACTACACGTCATGAGATCATTAGTCTCTATTAGTCTTTTTGAATTAGATTTATGTTTTTAACTAAACTTAAAAATAAAAAAATCTGCTCGCTAGGGTTTAATGCTTCTGAATGAGTTAAGTAGAATTTAGGCAAACTGCATTATTTTTAAGAAGACAACAGAATTATGTCGTTATATCAAAATTGTATCACGTAGGTTGTTTGAAATATTACATTTTTTATTTATATTTGACTAGACAGTGACTTCTGTGATTACAATTTTTATAGTTTCAGTAACGTCATTCTTGTATGATACATAGAGTTTCGGGGTAATTTTTGAGAGATGTTCAATTTGAATAAATAGAATTATTTTTAAGTACCTAAATGGGCATTTCTGTTTTCATGAGCACAACACATTATAAACAGCCAATTTTAAAAGACATTAATGTTGAGCTTAGACAATAATCTAACGCAATAAAACATGATTAGATACGTATAAAATTCTAAAATATTCATCACATAGTCTATTACTAAATTATTAAACTAATTGATATAATCTGTGTAAATTTTTATTGTTCAACATTTTATTGATTAAATACCATTTAAAAAAATCAAGTGCCAACGTTTTAAGATTAGAAAACTATGAAAAAAAATTTTTAAAGTATTTTATATTTATACCATCAAACTAAATATATTATTTGGTTTAATTGTTAAAAATGTTATTTTAATAAAACGTTTCCTGTAGGAAATGCATATTATACTCATATACATAAATACAATTGCTTTATGGAAAAACTTCATAAAGTATTCCAAGAATGACGTCGAGGACCGGTTCTTTAAGAATGACAGTGAATGTGCTCGATAATATGTGAAGATTATTTACCATTGATATTTATAATTGTTTATCACCGGAGAAAGATGTTTTATTGCGTGATCGATGGTTATTAAGACAAAATATATAAGTTAAAATCTTCTTCTCGTTTAAACCTTATTAACGCTTCTTCAGTGCGTGTTTATCATTTGTACGGCTAACGATTGAACACCTTATCTAATGATGAACTTCGTGGGAGGAAAGTTATCACTTTTAAAGGCGGTCAGTGATCATTATAAACTCCGTGTTCAGACACTATTTTTCAACTAAAAATAGTTATTTTCCTAAAATATCAAAGTTATCAATAACAAACTTGTGATTTGTAATAATTATAAATCATGTAATACATCATATATTACCAAAACATTTGTTCAATAAAATAATACTTAATAAAATGTAATATATTAAAGTCATATTGAAAATAGAATTTTTTTTTAAATTAATTTTGATAGTATTTTATACTTATTATCAAATAATGTGAATATACCAAACGAAAAGTTAGTTTTATTTTGAAAGAATATAAGTAAATCATTTTTTCAGTTGCTTATTTTGATTGTCATTACGTTAAAAAGGTTATTTTTGTATAGCTAAAGTTTTGCTTCATCTAACTTTAAATAACAAAAAAAACTTTTTCTACAAAATTATCTAACTTGATTGATTTCTGACCTTAGAATGAAATACAAGCGTTATTAATGGGCGTTTCAAATTAAAAATTCATGTTATTGTTAATTACCTTGAGGTCAGATCATATATATTGTATATATTTTAAGTGAGTATGAGAATGTAAAATTAATAATTAGAAATTATATTTATTATCATAATATTGACAGTATTTACCTACATGTAAGTGCACAATAATAATACCGTAAAACATTGTGTTTAACATATTTTTTGAAAACTTATCAACAAAATAAATATATCCTTCATTTAATTCATGTTTTTCTGCTAAATCGTTCAAAAACATTATCAATTGATTTTTAAAATTAAAATTTAATATTAAATATTACCAGTTAACTATTCTTTGAATTATGGTAATTTTAAAAGTTAGATTGGGAAGGTCATGTTGTTCGTAATTGAGCTTCTTTATGTCATATCAACAAAAGTTCTTTTTTTAACATAATTTTTTGTTATCTGTCAGTTCTAAATTTCCTATAAGTCAGTGAATTCTGCAAAATTAAATACTGACAAAGTAAATATCGACAAAAGTATGTTTTCAAATATAATTTTTATGTTAAATTTTTAATAAATTTATATTATTTTTTGCTTTAGAAGATATACAACTTTGAGTACTCTTCTCAAAATAGGGGTAACTGTATAATTTTATACTAAAAGAAATATCAAACTACTATGTAAGAGGTTATTATTGAAATAATGGTTTCTCTTTTATGCAATATCTTAGAAGCAGCCTTGTTTACGCGTCAAAATAAAGATGACCCATAAATATTTATGGTTAATTTTTATTATGTTAAAGAACCAATTAATGGTTAGAGGTAACAATTAGCAGACAGCTAAACATAACGTTGGCAGAATAATGAGGGGATTGACTGCTGCGTGAGCAAGTGATATAATTGAGTATATGAGAACGTGGTTATTACAAATGCGATTATGACGGCTATTATTATTTTTTTAAGACAGCGATCGGTATCGCAAGCGTGTGGTACATCTTTCGATCGGCCAAATCGCGTTCATATATACACTCGCTACACCCTTGACATTCCCACGGTTCATTCATACGATATACACGTTGGATGAGCCGCGAGGCTAGAACAATATTATTATTATTTTGGGTTTTTTAATTAATTCTGTGCTCGCACTTTGAACCTTATGGTCAACGGTCCACCTCTAAAACACCCATTTAATGACCGGTTCTTCCGTCCACGGTACACGTCCTTCCTTTTACGCGAATCCATACTATCTTATTACCGTAGTTAAGTATGTGTGGAATATGGCTTGACTTGGGATCCATTATTGTATTGCTATTTCCATGAGTATTAATTATAAATTTAATGGAATACATGTAACGAAAATAAAATCATTTTTAAACATTGTTAGACGTTTTTCCGCGTAAAAACTGTAGGAAACATAAAATGCCGAATTAATCAAATATGTATAACAACAGGTTCGTTCGCATTTGATCGTGTAGTCTGTATATTTCGAAAAATACATTTTTTAATAATTAAATAGTCGCATAAAACCTGAGGCCCAAAATGTCTTCACGTGGATCGATCAGTTGTGTGTGTACTAATACGTCAAGAAAACTTCAATGTGCACGCATGGCCGCAACAAATTCATGTGGGACGTATAACACATGTAAAAATAGTATCTTCTTCTTGTATAATTAAAAAAAACGCATTGCGTGAACTGTAAATTATGACTTGTACAACTATAAGGAAATAAATTGCCGGCAAGTGTTCACGGTTTTCACTGCTCTGGGCTTATAATCGGCCAAATACCAATACCGAATTGTTTAAACACCTATTGAAACGACATGTGTGTTAGTTTCCGTTTGTAATTTTTTATAACTTTAGATAACTAATAACAACTATAATATGTCATACTGAATGATAATTTTTATAATCGTGGGAAACGTTTTGTTCGTATTATTCTGAGCAATCGCCCGGAGATTTTTCTTCGAGTCGTTTAGTTCGACAAATAATAATACGAATATGTACTAATATTTGTATAAATTATCACATTCAATTACTAATGCAGTTGTTTGTGTTTTTTGATAAAATATTTAAAATACTTTTTTTTTTTTGAGCTTTTCATCAAATGAAGGAATTTATAGAATATTCGGCGAAAATATATGCAACACAAAATACATTAAAGCAATATGGTTTATTACTTTGACCATCTGGACACTCAACTCCTTGTGAAGTTTCCAATTACCTTTATTTTAATAATTACTCTAACAATATTACAAATACATAAATTTAAATAGATGATAATTATTGTACGTTTGTTGTGTGTATTATAATTTTACATTTATTTATAACAAAATTCACGGGCAGACATTTTTATAAATCCATTACTTAATATTAATTCGTATAACCAAAAATAATAAGCGGCAAGCCTTGAACTTTTTTTTTTTTTTATCTCTATTTCTCTTATAATTTATAGAAAATAGTAAGTCAGGAGCAATTGCATTTCCTGACTCGATCCATTTTCATTTAAATTTTTTGACCTATAAACGTTAGAAGGTGTAATTTTCGTAAAAAATATTGGATTTATTTTGAACAGAACACGTTGTAACTATCAATTATATGCACATTTAAAAGATATTAGAATCTATATATTTGTTTAATATTGAATTAAAAATATACTAACAATGAAATAGTGCATTATATTCGTTAGATATTACAACTAGTTTATCAAAATTAAAAAATTTCAAAACATTTAACTGATTATTGTACTAAACTTTGAATCATGTTACCCGACATAAAAAAATAACAAAATGATAAATCAACTTCAGCGTTACCAAAAATAGCCATTTTCATTTTATAAATCGACCGAATAAGTCAAATATAAATTCATACTGAATTGGTGACCTCAAATTTATTTGCTAAATGATGTAAAAAAACCGGATAATTGACATATCACATCTATTACGATTGGTAATAGTACAAGAAATATCTCAATGTGATATTATTCATAGTGCGTACCTCATTAATAATTCAAATGTGATTTTCATTAATTTTTATAGACTAGTCAGTTGACACTATAAATTCTAGTGTTTGACAGCATCGTGTTTAAAAATACTATTTTTTTTTTAGTTGAAATTTCTATTAAAATAATTAATCCAATTTACGTACGTTTACATTATGTATTGTTAATACAAATGAGTCAGTAGAAAATTGCATAAAGTATACCCACGAGCTATGTGAAGTTATTAAAAATAATATTTTTACGTCGGTATGTATAAAAGTCACGAGAAATGGTTGTATCATAAAACATCAGTACTATTACACCTATAAATGTATTTAGTATTAAACAGCTATACTTAGGACAGTGGTTGGTGCTTCAAAAACAACCGTCGTTATTACATATTACACTTGCATTGGTTAACGGATAATAGAGTTCGATGAATTTTTAGATCTTAATAAGACAGCGCATTGTTAATAATAAAATTAAATACCTTTGAAACCAGGTGGTAATTATAGTTTCATTGCAGAGAGTGTATTTTATGATCAACTAATGTCATAGGGCGGCATGACTTACACAACTGTAACACAACGTCTATAATAACTTCCATTCTCATTGTCAGGGCCAGATTAAGCTATTCGTAGGTACTAGATACTAATAAAAAAGTCTAGGTTGAAATAAGTACTGCAATAATGTTGTTAAGAAAAAAAATCTTCAAAGTTAATACATAAGCCGAAGGCAAGTACTTATAGTGTCTAATAAATAATACGGCCCTGATATCAGTAAAATTATATTAATGTATATTTATTTGTGCCCTTGTTTTAGGTGTAAATTAGACATACAAAATGATTTATAATATAATGTGTTATTATGAAGAAATCAAATAAATTACAAATTATGTAGATTAAAAATGTGTTCCTATTATTTAATGTAAATTGTATTACTAAGATATATAATTGAAATAGTCAAATAATCCAAAATAGCCAAAAAGTTAATTTACAGTTAATTAAACATTTTTGGAATTCAAAAACCCATTTGTATGTCTATTATTTTGCCCATATTTATAGCTGATAGTACTTAACTAATATTAACTACTACAATACTATTATCAATATCGATGAAACTTGGAAAATCTGTGTCAAAATTTTAAAAAATGAGTTTAACTTACTCTTAATTTAAAATATTCATACGACTATATTGGCGAAACAATAAAATCCTTAAAACGGTTGTATATGTTGTAGTAGTGTCATTTATTATTCAGATTATATTATCAATATAGCAAAATTATATTTTGAATCGTGTATGGTATAAACTCATTTTATACATTTTTATCTTGGCCAGTTTTTTTCAAGCACTAGGGAAATATTACTTTTAAGTATTATTCAAAATTTAACTACGGTGGTTGGGTTTCAATGATTGGTTGGAAGATATACTGAAAATATGAGTTGGATTAAATACCTGATAATTTTTTTTAAATATTAATGGGCGATAAATTTTAATAATAGTAAAATAATAAATAATTTCTAGCAAAATTACTATTTATTTGTAATCAAACAATTTACAAAGAATATTTTATTAGACTAATTTTATACCTGGTGATTTATTTAAAGCAATTTAGAAAAATAAACAAACGATTTAAAAACTGAAATATTCTAGTTAGTTTTCTCACTTTATTGACCGTAAAGTGTAAAGTTTAAACTTTGTAGATAAATATTTTCAATTGTTTTGCAGCATTTAAACTTTTTGATGGTTCACAAATCAAATTGTGAGTACACTTATTTATGAATATATTTCATGACAATTTTAAAATGGATAAAACTAATTATTATTTCTTTACCATGTCTAGAAGACATAAAAGTCAGTAGGTTAAAATTATTCTTAAATAACACGAGTACAATAAAATATTAGTCTGCATCGGCAATAACTGTTAACGATTAAAATTTATTAGTCATAAGTGATCTATCATATTCTTTTGACATTACAGATATACAGAAACAGTATAAATCATTTTTCAAACTATTTAATTGTACTCAACTATTTTATAGTAAAATAATAATAAATATTTAATACTTGATAACTATTCAGTAATTTTTGAAAAAAATAATTTAAATATTTTTCATATAAAACATTATAATAATATTTTGTTTAATTTATCTATCTTTAGGTAAAAAAAAGAATTTATTCCAAAATTGCCTCGCGTTAGTCGCAAATAGTACTTTGAAACAACTTGATTTCAAAATAGATATGTGATTCAACCAACAAATCGCATTTTCATAGAAGTTTATGATGTAGATAATATTCCTTGTCGTTTTCACTAAAAATGGAGTACTATCTTCCTACATTGGTTTAAACTGATAAAATCATATCGATGTATATAGTCATTGAGGAGCTGAGGTGCAATCAGGTATGACTTTTAACCCATATAAATATGGATCTCGGACTCTTCCGAAGGAAAATTACCGAGAGAATCGTTTTAAAACCGAAAGAGCTCATATTTCAGCTTCGAAGGTTGTCTTGCCTTAAGATCGCTTTGGGTGGGAATTAATAGAGCTGAACACGAATCGTATTATTATTATTAAAATATAAATAAGTTTCCCAAAAATTATTTTAAATTTACACTCGAGGATCATTTGTGTTCTTTGAACTAATGTCTTTAAAAACTGATATTTTACCATCTATGAGCTAAAAAATATTTCTCTAGTTTCTTTAAGATTGTGCTCCATAAACGTGTTTAAAAGAATTCTGTAAGTATGTGAACAAATTTATTTATTAAAGCTTAAATATTTCGACGACTGTTTAATCAACTATTTTTAAAACCGCAATGAATTTTTTGAATACTACGTTTGAAAATGTATTGTAAAAAACTCAAAAATCTTGTGATAACTTCGTTATCTCGTACGAATCTTAAATTTTTCTTCGGAAATATAACAAGGTAGACTATTCTTAATATTATCATCACTTGAAAATTTATCCTTTGTGAAATACATTTTTGTAAGATCTCTTAAAAAAGTTAATAAAAAAATTACCAATTTTTTTGTGCATATATGTTTTAATATTCTTAATGAAGACTATTTCATAAAAAACCAGAAATTATTTTGCAATTTTTTTTATAAATAAATAATAATTTTACAGTATAAATAAAATTGAATGGAATTTTGAAACTTTCTATTAAATTTTATGAATCGTTCTAATTCGTAGTTACATGTTTTTACTTAAATAATATGTCGAATTCTTAGTTTGTTAAGTTTCTTTATTCCCTAAAGTTATATATTATATTTTTTTTATTATTAATTAATTTATTTTACATATTAGTTACAATTAAATATAAATTCAGATTTTAGTTTAAACCTAAACGAAATAATTACAATTTCTTTTACATGTGTTTAGCTCCGTGATAAGAGAATAGATTTTTAAGAGACTTGAACTACACGTATAAGTTAAAAAGTCATTAAACAAATTAAAATCGTTCTATAACAGTAGTAATGTGTCAAAAGTAAAGTGAAAACAAAACTGACTACTGATCTAAACCTGGTGACTCGGCATGATCATTCACTATGTCAGACGATGAATAGCGGCCTTAAAGGAGTCGATCAATATTGTGATCATTTTGGTAGTCCGAAGATAATCAGTAGCACAAAGAGATCATAACGAACTAGAACGAAACGCTTCTGCTCCGTATAATAGCTGACGCATAGACGTGATCCAGAGCACTCGAGTCATTAGTACTGCTACTGAATAGGCGGAGTAAGAATAAATTGTGTGCTTAATATATGTGTAAATATATTGTGTGCTACTGTTACAAGTATGTCTATGTTTGTGCTGCCAACAATTCGTTTATAATCACTCGGTTGTCGAATGATTAGTTTTTAAAAATGTTCCCTTAAACAGAATTTGTTTGTGTTTCATTGTTGATCGGTAGTGTATACAACATGAATATGATTAGGTAAGTAAAAGCAGCGCGTTAATTTACCGTAGGTAAAGTATTTACAAATGTTTTAATGACGGCCAAAGCCATTCTTTTCGATAATATTTTTATTGTTTGTTAGGTATGCAATAAGTTTCGGGATTTTTACATCAGAACAGCGGTACAAGTAAGAAGTTAAGTGTTCCTTTTTTTTAAGAAAAGGTTGCCTACGTAGTATTGTACTGATCATCAAGATTATTTTTTAAATAAATTCTAGTACAGCATTTAAATATGTTATGCATTCATTTCAAAACATCAACATAAATATTTAGCTTTCTTTTTCTGTTTCAACGGTTTTATTTGCTTGAGCCAGGAAAACATAATTAAGTTGCATTCAATTCGCTGTTATTTATTCATATTAATGTAGGAGGACGTATAGTAATATCAGTATTTTTATAAAATTACGAAGAACACGTTTTTTTACTATTTCAAGTAAAACTTATTATGTAAATATTTTTAGAGTACATAGTAAAACCGTAACTATGTATGATAAATATCCTTCATATTTTAAACCTGGATGTTTTATTAGATTATTTATTAGGTTAAAATTATTGGTTAGATAAATGTATTTTTCAATAATTCATTGTATATTTGTACGTAATGAATTTTGTCGTACAATAATGAATGGGTAAACTTTAATTAAAAAATAATTTTTTAATATATTTATACACAAATTGAGTAATAGTGGATTAGTATTGAATGCCAATTAGTATTTCTTAAAAATTAACTAATACCATTTTAAACTGTTACGTTTCATCGGCAAATGTATAAAATATACAAAAAATATGCACTTTGTTGTTGAACTTAAAGATAAGAACTAAAGTAACTTGAACTTTATTAAATATTCAAACATATGCGTAATACTAAATGCTATTTTAATTATGAAGTTGCTTACACTGTTTTTGGTATACATCAAACATTACTCGGCCACGCTATTAGAAATCAGTTTAAATAGCTAATGTATTATGTTTTATTCATAACGAAGAATTTAACTACCACAGTTAACCCGCCGGGTTACTTCATCGTGGAAATCGCCACGAAGATAGTTTGATACTGTAAATTTCGTATATAAGTCGAAATGTACAGCTTATCAAACAACTATCGCAATATTTTTGCAATTTAAGGAAATTATTACTCATACCAGTTCCGGTTATATTGACCACAATTTAGTAGGTAGGTATGGTCTTACATTGATGGCGATGATATTTTTTATGACAAAAAACAAGCGTATGATGTTCTTGTGTCGGTTGTACACGTGTGTGTTATACCGAAGATTTTATGAAAACCTGACCAATTGACGCCCACAGTTCTCCCTAAACAGTTCTCAGGGAAAGAATGAATCACATGCTCTGATGAGATAGCGGCGATGAACGATATAGATGTAACGGGTTCATCTTGCTTCTGATTGCCAGCAATAACTCAACAGTAATTATTTCTTGGATGTGTATAAACAATTTTTTGACGCATGCTCGTGCAACTGTCATAACACGGCACTTGACCGGATGATTTATACTTTCACTATTACACTTACACGTATATTTTGTGTTCCAGCAATTGTTTCCGAATTAAAATATCTAAATCAAATATATAACAATACAGCGGATCGTGATTAAAAACGGAAAATAAAATAACGTGATTGAAGTCTTCATTCGCATGGTCATGAGCACGCACACAGTCGGTTACTTGAGTTCATGCACGTTGAAGTTTCTTTCTGTAACACCGTCGTTACCCTTAAAATTATTATTATTATTGTTGTATTATTTCAACTGGATAATTTAATCACCTACATATTGTGAAAAACACAAATATTTTATTGTATAATACCCTCATAAGTACTGGAGTATTTATTCTTGAAAAAATAATAGCGTATAATAATATTCGTATGAGTGGAGTCAAACTGAGACGTTCAAGTGTTTTCTTTTGGAAGTCTCCTTCGTTGTACATTTGCTCATCGTGACCACCCGCAGACATCCCCTTGGAATAAAACCGGACAACTTAAGTACCTTATCTTATTAAAACTCAAAACAGTTTTTCTTATTTGTTTATTCTTGAGACTCGAGGAATGCGAAATTCTACGCAAACCTCGGTCATAACAGCCAGTGTTGTAACTCAATAGCTCTGGGTAAAAAAACTGAGTAAAAAAAAAGTAGGTTCAATTATTTTTCAAAAAATAGTGTTAATTATTTCTATAAAAGAAATTACGTTCTACTCATATCATGTACTAGTAATTTCAGAATAAAAATATGAAAACTTAGTAATTTGGTCATTACAGACATAAAATTACTTTGTTACGAGAAAAATAAAAAGTATTTTTTCGAGTAGAAAGTTTTTACCAATTTGATTTAACCGTAGAATACTTTCATTAAATAAACTTTTTGATTGTGTTAATTAATTTTTGACTTGTTGAGAACAATTAAAAATTTAATAACAATATCAAAAAGCGACAATAATAATTAATATTTTATAAATATGTAACAATAGAAAACATCAAATACAAACTAGTAGTATTTTTAATCTAGTGTGCTAAATACCTGACATTAATAAAATATGGCGTACCTGTTTAACCATTAAAGTTCTAAAAAACAATGAAGTTGAAGGTTAAAAATACAAATGTAGGACAATAATCGTTTGTATATCTCAGCGTGAAAAACAATTCCTTGCTAAACGGATCTAGGTTCTTTTTTATTTGTTAAATAATTAATATTACATCTTAAATGAACATAAAAAATGTACATTTAATTAAAATTCATCGTTCAGTTTATCATGTTAATAAAATACCGACCAATAATTTGTGTATCAGTTTATTCCTAGCCCAGTTATATTTTTTATTGAATTTTTTTATATATCCATAAAAAATCTATCTAGAGCTCTAAACAGGGTTTTATGGATATTTTTCGTATTCAAATAGTAGTAGTATTTGAATACGAACAAAAAATTAATTACAATAATATACATGTTTTGGTTACAACATGATTTGTAGGAGATATATTGATAAAAATATATTCAATTTAAATATGTTATGTCCTAAAATAGAAATAATATTTAAATTTTTTCCTGACCTATTTTTGAAAATAAATGTAACGTTTTATGGCAATTTATAAAAAACAGTTTCAATTAGTTTTTCAACGACAAAAAATATAAATTATATCAGAATAAATGGCTTTGAATTAACAAAATATACGTAAATATATTTAATAAGAAAAAAAAATCTTCTAAGAAAACAATTTTGTTTTAATTATATTTCTGAAAATGAATCTTAGTGTTTTAGTATTATGATCATAGTCATTTCTCTTTTAATTCAGAATTGATATAAATCATGTTACATTATATTACAATATAAACAATTTAACAAAAAAAATTAGTCTATAAAATAATTTAATGAATAATCATTACAATAAAGATCACACAAGTTATATAATGGCTCTGTGGATAATTTTCGTGTAGAAAAAAACAATAATACTATTCACGTCCGGTCCTATCTGGACTGTGTTAAATGTTATTACATGACCTGTAGGAGGATCATAAGAAGAACTGTATACTCTTGGCCCGCATGATATAACGACTTAATCTTGAAGGTGAGTCACAAGTAAACTGTGTGAACGAAATTCATCTGCTTCTAATTGTTGCTCTTCTTTTACTCCGCTCGGTAATTCTTCTATAGTCTTCTTCCTTATCTTAAACGCCCTCTAGCTAACGTCTGGTATTTATAATTATCGTCATTACTCGCCTATTGGGCCCACAATGTTTTAAGCGCGTGTGTATATGGTAACATAATGCCAAAAGTACAAAGAAAATTGTTCTGCTCGTAGTAAATATATTAATAATAACTTGTCCCCTGCCGCCGCTATATGTAACACACAATAATTTATCGACACACGCAACTTTCTAAAGATACTTCAATCGACGCCGTTAAATTCAATTAAAATTTCTCGGTAGTTATTATTTTTTACATTTTACAACTGATTCGTATAGCGCGTGCCACCTCGCGACCGAAACTATTAAAATAAACTTAGGCCAATACCAATATTGATGATTTACAGCAGTCGAGGAAAACCCGACGAGAGATCGTGTCTTTTATTTTCTTCGCGTTTGAGCTCACCAGTATTTGAGGTCTCATTACAACGTTTAAGGAAATGATGATAATTTGATTATCATTATTACCATATCAATGACCCACACACGAAGAGAAAATGCTGTATAAATATACTGTAAAAGATTTCAAACCAGACACGTGGATTTCAACGTGTCATACCGGTTAGAGTGGAACCGTAATAGCCCGAAGGAACAAATCATCTTGAAAGTCAATTGATGAATAATTTCTTTAAATAAAGCAAAAAATACGCATTCATACAAATATTTTTATTAATATGTTTATCACGATATATTTATACACTATCGAATAAAATGACTAAATATTTTAATTAGTAAGTTTCTTACTAAAGGATTCGAGTAAGGTTCAGAAAAAGTAATTTCTGGTATTAGGTGTATACTGCGTTTATTATTTTTATTTATGTAATGCTTCAATGAATGTTTTAAAATGATAGTACTAGTAGATTAATTAACGTATTCTCGGCGAGTTATTCTTTTAATAATGAATTCTAATCCGCAAATAAAATATTTCTGATAATTTATAGTCACTGGTATTTGATTGGAAATGCATTTCTCAAGAAAAAATGTTTAAACATTTTATTCGAGTTTATTAGATTACATTCAACTTAATAACAAATAGACAGCTGGAATTGAAATTTTCCTAAATTTAATTATGTTTAATATTAGCAGTCAAATTTTTATTCATTTATTTTATTGTATTCTGATTACTGATACTTTACAAATGATATTTGAAACATTCAACTTAATATAAATATTTTATATCTAAACGGAAGAGGAGAATATTATACTTATTTATTTCTGATACTAGTATTTATTAAAAATGTAACTTAATTTTAGAACTGAGAAATTACTCTTAATTAATTAATCATTGTAATCAGTACAATACTTTATAAAAAGTTAAGAAGTTATCTTAAAGTAATTTCAAAATATTATAGCTACACTTGATAATTGTACAAAAACGGTTAAAAAAAAAAATTGTAAGATTTTGTTTTTTAAGTTATATACACTAATGGCATAGCATTATATAACTTTTATATTTACGTTTAGACTGATATCTCGGAGTATAAAACAATTTTATTTTTATTATAACATAAATATATTTATGTTTAACTTTTAACATTCTATAGACTCAAAAAAATACTCTTACATACTAACTTAAAATTAGAATTATTATTAATCTTCTTGAATATTGTGTAACAACGTAGCTTTCATCTATAAATTAATAAACGGTAAATTATTTTGTCCAGAATTCGCAATGTAGATACATGTAACAATGTACTTGTTTTTGATTTTTGCTTCAATTGTAAACTTAAAATGTTTGATAATTATTAGTTATTAAGCCATATTAAGTGTATATCTATTTTCGTTTTTTTTATTTGTACATCCATTGGCTTAGTTGTTGTTGTGTAATTGTTTGCAATACTTAAATTCATGCACTTATCACCCCATTGGGATGTTAAAATTTATTATTATTTAACTAACTAAAAATAGCTTAATGATTTTACTTAATTAGTAACATTCTGGCCACAGTATGAAATATACTCAACACTCATTTTGAACATTATTTATTATGTATGTCAAGCTTTGAGTAGAGAAAATATCACGTTAAGTCTAAATAATGATTACTAGTACAGATATTAGGAGCGTGTACAGTTCATTATGATTTTATATTAATTATTACTAATGTACCTGTCATTTAATAGATGTAGACAAGTACTTTCTACAACTATATTTTCATTTATCCTCGGTGTGTGGGCATCTATAGCCTTTTTAGAAAAAAGAAAACAAGAATTTAACAATATAGTTTGGTTGGGTTTAATATTACGTAAATTCGGTAGGTACAGGTACGAAATACTGTAAATGTTTTATATGATACTGTAAAAATATCCTAATTTTTTTTAATTTGGCTGCTAAATCAACTGGGTATTAAATATCAGTTATTGTTATAGAAAAAATGTTGAACGCATTAACCAGGTTGCTTATATGCGAAAGGTTTGACAGGTCGTGTTCGAGTTCATCCCTTAACTGTGTACCTGAGCACCAGTCTGCACGCGAGTAACGTTACACCGGTATGCAATCCTCATAGTCACGTTCAATTTCACAGTTATTAATCAAACACAAGAAGATTTAGAATGGGTATGTGGGTTTTATATTTTAATCCAAAACGTCTGTCGAGATTAACAAAATATTTTATCACTCGGGCATCAATTATCCTTTGTTTGACTCGTTTTTCGTTTAACGCCTCTCAGAAAATAGCTATACAAATGATATCTTTACATCCATAATTGGAAATATTATGTTATTTATTGTATTGTGAATTTGTTGCTGATTAGATTCGTGGTTCTTAAATGTTGAAATATAAATTTAAACTATAAAATAAAATAAATATTTCATTGCAGAACTATTAGTGAACTTTTCTAATAACGTAAGATAATTTGACCACGTAAAACTAGTTAATAGTTTCTTTAGATCAGCACATCATCAAACTATTTAATTTTATTGTACAACGTGTTAACGATGCGTTATACTTTGAGTAATGATTTTTTTCATGCCCTGCTGGGAAATTGACCGTTTAAGCTGTATCTTGGCGTCTTCGTGGTGTGTTGTCTAACCTGTTTGTTTTATCCTTTATCAATCACTTGACAGTGGTCGAGCAGGGATTATTTTTCAAAATGATTAAGGTACATTGAAAGTGGGTAAACTATGTCAGTCTTTTATTTCACTGGTTGCGTTTCTTCGTATTAAGTGCCCGCAAGATCTATTAAGTTTTATGACCACTCGCCATAACAATATTGCGCAAGTAAAAAATTGTCACCGTGTCATCGCGAACTGAATCATTCAAGTCATCAAGATCGTTGTCAAATAAATATAAATGTACATGTATGAATCTAATGTGCTATGTTAGACTATAAAATTTTAATTTTTCACAATGTGCTTACATGCAATACATTTTTATTACCATTACCATCGTCAAAGTTTATGCTGTTACGGTTGTATGATATATTACTTTATGAAGGCCAGTCTAATGAATTATAATGAGAAAACATGATAACAAGCATAAATGGCAATAGATGAGTATTGCAATAGTGTTAAGTTATAGCACAAAGATTACTGACACGCCTATTAATTCTCAAATACATTTAATAATTTAATCGTATAGATTTAATATGTGACACATGAAATTTTTAAAATTAATTTCTTAAAAAATAAATTTAGAAATACTTTTGTGATTTTAAATGTTGGTAATTACTTTAAGAGCAATATATTTTGTTATTTAACTCATTGCTACATTTCAGATGAAGCTTATAAAAGTATTTCCATAGAGAATACAATATATTATATTTTTTCATAGTTTCAAAATATTAAAACAATTACTTTTTTCTTTAAAAATGATGTTTACCTTTAGTTTTTCACTAATCACTTTTTGGTGATTAATTAATCTTCTTAACAATATAATATTAGCATTGTGATATTGTCGATCGAAAGAATCGGCTCTATTTTTAAATAATATTAGACAGTTAATGTACGTTTCCCAATATGACTTCTATGAAAACATAACATATATCACAAAACAATGAGCAATAAAATTATTATGATAGTGTTTGCAGTAATACCTCAATGTTCAATACTTGACCTCTTGCTTGTCTATTTAATCACTTCTGAATTACGCAGTTATTCGTTTTACGCGCCTGACCCAGTGACTTCTAATTTAATGTTAGAGCCTTATAGTAAATTTAATTGAAAATTAGCTATAAATTAAAATTCAAATAATCTGAATCTTATCATTAATTGAAGAATGTAACACAATGAAAATTACCAAGTACATAAAGTTGCCTTCTAATAATTTATTAAAGTTTGCATTTTTAAATGTTCACTTGACATTTCATTGATGACACATCTATTTTGTTAAACATTTTTCTCAACTATAAATACTTAAGTATCATGTTATTTCAATATGCGTTGTACCTAATTTGTAAATGTCAACTGAACAACATAGTATGGTCTGCTTGTAATCCGTTAACATTGCGCAACATATTAAGAAACATTTACGCCACGTATGTAAAAGTAAAAATGTTTTTGTGCAAATGAAATGAGTGTAACTGTTGCTAAGAAATTTATAAGGAAAATCATTGGAAGGAAACATCATTTTTTTCTTCTGATCGATTGATTTCAGACAATCTTTTTTAGTTTTTTATTCAGTTTTTGTCCTCTGACACCTTCACGTGTTGTACCGATTGTGGCTGACAAAAACGAATTTCATACATATGGTCGTCTGCAAGAGAAATAACTGGGACGACTTCAATATGAAAAAAAGAACCCTCTTGGTATTACAATGACTGGTTGTACATCGTCTTATTATATCAGACATGACGTTAATAAATACAAATTGTGAGAAGGTGTTTTCGAAGAAAAAGACGAAGTACAGTTCCCACAAAATTGTACGATATTTGCAATATATATATATATTACAATGACCTCTTCCTTGGTCATCAGGTCGATCTTACCTTAGGTATGTACAGATTACAGTCTACATATTATTAATACAATATATGATTTGTACATACTATGAGTTCAGAGACCTTGGGGTGGTCATAAAAACAATACGAAGATGGGCTCATATTCCTAACGTGTATCTATACTTAACGAGCTCAGAATGTTTTTGTTATAATTCAGCAGTTTTAATGGATTTGATAATTTACCACCTACACGTGATGAAATATTGAAAAGAAAAACATTCAGGAAATAGAATTTTTCTTTTAAATTAAACACATGAGTGATTCAGTTTTTTTACTAAAAAATTTTGTTTATCATATTGTCTACAAAAATAATTTTTCATAAGAATTGTTTGTAATTTTTGAAACATCCATAAATATGAATGTGTTTAATTTTATTCAAAAAAATATTATTATTTAACAATTAATATAAGTTGATGAAAGGTTACAAATACTTGATCGAATATGAATTCAAAAGATTAAAATCAATCAGCTTATTTTATTAAAAATGCATAACACACACGCACATATATTCAATAATCGCCCCCGAGCACTTTTATTCATAACCTAGTGTTTTATGAAAATATTTTAAGAGCATTTAAAAAAAATGATTCGTATTTATATAACTGAATCTTTAAATGGTAATTTAAAACCGGAATTGTTAGGTGTTTTGTGAAATTTTATCATGTTAGATTACATTATTCAGGTAAAGAAAAATTTTATCTTTTATAGCTAAACATAAATTCCATCCATTTTAATGCGTAACCAGTTAAGGTAGGTAATTTGCAATAATTTTAGAATGAAATTTTAAAAGATTTTTTATAACGACAATGAGCAAGAAACAGACAAGGGCGATATAATAATACACTAGTGTCGATTCGGATTGAATCGAATCATATCGGATAGCTTGTACAACATAGTGGTAATATATGATTGAGTTATAATTCACAGCGGGTACGACTTTAGACGCTGCAGCGTGTCCACTGCGTGATATTGAATATTATTATGTTTCTAGTAATCAGCGAGAGATACAACCAGTAAAATTATGCATCGATATGTTGTATTTACGTACATTAAATTTATTATACATAAACACTTATACCCTCAGAGCAGTCGTTGCCAATCGTCTTCCTTTACTTGTCACAGACAGAAAACGAAAACGCGTTCTGAATAACACAAATAATGTATAAGAAAATCGTTAATGAAGGGAAAACTCAACTAACTGTTGTGTCGCTCATAAAACATCACATTTTATATACGTGACAACAAAATAGTCATAGAGTTTGATAGTAAATGTAACCAAACTGGTCACTTCCCCAATCTTTATAGCAATCTTGTTTTCAATACATGTGGTTTATTCATAAAATCAAAACGATAAATCCGAGAAAATTACTTGACACGATGTATTTTTGAAACCAAAGTATTCACACGTATTATAATACATAAACGAAATTTCATATAAATTATTTAAAAAAACAATTAAATTAAGAAGATTAAACGGATAATTTGTATCATTTTTCTTCGATTTCAATACCGACATATAAATAAGTTAATTCAGATTTTTTCATACTTCAATATTATTTTTTGAAAATAAAAACATTTAGCTGTAATGTCATCTCTTAATGTTAAAATAATACATAGTTTGTTGTAAATCTCAAAAAAGTAATTATTTTTGTATTTATAATTAATTTCAATAAATTTAAATTATATTAAAAAAGAAATGAATTTTGCAATTGAGTTTAAAATAAAGAGAAAATATACACCATATTAGTATTTCCAGTGAATTTAACGCAATCACTTTGCACATATCATTAATTCTACAATGCAAATAAGTTAAAGATACATATTTTATTAAAAGATCAATACTAACAGCTTAAGTTATTTAAAATGTTCCATGAATACTATTATGTATAATATCGGTCATGATTTTGTAAATAAATAAGTCTTCGCCAATAAATAAAACAGGAGGTGAAACTCAATTTTATATATATTCAGGCGTTTTTTTATTTTAATAGTTTGTTGTTGAATTTAGGTAGTCTTCCGTCATATAGCCGAACATATTAAAATATGCTATTAGAAGTGGGATTAAATATATTTCATAAATCAATTTTTATTAATATCGAAAAAATTATAATAGAGGTAATGATTTCCTAAATTTTAATTTTACAATTAGCATATAAAATACTATGTAGCCAAATTTTCAAAAATGTCATCTAAATTAATCAATTAGTATAAAAATAACAAGTCTTCGTTGATTTTTATTATTATTTATTAAGCAATAGGTTTTTGAAAATCGATAATTTATTAATAGCAAATACTTTATTACTTTATGAATAAAGTGATCGAGGTCAGACCACGCATTAAAACAATGGTTTATGAACGGGTTTAGAGTACATTTTATCTTTCAATTAAATCTTCATTTCCGGTCTCATCCGTGGCTATTAACTTGGAATAGCCTGTGTAGGTAAACATCGCGAAGAAATTAATAATAACTTGATTGTTAAATCTATAAATTTTAAGTTCGACCAAAAACTTGAATGCATCCATGTATAGTTCAGTAAGAGGTCACGTTTTTTTTTTTTTTTGAGTTTAATCATTTGAGAAATCGGAGGCCAACGGAAATATGTTCAATACCAATGTACTTGCCTAGCACATGTTCAACGAGAAAGAAAATGATTAAAGAGACAACAACATACCGTTTGAAATAATGTTAACGAAGAATAATGGTGTTTTGCATTCGTTTAGAAACAATAAAAGTTAAGTGTTTGCGTGTGGCATGCCGTACATAAAAAAGGGTTCACATTCGGTATAATAATGTATCATGAAAAATATGTGTCTCTTAGGGGAGTGGTGCAGCGCTTCTTTGCCTTCGCTAAGGGTGTTCTTGTGATATTATTTAAATCGTTGGTTTTTTCCTTTTGCTCTGTTCGAGTATCATCACCTGATAATACTCAAAGCATTCGTTCCGCACTCGATAACATTATCCACGCTTTTTTCGTAAACACTTTTAATTATGCTAATTCGAGTATTTTTGATTTATTGTGAGATTTTTTGAGATTACAAATTGCCGACGATAGTACATAATATATTATGAATATGTTTGGAAAAAAAAAAATAGATTGTGGTACTTCTAAATAAAACCAGATAAATAACGGTATTATACAGAAAATTACGAATGTTAAAAAATAAAAATCCTAAATTTTATAGGCTTTCCGAGTATTTTTAACAGATGTAGCAACCTGTAATGTAAATAATTATATAGCTAAAGTAAGAGTTACCAAAATATCTAAAACAATTTGATAAATAGTCTTTATTTCATTTCAAATTACTTTATTAGTAACTTTATTAGTGATTGCATATTTTACACATATATTTGAAAAACGTCTAACTAGTATAGTTATATATTATAGTATAGAACATGCAAACAAAACGTTTACAGATAAAATGATGAATGTTTATACTCCAAAATATATCTAGAAAATTAGAATAATAAATCATATTGTAATGCAATCATTTTAACTAGTGAAATTATGAAATTGAGTAATGGTTTAATCAAATGATTCAATATTATCCATTGAAATAGTTAATTTATAAAACAACCAACTAATTCTATGTACACTAGGTAAACGTTAATCGAATAAACTTAATGATGTAGTAATAAATAACTTTGTGTAATAAATCTCAATGACAACTTAACATACATCTTAGTATAAATGTAAAATATTCACTAAAATAATATATATATATATTTTAATTGTTTTGATATGAACAGGTTTGTGATGGATACAAAATCGTTATAATTTTATTTAAAATATTAAAACACAAATCTCCTGCTGTTTGTAGATCAATCAACTACCACTTGAATTTTTGATTAAACATAAGTATTATACTTGAATTAATAATATAGTTTAAAGATAATTTTTCAATATGACTACCGATGCGTTAATTTATTTCACATTTCATTTTACAATAAAAAAAAGTTGATTTTTAATTTCATAGCTGTCATCATTCATAATATTATATTTTATCTACTAAAAAACAATTATAGTTTCCGTGATCTCTTCCCTCTATTAACTTTTTTTTTAAGCCATGAAAAAATATTTTACAGAGTATGTAACTATTATGTGTAATAATGCTTTATGTGCTTTTTAACGCATAATTGTATTGAAATTAATGATATATTATATCTAATAGTATTATGATTTACTTTGGTTATATTTAAATTAGAATGGGATTGTGTAGATTCTATTTCAAAGCGATGATATAATAATTATATCATCGCTTAATAGACTCTATTTCAATTATTGAAATAGAGTCTATTAAAAAAAAATGTTCGCATATGTGTTACAAATTAAAATTACTCAAATGATAACATACACAATAATTTATGTATGAGCAAAGATATATATAAAAATGTTACGCCCTAGGTAAAGAAATTATAACGTCCCCACTTGACTATAATTTCCTCACCATTATATTAAAAAAAAATATATATCTTATAATTAGAATACTTTTACACATTTTATAGAATACACATTTTGCACTACTTTTAGCATCTAAAAGTATTTATGGAGTGCATAAAAATACATTCCCTTAAAGAATTAAGTGTAATAATTTTTTAATACATATTCAATATTAATAATTACAATTTTTTTTTGAAAGTCATGGTTTCACCAGAAACGCCCTGGGGCACATGTCCCTTTTCCCTAAATACGTTTCTGAATATGAGTTTTCCATCAACCTGATAAAAATATAATATTTTTTTCATTTTTAAGCTATTAAATTTAATTTTTTAATTTATTTTATTTTATAATTTAATTTAAGCTATTAGTATAGTTTGTCTTGGTGTATAAAGCCAAATTAGTTTTTATATTCCTCCTAAAAAAGTAAGATGAATATTGTTACTCTTAATCAAAATAATTTTGCTTATAAATAATTGAACAAAGCACATATAGTTACGACTGTAGTTTTACAGTTATAACCCCTACATTATATTGTATGTTACATTTATGTATTTTTTTTTGTCTTATTTTGGCTTTTATCAGAATTCTTTAGCCAATTTGAAAAATAATTTATCTTCAATTTAATGATGTGTTATACTCATAATTTTAGTGATATTAATGTAATACTTTATATTGTACTGATATTAATTTTGCGTTTATTATTTTACTGATTACCTTTTTGGCGTTTTTTATAAATACTAACAAAATTGTTACTTCTAGGTAGATGAATTATAAATTGTCGATTTGCTGTAACTTAACACTTCTTAACACGCACTTAGTTCGTTATACCTGACAGTAAAATGAAAAGAAAAAGTAGAAATGAAATAACTAAATTACAAAATGTACACTTAGCGTTATTTCATAAACTAAACTTAGTCAAAAGTGTAAATTTTAAATTTATTTTCAGGTGGATAATGGCAACATCAACAATAATAACATCTTATTAAAGGATTACTGTCTATTAAAAAAAGTAAAGAAGCAATAATCATATTTTTGTTGGACCGGTGAAAAATTGCTATTGCACCTGGATTTTCTTATGAACATGAAAACTGCACATTTGATTCTTATAAAAAGAAATGCAGCGCAAAAGGGTCTATCTCACCAACGTTAATTTTTCACGGCTGTCGTCACCGCCTGTGCAATAACTCTTTGGCCTTTCCCTTTTTATTGCATTTTTTTCATGTAATAGGTTTAACTTAATACGGGTCGCATTACACATATCAGTTAAGACGTCACCGCGAAAACTATGTTACCATACCATAACATTATTATTATTTTCCTTTTATTATTTTCATTTAAATTAATCGCATGCAGATGCTGTTTTTTCTCCCCAAGTTTTCGGTTAGAAACTACCCGAAGCTCATAATTCATCATTACACATCTTTTATACCAACCCGTCCGCGTAGATAATGAGTGTATGAGAGTGAATTGCGCCAATACTAACCACTAGTACTACGGTATCGTTGTGCTTATAAAAATAATTATCATACTACCCGCAATTTAAATCTTTATTGTTCGTATCTGTATTATAGAAAACCCGCACCAAACTAAAACTATTATTTTCTCTAGGGTTTTGATTTTTCAGTCACGCGGATTATGCAAAAAAAGTACACTATAAATCCAACCGTCATGCTGCTCAGTGTCAAACAAATGCGTTATATATGGTCTCATATAAAACCATGTATGGCGAAATTAATTTTTATGTTCACAACGACTTTGGCTCGTTAAAAATTGTTGATTATTATCGACGACTTACTGTTGCCCATCTATCAAAAAGATCAACCTAATCAAACTGTACAATTGACAATAGTACGGGGGAATAAAAGCAGCGATTATCACGATACAGGGGAAATGTGCTGATCAATTATAATATTATCTGGCGAGTAAAAATCACATCGTGTAAAAATATATACAACATATAAAATAAGTACAATAAGATATTGTTTGCACGGTCATGACAACCGGATCGATGACGGTTTTTTCTGCGTTATGAAAACCGCCACCCTCGTTTGTAAAACAAGTATAATTTCTAGCTCCTTGCACCTGTTTCTTTAGTCTTTTATTACTCTTCTTAATCTTAGGAAAAAGCAAAAAACGGATTTGTATGGATATCATCCGTAGCGTTTAGAGTCAACCTATATCAGCTGGTACTGTTTGATAAATTATTATACGACTTCTGTTGAAAGTCAAACAGCAATAAAATGATTATTTTGTAAAGCATAAGATGGGAATTTTTTTTTTTTATGCTATCTGAATGCTGTGGTTACACCGAATCCAAAAACGGAGGTACATTGGAAGAGAGGGAAATGCGAATGAAATAAAAAAGTAATAATAATATTGAATCAAAGGAAAACCGCCGTCGTTGTACCCGCGTAAGCTGCCCGCACCAATCCGTCATTAAGGTAATGGTTTATTGATTGTGCGCACCGGAATCCAGCAGATGTATATTATATATCCTTCTTAAAAAGACAACAGTGAATCATGATCTCTTATACCGACTACTACCGATAACCATTTACGGAAAAGAATAGAAATTATTGAGCTATATCTGGTCTATGGCCGTTCTCTTATAGCAAATGACATTTTCACATATGCTAAACAAAGATATAAAACCGATTTAAAAACCCGTTAGTGGTCCAAAAAACAATGATTGGTATTTAATATTAATTGTAGGCAACAGTTTCTCTTTGATGAGAAAAAAGAACGATCCAGTTTTCCTTATATGTGTACTAGTAATCAATAAAAAAGATTCATTAAGTCAAATAAGTTGTAATTTAAGATGATTAAACAGAAATAAACAGAAAATCTTAATTTTATTCATAAAAAAGTTGTCATCACTAGGTTTTTGAGTCATAATTATGTTGTAACAATATTAGAGACACTAAAATTTTTATTCTTAAATACATTTTTTTTCAAGTTTTAATATTTGATTCTTGAAGTACATCACCTAAAACAGAATATTTAATTTGTTTAATTGTATAGTAAACTATATCGCTGTTAATGTAACATGATGGTTTTATAAATTAAATATATGATTGTGGTTTTACAATACACAATGCGTAACAAACGGTCTTCTGTTGCATTCCATCTGACGTCGTCCAGTACGTTAAACAATAAAAGATTGACATGTAAAATGGAAGGGCGAATAATATGGAATTTACTGTTCAACATTATGTCATTATAAATGAGATTTGTTATGTTGGGTTTTCTAATATACATAAATGTAATTTATAATCACATAAAATACTTAATACAACGAATTAAGTATTTTTAAATAAAGTATTTAATATACAGAAAAATATGTAGGAACGTAAGTTAATTTAGAATATGTACAGATATATTGGTGTCTTCAGCTTTGTGTTGATGTTTCGGACTCGTTGCAGAGTTTATCCTCGGGGAGATAGTTACAGTTCCGAAGTTGTGACTATACTATCGAACTAGCTTGTTATCTGTTTGTTTTTAAATCGGTAATCGGTAGATAACCAATAATTTTGATATGACTATTTTTTGTTGATTTTATTGTCGGGTTGTTGATGATAACGTTTGTCTGCTTGTTATCAATATTGTTTTTGTCTGTGTTTAGTTTTTGTAATTGTATTCGACATTCTTAATATTTTACTCATTCTTTTTATGCACCAAAAGTGTTCAGATAGTTTCCAATATGGTTTTTATATTGGAAACTAGCACAAAACCGAATACATGAATATATCTGTAAATATACTAAATAATAAAACGACTCATAAAAGCTTTAACACATACATAAACAATATTTTTATAATTCCAAAAAACATAATAAAATAAAAATTATTTAAATTAAAAATTTAATATTTCATTTATATATTTGAGTCCTATAGCTGAACTATATAAGAACTATAATAAAGTCCTTTTGTTACATTTGTTATTAATGATTTAGCAACAAGGTTTATTTGTTTATGGATTGTTAAATAAACAACAGAGAAGTCTACAGGACACTATATTTCACTCATTAATCACTATACCCTCGTATACTCATGCTACCTAGAAAGTAAATGCTATTTTTCACCATCATTTTAGGGGTTCCCATATTATTACCACTGTTGTTTGCAATTTTTTATTATTGAGATGTTACCATATTATATTGTTACTCGTACAACATCATCAAATTGATTAATTTCAATAAATAATCTTTTGAACCCTTTTAAATAATTTTTCAGTTGTCACTAGCATGAGAATTTTATTAAATGTATAAATTAAAATATAGTAAAAAAAAAACATATGTGTATATTTACATAAAATTACAAAACATTCAAAAATATTGGATTGATTAATAGAAAAATTTACATTTATTAATCAAAAAAGAAATGTACCTTTCGTTAAGTACATATAATAGATGGAATATTAATATTTCCAGGTGGAATATATTTACTGTTTATACACAGTACATTTATTTGGGTTTATGTGTCCATGTTTTTAGATCTAATAAAAAATGTTATTCAGCATATGACATTTATTAAATGAGTCTTATGATTGTAATTTATATATTAATACAAAGGGACAAACTCCAAGTTTAATACTTTGTTTTATTATGAGATGACAAGAAAAGCTATTAAAATAAGCAAAATTTGCTATTTATAAATAAGTACGTTAGTACTATGTCTATATGATTCATTTTTGAAACGATTTTATGACTACCCGTGACTTAAACAGAGTGACAGTTAAATCTTTCATTTTTAAAATAATAAAATCTCTCAGTAGTTAAACTAAAAATCTAAATAAATTTGGGAGATGTTTATAATAAAATGTTTAACGTTTTGTTTACGCTGCTGACAATCTAATAACGATTTTTATTAGATCATACTCGCACTATTCATTTGCGACAGTTACCCCGCACTTGTAAATTTCGTTGACCAAACCTACGCAACAGATGTCTTTAGTACATTTAGCACAGACACGATGTATTACATAAGATTCAAAACGAAGTCTAGTTAGTATAGTTTTACGATTTATTATGATACTTACACCTAAAATAGAATGATATACCACTAGAAACACTAATACATATATGACAATTTATTCGGAACAAACTAACATAAACATTCTTTTTTCATTTATTTGTAGTACTATCAAGACAGAATGATATAAGAGAACAGATATTAACGTCAACCATGAAAATTATTACTTCCTTTATACTAACGTTACCATTCGTTTAAGTCACTTAGACTGGATCCATATTTTTAAGTGCATTACAAATATATTGACATTAGATTTTTAACCAATTAACCAATCACATGAAGTCATCGAATGAAAATTATTCTATGTTTGCTAAATCCAAAATATAATAATTATACATTGTATGTAGTATTCTGTTAACTTCATATCTAGGCATCTGACGTGTAGTCAGATTTTTTGTTAAAGTATTCAAGATTAATTTTTTTTTTGGTTTTAGTTATTCTGCTATTTTGCAAAACGAAAATCATATCGAGATACCAAAAAGCAAAATAGATTGTAAGATCGAAGAAAAACCGCGAAAAGCAATGTAAAAAACAACAACAAATACTACATTATGTACAATATTATTTATATTGAAGAACAGCAATGGGGTCACGTATCAATTTTAAGCTTAATTAAAGTGGTGTGTGCCTTTATTCAACGACATAATGTTATACCGGTCGTATGAAAGTGCCGCCCAAGTAGAATGGTTGTATAAAACAACAATCGCGCCGCGGAATTCAGAAGTCAATTTCAAAAACATCCGGACCTAAATAAAAACCACAACATTATAAAATATAAACGTATAAATACGAGGGAAAAAATCTATTTACTCCGGCCGATCAATCTGTATACCACACAGGATGTCATCATACACCCACGTCGAATATAACTCGCAAACTCAAAGATGTAATTACGTTGGCCACTTTTCAGTTTTATCTGTCCAGCACTACAACAGAGTATATTATTATAATGACTGCGGTTCACGGACGGATAAAATAATTGTAATTTTGTCCAATAAAAAAAAATCACTGCTACTAATTTGTTATTGTCTATAGTATAACTTTAAGATTTGCCAAAGTTTAATCAACTGCCTCAAATATTTCAAGAATAAATTTTATTATAAAATTTTTTTATCTAAAAAAAAAATGCATTTTTAAAAATGAGCAGTTATAATATAATGTTCAAGTTACCCCCGATATAAAATAAATGCAGAATATAAAAACGAGCTCACATACTCACAACAATAACATCACTGTAAGAAAGCGGTGTGGTCAGACAAGATAGAATTGTGCAGGTGTAACACGGTAAGGGGGTAGTAGTGATCTTTGGATCCCCGCGGAGACGCCGCAGACACATTTTATATACAATTGTTTATCGAACAGTTAAAATAATATATATAATATTATATTATGGGATTTTCGTATGTTTTCAACCAGTCATCTGTATATGTAGCATATATTATGGCACATCATAAACATAACCGCTTACAAACGACTTAAAATATGATTCCAAACGACAGCCGCTTATATTACTCTTTATATATATATATATAGTATCTTTAAATAATAAATTATAAGAATATAGGATCATCTTAAAGGGGAGCAAAAAGTGCAGCCTTCTTCTCAAATTTTAATATTTTATATAAATAATTGTTTAGATTTTTCTGACCCAAAAGATATTGACATTGTATTGAAACTCAATTTACATTGTTACACTTAAAGTTTTAATCCACCGACGTCCAAGTGTATTCCACAAATTCTCTAATAAATAAAAGACTGTAATTATAATTTTAATGTAATTAAAATGATTTAAAAATAATATTTGTGGAGGATATTTTATATCTTAGTAGTTAATACACATTTGTACTTATAAATAAAAACAGTTTGAAGATTAACAATTTTGTTTTCAACATACAAATAATATTAAAACTATAATACAATGTAACTTCATGATAAGAAATACGAAGAAAATTATGAAGCCATTATTATAGCTTAGTTGTAATTAACTGTAGTTTTAAGATTAAAGATAAGGAACTTTTGGATTAAATTCAATGACAAAATTCGAATATAAAACAGAGTATTATTAATGCAAATAATATGAACAATACGTCAATTGTATCAGAAAAATATTTCTGTAGCCGTTAGACGTCAGAAAAGTATTTCACAAAATCTTTACTAACGACAATTCCATTAACTTAAAATGTACAAAAAGTATGTACCTATATATTATGAATTATTTTCCTTTTATTGTTATTATTATTATATTCTAAGTGCATTTACTGCGGAATATTATTCAGAGGCAGTCAGGTAATGACAACATAGCATTAGTGTTCCCACGGTCTCTGCAGGCTTCTAACCCATCTTTATTCCATTTTTTAACAAAAATCTATATCAACCCATTCCTTACAATCATATTATACTTCATTAATCTTTTTTTCAAAGCTCGTTTATCATTTTGTCCATTAACCCTTTTTTTTGACCTTCGTTTCGGTCACGACAAATAATATTATAAACACAGTAACTTATGGGAACCAGTTTCGCGCAAAATCATCGTCAACCAAAAGTCAGTAATGTGCACAGGCGACACACTTCCTGGCGAATTTTGATTTTTCCATCAATTAAATATACAACCGAATTCATTCAACCGCGATATTATGTTCAATTTACTGAAATATTTAATGGCATTACTGTAAAAAATGCATTAGCCGATAATAAAATGTTGTAATTATTCGCTTGTTTATTTAATTACTTATTTTATACTCCACATCACAAAAAACGGAATTAATTCTAGATTTTAAACTGGTCTATATTAACTGTGTTTTTTTAACTCCAATTAAACGGCGGCGACGGTATAAAGCAAGTTGTTTGAATGACGTTAGTGGATAGAAATAATATTAATATCAGGTCTATAATATCATTTAAGACAACTATGTATATAAGGTGCCGACGTGTAGCATCTGAGTATCTAATTCTCACCATGTTTGATGTTAATAACTTATTATTAATTTAATAATAACGTCTTAAAGTGATCGGTCCAGATCGACAGCGTCGGAAACGCGTAAACCAAGGACAGCAATACAATATTGTTTTAATACATATAATAATAATCCGGCAAGCATCAAAGTGCTTCTGTATGTTTAAATGCATAGGTATAAATGTACTATGTACACTACATTATATAGATTTAATAATGTGCTATGATGAACGCGCTGCATAAGACCGTGCCACCAAATTACGGCGGCGCTCTTGGGCATTACGGTTATTACTGCGTTCGGGCAGAAGCTCTAAAAAACACTTATACTTATTCCATTACACCGAATGTACACGCAGTGTTGATTCGGATAGAAGTGGCAATGTTCGACCCGTGAGAACTGTTGTTTGTTTTCGGGCTAATCACGATCGAACAATTTTTATCATTTTTACTTCTTTGTAATATTATTATTATTATATAGGTGGCAATCGCCACCGGTCACTCTCGACACAACGATCTAGAACACGTTATACATACAGTGTAAAATTACTGTAATAATTTTTTTATAGAAAATTCTCGAAAATGTTCTTGAGAATATTCTCAAAAGATGAGAATATTCTTTTTAACTCATTTTTACTACATTTTACATTATTGTAAAATAGTCTTGAATTGACCAACAAGTATAAAATTGGTCAATCGAAATTGGAGATATAGTTTACTTGGAATAAAAATTGACCAATTATCTAATTTTATATTTTCAATATTATAAATTCTTAATAACCAAATATTAATTTACGGTAATTAAATAGAAATATTTTTGGCTGGACATTTTTCGATTGCTCCTAGGCTAAATAATTATTTTGGGTGATTAATTATTTATGGTTTTTAAATAATAAATAAGACCTTTTGAAACCATAAAAATCCAAAAACATTGAGATTCCATAGAAAAAAAATAATACAAAGAAAAAAATCCATAGAAATTTAAAATAATCGGCTCATTTTTTACTCGAATGTTTTTAAAAAAATTTTTTACAATTTTGTTATCATGCAGCTAGCAACTAAATAAAATGTTTAATCATAATTATTTTACTATCACAAATTTCCAATAAATATTCATTGTTTAAAATAATTTTCGATTTTAATTCAATATTCTTAGAAAAATTATTGAGTTCTATTTTTTTAAGAATACAGGAATATGAATATATAAGTACTAGACTTCGCCTAGCTGAGGCTACCGTTTTTGATAAAATTTTTAAACTCTCAGTGTGTTAAAAAAAATGTTTCTTATATTCGTGAATAATTTTCCCAAAGTAACGTCGCCGAGCTCTTTTTTTATTTAAAATAAATGTCGAAAATAATACGTCGTTAAGTAGTTTTACCAGTATTGACTAATTTTTTAATCTCTCGATAAATCTTCAGAAAAATTATCGAGAATTTCATGTTATGGAGAAAATTTTCTCAAGAATATTCTTTCATTACATGGCTAAATGTATATGATAAAATTAAATAAGTCACTAAGTATCGGTCACGGCTTCTACTGTTATTTAAAGATTATAATAAATAAGACGGTCTGTAAGTAATAATTAGAACAAAAATTATAAGCATAAGAACAGAAAAATGTAAAATAAAAAATTATTATTAGTTAGTACCATCATTTTGAATTTGCGGTAAAAATTGATTTATTGATGTTCGTAAATAGATTGGATTGTTCATCAATTACATAATAGTATAGAGACATCTCCATTGTCATTTTATATTTAGTATTTATTAAATGGTGAGCGTTAATTAATTATTGATACTTTTTTTTTTTACTATGTGAACATAAGGAGGCCTACATTGAGAACCAGGTAGTGGTTTAAGATGCATTTAAATTCTGAGGAACATCGTATTTATTTATTTTTGCATTCCATTTAATAGGAACGTTTAAGATTTGTATTTAGATAAGGCGGAGCCAAATCATTTATCAAAAAAAAAAAAAAAAATGCCAACATCTGCTAATACCAATAGGACCACTTTAGGTATAATGTATATTTTCTATAAACCTTTTACGTAAGAACCCCTTTGTTATTAATTATTAAACTTCAACTGGTAACTGGACGGTCGAAACGATGTCAGAAAAGACCACACGCGCGTTTTGGTGATGGCTAGCAATCCAATTCGACTTTTTAATAGAAAATATTTTAAAATTATTATAAAATAATGTAGGCGACACGACCGTATGCGGCTAAAAGATGCTGAAAGTATTAAGAAACCACAGAATTTTTTTTGATTTTTAATTTATAGTTGCGTTACTTTCGTTTCGTGTATTGAATACAGGTCGACGTTATTATGATGACTTTAATTCTATTATCTTACTAAACGGAGTATATCACGTATAAATTGCCATTGCAGCGGTTAACCGGATCTGACCAGTGAAAACGACCCAAGAACGTATAAAAAAATATCAGATATTAATATTACGATAATATTTTTTATAACTAATTTATTTCATAATATAGAACATTTAAAAAATGTTTAGCAATCAGATTGTTTTTGAGTGATTACATGTCAACTGTCAGTAAAAAAAACATTTTTTGTTGTTTAAAATATAGAATATTTTTGGACTAATTAAAAAAATTTGTACATAATAAATAAACATTTTAATTAATTAAAAGCACTATAATGAATAAAATAATTACTGACGAAATAATAGTTTCGGTTGGTAGACAGTAAAAACGATTTAAAAATAATAATTACTAAGAACATTTAAATATTTTTTTTAATATTTGCAGCCAAAGAAAACAATTCGTTCAAGAATTTCTCTACAATTTTTATTTTACACAAAAAATTAGTAAAAAAAAAAAACACTACACAGAAAACTCATTTTATATGTTAATAATGTGCACTTAAATCTTACACCCTTTGACCCTTAAAAATTATACAATTGCTTTCTTTTTTGTAATAATTTAGTAGAAATTTATCTTTTGTATTTTAAATTCTGTCTTTCTCTGCGCTATAGGGTATACATACACGTTATTTTGAAACTGATACGATCCAGCAGAATAAATTTTGTCGGTTTTGATAATATGTTTAAACACTGCGCATATAATATTATTTTCGTTATTCAATTAAATATTTCGGGACGTTTCGTTTATGAGCCTGTCAAAACAACGCGGTGGCTTATACATAAAAAAAATCTTAAACGCCTCGTATCAAGTGTTTGAAAAGTTGATCATGATAATTATTATCTTTGAGTGTATTCATCAGATTAATTGTACATTAAAGATATTAGCATACGCCCTTCGCACCTCTGAGAGACTACGCCATTTGTCAAGTTTTGAGTTTTTTTGTATTCCAATAACAGTCAAACAGGGAAGGCCGGTGATTTTCATGTCGGAATTTCTACCCGTTGATGAGGTTACACAACATGTTTCTCGCTCTCTTGTTAATCAAGTTTATAAATTTCATTTCGATTAAAATTTGGTACGCCCAAAAATGTTCTATTTCGTTCATTTCAACCGCCTTACCATACACTTGTGAATATTAGTTGGAGATAAAAAACACTCCGAAGGAGTTGTGCGTCCCATTTTGGAATCCGACCCTATCTCGTAGTTTTGGCAACGGAGACAGCCATACCACCGTAGAGGTAAACTGAAGTACTCGCATCAGTGACAACCCGATTTGTACAAAACAAGAACAAAGCCAGTAAAAGATGTCGGACGCACTCAAGTCCATTAAAGATTGGGGTAAAATATAATACACATTATCCGAGTGTGTATGTACACATTTTATGTGTATACATACAAATCGTGTAATCCGTGGCCTATCTTATGCGCACAGGGTGTTTTTAAGCCGACGAGGGGACTGGTGAAATAAAAACTGACTAGGTAACCTACCTGCAGCACCCTAATTTACATGTCGGGTTGCTCGCGAGATATTTATAACTGTTGATCTTGTATCGGCCGCGTGCGGGGGTGAGAGCAACCCTACATACCTTGGCAATAACATTTGGGTGCTGATCTATTTCCAAGGATCAGATAACGCGTCCCCCTGTCTAAAGTCAAACAGAAACATATTTTATTTACAAGGGATTCGAGGGCGGAGTGGAATTCCATACGATGGCCCGTAAAGACCGTCTGCACCGATACCGAGCGAAAGAAAGAGAAGAAAAATAATAACATTCGTATCACGACCCTCTTATTTTTTGTTACCTGTAGGATTTTTTTTTTATTATTATTTTTATTTCACTCCCATGACAGCCGTGAAAGTCTCTCGGACACTTTATCATACGAATTTTGCCAAAAAGCCGTTTTAAATAAAAGAACAAAACCAGAATACATCCAACAGGTTTAATCGTATTATATGCACTTTTCAAAACGCCCCGTAATGGTAGCTAGACGTTGATGAAAATTTATTACTACACCCTCCCACTACAGCATAATGCGTCGTTTGATGTGTATTTTTTTTAGTTATTGTTAATAATGTGAAAAAATAACGTAAAATAGTCTCTAAACATGACTTGTGTAATCGAAAATGGCATAAAATGTTCTTTTATATTTTCGCGCGTATTTTTTTTTTTTTTGCATAGTTTATATGAAATTGTTCGTAAAACGATATCACCTCAACAAAATAAAAATCATTCGGTTTTTATAACCGATAAAATTAAAAAATAAATAATTGAAATACCTCAAAGAATATTTTATTTTATACAGGCGAAATCGACACATTGGTATTGAAATATGCTTAAACAATCATTAAAGTATATTGTAAAATTTAACAACGACGGTCATTAAATTTAAATCGAACAATTCAAATTATATTTCATGTTTATAAAATGTTATTATACGGTATCTGAAAGAATTCAATTCTGAATTATGTCCGTGTAATTGAAGTTGATTTGTTCAAAGCCTTGAGATTTATTGTCTATGTTCTATGAAATATCACAAAAATATGCGCTTGTTCAATTTTATTATTTTATTCGTCTTTTAATTATTGTCATCGAAAAATGTCGAAACAATAATATTTTTTCAGAAGTTCAAGGATGACTTTCATAGAGCCCAGTTACTTTATTAAAAAAAAATAAAATACTGGTTGTGTTTTATAAACATATTAACTAAAACTCCTAAGTGGCAATTATATATTTTTTCTAGTGTCTATAACCTTACTATGAGATTTCTACTGTTTAGATAGTTAATATATTATGAGTGAGTATATAAAATCACTGTAGGCTGTCAAAAAAAAAAAAAAATGTAACTACGTAAGACATCAATAATAATCCAGTTTAGAGACGTACGTCTAATCTAAAAATTAAATTTTAGTCAGGTGTTTTTCGTCGATTCAGACAGACATTCACTTCATTGACTCGCTTATCATCGAGATTGCTCCCGATAACTCCACTGGATCAAATACTTAGTCAGTGCCTAAGTATATTCTGACCCACAAAGGTTAACAGCATAATGCCCACTTTAATGAGTGTACAGCCGTTAAAATGTAGATCATTATAATAGTGTGTATCGATGGTTTCCACGGTTAAGATGTCGATAGAGGTAACACCATGAGTTTTAACCGATTTATTTTTTATAAGTTAACATTTTTAATAATGATCGTACCACCTGGGCTGAAGAGTGTTAGTAATCTAAATAATGCATATCATTATACTGGCTGGCATTTAAATTGGTAGAAACATCTTCGTATTGCTATACAAAACGCGTTGAACGTTCAATAATCTTTTCCCATTCTAAACTTTATTAATTTTTATTTATTGACTCGAGAAAAAAAATATATACAACTGAAGATTTTGTTTTTTTCCCATTGTAAACGACTGTTAAAGAAATACAAAACACAAAACTATAATACATCACAACAAAGCAAGTACGCTTCAATTCATACACAATATAATTTATATGTGTTTCACAATCCGTGATGATTTTTCAGGTCAAAAAGCCATGTGTTGATGATGGGGTCTGTCATCTTACTATTTCTTTTTGTTGCTGTGTCTTTGCATAAAATCTTAACTCATCCAAACGATAAGCGAGTACTGTTCAATACGTGATTAAATTCAAAAGAATTATGACGTTGTACAAAGCTTGTCTAACGAGCACTCAAAATCGCACGTTTTGTAATAGTGTATTTCATTTTATGAGTTTATTATACTAAAAATAATTTTTTAATTCTTTTATACAGTTTCTCCGAACTATTGTACTGATATTTCAGAGATTGGATAACATTTAAAAACAAAATTATTTACATGGATAAAAAACGAGAAAGTATGATTTTCTGGTATAAATTATAAAAGCATTAAAAATCATTTAGATAAAAAAAAAGGTTCACACGACGTAACACATAAATTTTGATAATTTTAATTGCATAGAGTGATGATTATTTTAATATTAACCATTCGATTTCTCTTAAAATACTATTAGTGTAAAGATAATTATTTTGGTATTTATTATTTTTATATATTTCTAAATTTATCAATTATTTTTTTAATTATCTCTTATATCTTTTAAGAGTGTTAACTTTATTTTTTAAATAGAAACCTTCATATTTACTAGGTTATAAAATAGAAATTCATCTAATTAACAAAATTAATGTTCAATAACAACTTTTAAAATAGTACTCGGAAACTATTCACATTTTTAAATTTAAAGCTACAGTAATCGTAATAAAAATAACATAACCCAAACCTCTCACTTCCACTTAATATTTTAGAATAAATGTAATTTCTGAATTACTGTGTCAAAATTTGTAATCAACCAGCTACTTTCTTAATTTGATGATTTTTTTTTATAAGCTAATTAAAATTGTAGGTTGCTATTTATAAAATAAAATTGATAATCTAATAAGGTATAAGGGATGAATTAAAAAAATACTTAATAATTAATAAATCAAGAAATATACACAATTTAATAATATCAAAACTAATTTTTTTAATATAATTATTATAAAAAAATCATATAATATAATTATTATATTATGAGAAATTGAGTGGATAATATTAAACAAATCACCTTAAAGTACGAATTTAAAAATATTATTGATTCTTAATTATTAACTTAGATACATAATTCTATTTTTCAAAATTTATATCTTGTAATTCTAGTCTCAAACTAAAATAATTTCTTTCGATTGCTCTTTAATTTCCCTTTAACTGGTTGATCTATTTATTAAATTGTCATTGACATATTCCATAACAATTTCTTAAGTATTAATAGATACGCACATGTATATATTAGTCTTATACTGACTCGTGATCTGGGCTATAAAAAGGTGTATGAAGAACACTGAAAACGACGTAGTCTTATAAAAAGTGCCAAGTAACAATTACCGGTAAATTCTGCAATAAGAAATACTGATTAAATTACTATGCACACTAACACTTATAAATGTTGGCCATGCATTTATAATCTATAAGTATTTTCATCGTGAGTCGCCAATAGCATAACATCGTGAGTGTACTGGTTGCTGAGTGGTATCTATTTATTTTATCGAATAATAACTTATTATAATTACATTAACTCATTTATTAAGTGTATACTGATGTAAAATTAAGTTGCAAGTGGTTTGAGATAAAATATAGTTATTTGCTCGAAATGATTTTAGAAGGGTTAACTCTGCAGGTTTTTTTACCGTGATCATTAGAAGACACATACTCCTCAATCTTCTCTGATGTATTTATCAATTAATTATTACGTTCAACCGAACACCATAACGACGATTTGTTTTATGCAACTCTTAGTGCAGTGTAAAAAAAAAAAATATTATTCTACCAGCTATGTGAATAACTTAAAAATACATTATCTTGTCATACTGCAAGCAATTATAACAAGAAAAAACTCAATCACATCGTGTGTTCACAAGTCATCTCATGATAATGCACATGACGCAAGTGTCGTATTTTGTATCACTCATTGCGTAATATGATAATAAAATAATATTTAATTATTTTTAACCTAATTTAGTCACTCTTCGTATAATATTAGTTTATTTTACATACATTCAATGACTTATTATTACACATTACTTTTACTCGGACTATCCAGAAAAATATAATCGAAAAGAACATAAAGAAAGAATAAATTTATCCCTATCTCATTAAAGTATACTAGCACTAACAGTTTAACTTAATTTCAACCTAAGCATAATAATTTTTTTAAATGTACTGTATTTTGCAGCGTTGCAGATTTTAGTATAATCACGATTTATGTCGATATAATTTAGTTAACTAACAGCTATGTATGTCATACCGTAAGTCAGAAACAAAATAGGGAAGAGAGTATTTCCGTGTTCAAAATCCATAGAGTCAAATAAAATTACTAGATGAAAATAAAATATTTCTTGTTTGTTAGTTTTGAAAAATTTTCTATGTAATACCACCTCAAATCACGCAAAGAACGGTTAAATTACAACTGATACTTATCTTATACTATCACTTATCAAACTTTAAAACTACATAAATATCATTTATATTTATAATATATATATAATATTTATTAATATCTTTATATTGGTATAGTCCAAAATCAAATATTTTAAAGAGGCCTTGAATAATTCACATTTAAATAATTGGTAAAATATTCGTTTATGAGAAAAGTCTTTTAGGCTGTAACAAATTTTAACAGTACGGTGTATTTAAAAATCATTTTCCATCGTTTTATTTTTAAAATACTCCAAATTCAAATAGTTACCACTACGATTTTTCAGTTGTATGTTTGAAAAAGAAATAATTGAATAAAATTTATTATTATTATATTACTATGAAATTAATGAAATAGTTTGTAATTCGTTAGAAACAACATTTTTTTTATTTTTACAAATGAAACTTTTCCTATGAACAATAATGATAAAATTTATTTGCCAATAAATTAAGTAATTTTTATTGATATTGAACTCTATTCTATAGTATATTATTGTATTAATCACGTTCAAATATTTGTATGATACCTTCCAATAAGTACAATGTGATTTTTAACAATTGTGAGTACTGTCGAATCTTGATTTTAGCAATTGGTTACATCTTATCGTTTACACGCATCACTGTGTGATTGATTGATACTGAGCATGTCTGGAGAGCATAGAGATTGACCACAACGAGATTAGTGTCGTTGTATATATTTTTTTGTAAATATTTTCCCGCCTATCTGATATATTTTGTTTGGCACTATATAGTGTAGTGACGGAGTCAATAAAATGAAAAGAAAAAGTCACATAAGTACATGAAACTGTTATTGCCTATTGTTGGCTACCGACAGATGGCCGTTATCAGTTTTTCGAATCCCAAAAAACATACACACTAGTTGGCGGGGTGCGAAATTTGTCAACAAAACCGTGGTGATCGTAATTTTTGTACGCTTTTCACATTCGGAATTTCTGGTCGACTGGTCTTGTATAATGGTCTCCCTGAGTCTGTCGTTTTGTTACTGTGGCCGATCAGTATATGTATTCAGTATTGCCTTTTGACAGTAAAAAAACGAAAAAAGCCCTCACAGGAGAAATAGGTATCACCATAATGTAATGTCACTACTATCGTTGTCAAAATATCTCATCCCATTGTGACGGTATATAATAAGCNACTGGTCTTGTATAATGGTCTCCCTGAGTCTGTCGTTTTGTTACTGTGGCCGATCAGTATATGTATTCAGTATTGCCTTTTGATAGTAAAAAAACGAAAAAAGCCCTCACAGGAGAAATAGGTATCACCATAATGTAATGTCACTATCGTTGTCAAAATATCTCATCCCATTGTGACGGTATATAATAAGCGAGACTGTTCAGTGGCCGGCTGGTTGACTCCCAACACGATAACTCCCTTTACTCCGTCACTTTAATAAAGTAGCTTTTGTACAGTTTATCTGTTTGTGTATTTATTTGTACGCGAGTTGTTCCATCACAGTGATTTATTACCTGTAAGCAATTCATTTGTGGTCCAAACCAAAAATATCAGATAAAAACTTCAAAACATAAAGCTCAATTAATAATTTATTATCATTAGATAAAATTATTAAATAAAAATCTCAACTCAAGGTTTAAACCAATAACACTTATTTATTCCTTTTTTAGTGAGTTTGATTACCAGCATTAAATATGTATATCATTTATTTGTAAAATACCGACATCACAGTATTATAAACAAATATAAAAGTTGAACTCGTATATTATTATAGTGATAATTGTTATAATATTATGTAGATTTCTCTTTTTGTATAATCACACATATTTAGTATGCGTAATTATAAAAAAAAAAAGAATAATAATTCGACAATTTTTCAATTTACATTTAAAAAAGTAAATTGTGAAAATTTAAACAGAAATAACTATTTCTAATATTTTTGTAATAAAATCAATTGTTATCCCTAGATGAGCAATGTTAAATAACAAAAAAAAATATATCAATATACATATTAGCATATATATGGGTGAACACACTCATAAATAATAATAACCGTTCTTGATTTGCGTTAGAAAAATCGCTGTTAAAAAAAATAGTTTCTAATGAATGAGGCTAGACTTTGAGACCCTTCATCGATGACGTTACCATTCAAAATGTTTCCTGCGCTGTCTATTGCTCGCTCTTCTTGTTTTGATCCGAGTCAGGGTAAACACATAGACCGTCGCTATTGTCAACAGTAAATTTTTCACGGGTCATTAAGCCCTCTATTTAGCAAATGACATTCATATACACTTATATATATCATCTCTGTCACCGCCACCGTTTTCCGACGCATTGGCGAAATTAACACTATATATATATATATAATGTTGAATGCTTCATAGACTCTTTGCCATATTAAATTATCTACCAAGTCTATACCTTTGCGCTAACTGAACGCCATCAAGTCCCCATTGTCCGGCATTGCTTTTATACATTATAATGTGTTCGCTGTAGGTATATTATGCACGCACGCTCGAACAAACCAAAGACACACACGCCGTTACAAACCGATTCATCCTATTGTACTTAATGTTTTCGGTGTGTTGTTTGTGTTTGCTCGCGTAAAAAAGTCAAAAATACTGCCGCAGGATCTGCCACCTCAGCGCGTTGTCACTACAAAAAGAAATAATATTTTGATAGGTATGGACGCACAAAAAAATTGCTAATATATTACCTGAATCTTAAAAAGAAGCGTGGAATAATTTCCATGGAGACAATGTTGCTTTATACACCTTAGGAAAGTCCTTTATACATTTTATTCCTCGTTGGTGGCAACGCAGTGAACCAGACCAGTGGTACACACAATAATCGAGATTTATGTAGAAACCGTGAATGCACGGATTACTATCAATGGACTTATCGAATAAAATAATAAACCGACTACTTGAGACTTCGGATAGTATATAAGCCACGCGCACAAAAACTATAATACCAACTTCATCGTTTTACCGTAAATATATTTTATCTTATAAACATTTTCAAATAAGGGGAAAAGCATTTAAAATGGAAAAATACTAAATGCATTCAAACTGAGAAGTCTTATAAATAATATACTATGTTTGCAAATATAAAAGAGCTAAAAGTACATTGTGTTATCATCTATGAGGTAGGTTTTAGTAAAAACATCACCTTAATCCTCTACCCTATGTATTGATCTCTATAATAGATTAAAACATTATAATAGATAAAAACATTCATAAACAAGTACTTGACACATAAAATGTTCATTTTCAATACTCAATTTTTATTTAAATTTCTTAAAAGTTAAGTATTGTTAAACAAATTACAGAATATTAACACAATTTTACAAAAATATGATCTCTTGCAACTTTTTTACAAAAATTATTGATAAATACAAAGAATTAGACTTTTTTATTTCATATTTTTTATTAAATCTGAAATAGAAAATTTATTAAGAATGAAGTGTTTATAATTTGACCGCCTACAAATGGTTTACAGCGGTGAACCATTTGTTATTTTTACAGCAGTATACGTTAGTGAGGATACGACTTGGCCATGATTCAAGTATTCATTTTATAATTTTATGACAAATTATAATGCAATAATTTATTCTCAACACAAGCCAATAATTTATGCATATTTTAAATTACAAATATTAAACTATTGATCATCCCGATGAGTTTACAAGTAAATATGATTTATTCAAACCGATTGTCATTTAATATANATAATTTATGCATATTTTAAATTACAAATATTAAACTATTGATCATCCCGATGAGTTTACAAGTAAATATGATTTATTCAAACTGATTGTCATTTAATATAATGCATTCATATGCATTTCTTAAATAAGGATATTATATTTAACATCAAATATTCATTAAATATTAAAATATAACATCAGCAAGACTCTTAACGCAAATCAATAGATAGTTTATTATATAAGTCAATTATTACACTCATGTATTGGACATATTTAATACTTACTATGTAAGGAAACAATTGGATAAGTAGTGATACAAATTTTATATTTGTGTACGAATTTATGATATTTTATTTTGAAATTACACTACTTGTGTGTAAAATAACGTGTACATTTAAAATATCATATTGACGTATGGGAATTTTTGGATTATTTCATAGTGTTATTTACATTGAATTGATTTTTAATTTATATATCTATATGAATTATTTAGTTTTATTCATTCCTTAAAAACATAGTATTCAATTCTATTGTGAAAAAGTTATCGACTTACATTAATTGTATTACCTTAAGTTTAGTAACCTAGCAACTCATAAATATCATATTTAAGTAAGTCAAAGTAATTTTTCATCTCATAGTATACGACACTTATAAATACTAAAAACAACAACATAATATTGACAATCTCGACTTTTACAGATGACCTTATTAACTTACCCTCAAGCCATGCAAAAAGACTATCTTGAAGTGAATTTGAAAAATATGTGGACGTTTGAATAGAGTGAAAATAGAAAGCAAATATTTTGTTAGTCGATTCCAATTCATTATGAGAGGAATCACCTTTTTTGTTTATTTCCCAGCATATATATTAAAGCGTATGTATTATTTTTACTAGAACTACGATGCATAGTTTTACGGGCACTTTGTTTCACTTATTTGTCAAACGTTCATTGTCAACACAAGAGATCCGATAGCTGATAACTTTAACCCTTCACTCACGACTTGGAGAATGACGTACATATATGTAGCTTGTGTACAATGAATGCAATAAAATTTTAATAATAAAAATAAATTTTCCCATTACTTCCTGGCATATATTTTTTTACTAAATGTCACTAAGAAATAAATATAAGATAATATTGTCTTATTTGAAAAATGAACAGAAGTTTAGAGCAATTTAAAAATTTTTGTAAATTAACATAATATTTTTAATTAAATATTCAATGAAATATCTTCTAACATAGTCAATATTTTTATATCAAACTTTATTTAAATAAATATCGCTTTTTATTGTTTAGCAGTATCAATAAGGTTACAGTCAATAATTAAGTAAAAACTGAAAATACATCTACATATTCACATAGTTTTAACTAACTTGTTAAATTATAATTGTAACATGTATAATTAATTTAGTTAAAGTATTTTACTTAATATATAAAATACTGTTACATACATCAACAATATTACAGTTATTTATAACTTTAGAGGTACATTAACTAAAGTTATAACTTTTAATTCTAAAATTTTTATCGTTGTAACAATTATTTCTACGAAAAAACTAAATAGTTCAGTTTAAAAAAATAAAATATATGTTCGTTTAATACGATCCTATACTAACGCGATATATATGTTTCGATTTAAAAAAACCTTTTAATTATTAGATTAGCGTAACTTGGCGTTATTAATTCACTGTTATTTTGGATTAAATGATGTATTTTAAGTTGTTCTTAGCAAATAAAATAAAAACGATTTCTATCTCAGTGTATTTAAGTCGCTTCTGAAATCTCTCAAGATGATGCTAGTAAAATATTCAAATATTATAAAAATTTATTATTTCCTGATGATTTCATTATACTTCAGCAGTAGAACATTTACGAGATTGAATAAATCTCTAGAATAAACTAAATAGACAATCAACATTGATAGTCTAGAGATCACACCACACTACTCAATAATTGAATGTATTATGTATGGATTAAATATTAATTTTGACAAATACAAACGTTTAGTCACCAAAAACCCTCTTAAAATATTGATTACACAATTAATTACATTCCCATGAAACAGTAAGTCTAGTTAGAGACCATTTTTGTTATATTAATTAACATGATAACACATCTATAATTTTCTCTAAAAGAGCAATAGTAAAATTTTATTCCAAAGTTTGGAATATAAGACAATTAGGTTCGTCAAATAAATTTAAAAAAATTCAATGTAATTTTTTTAATATGAGGTTTAAATTAAATATTAATTTTTCGATATTATGCTTTTATAAACAATCTCATTGATTACACTGAAATTGTCGAGAAAATAGATTCTAATATTACTAACTATATTGTTCGAGATGATTTTTGTTCCGAATAAAAGTATGCTCCTGATATTATGTAAAGTTTAATCACTGTATCGTATGTTATGGGCCTGTATTAATGTCCATATTTTGATTATTTCACTCACTAATAAAATTGTATTTGTACTAAAGATTTGATTTGATAACATGATATAGTTATACGGATGTTTATTTATCATAAATAAATATATTGAGTTCAGACTTTGCATAAATTTCTTTTTCGAGTCTTTTTTAAACATGTACACGCCGTTATACTTAGTATCTACACGTCTGCGTGCTCATTATGCTAATAGCGTAGAAATTTGGGGTTTTCTAGAATTTCCACGGTGTGAACATGTAAAGATCGTGATCGTGATCTTCAGATTAAGAGTTACGCGCTGGTCTGAGCTCGAGGTGTCGGCGGCAACAACACCTCTGCGGGATTTGCGCATGTTTATATCAGCCGCTCTGTCATCATCATTACAATTTATATGATCATCATCGACAGGAGATCATCTACAAAAATATGATAATGATAATAATAACAACATATACAATTGTACGTACGCTCGATGCCAATAAGTGTTGGTGTACTTATATTACCTATTCTCTCCGAGGGGAAGGTCACAAATGTGCGGGGTCACATACGAAATGAACCAGCACGACTGTCCGGTGCCTGCGGTTTTTTTACCTCTTCAATAATTTTTTATAAAACACCACGAGTTTGCCATATTACCCATAGTTACGTTTTTTTTTCTAGAAAGCACAAACAGCATATATGTGTTTTAATTCTTTTTTTCACATTTCTTTAGTTTGTGCCTTCTATTTTATAGAAAACGAATGCATAATAATGAATGGTTTTTATCATTTCAGACTTTGCAGCGTTTCGTGACCACCGTTAAACATCATATACAAGACCTTATTTAATCAAAACTAGTAAAATCCTAACGAAATCAATTCCAGTACTACAATAGTCAAAAAGAGCCAACGGCTGTGTGAGAACTCTAACCTTTAGTAGAGTACACTACTATGACTCGCGGTGTATTAATCAAAAGAATGTGAAATCTTTTCAGCTTTCGAAATTTAATTAAATAGGATATTTGTTCTTATTTTTTTTATTTTATAGTATTTTAAACAAATATATTCCTCACAACTAATATATTTAATTTAAAAATCGATATTTTATAAATTCATAGAAATAGTGATGTTTTGAAAACCTTATTACCTTGACAATATCTTATTTATTAACAATTGCGATTTCAGAATTTTGATATCTATAATAATTTTAGTTATTTTTCAATGATTGATGAATTTAATTCAAAATCATAAGACAATTTTTCCTTTCACAATGTACTCTTCAAGATTTTTGTTTTTTAGAAGAAAAAAATTAGATTGGGACTATTTTAAAACCGATACAATGCTTTGGAAAAAAGAGCAAAGATCAAAAAGCTTGCTGCTAGCTCAACTTATTAGTCATATCAAAAAAAAAAAAAAGCTTACTTTTTACAGCTATTTTGGTCAATTGTTTTCCAAAGGCACTAATAAATTGCAAAAATTTTGTATTAAAGGTAATTACAAGAACTTCATAATACGCATATTTTTACTTCAAAGTATATTTAGCATTTAATAGTAAACTTAATATAATTGTTTAACTTTAAGTTTAACGACTTGTGTCTAAAATATAATATTAAATCTGATTGTAATGTTATAGGTAAATTCAGTTTTTTAATCAATATTTTCAAATTACATATAGAAAGCCGGTTATATATTGTAATAAACACAGTCTATGAATTTTTTTGGCCCATCGTGTATAGTACACCGATTAATAACAATTTGCCATTTACTGAGTGTGCCAAAAATACTTACACGACTTCTCCAGTTATAATAACATATAAAATCAAAAATAAAAATAAAAGATTTTTACGAAAATTAAACGTGGTCAACGTAGAGTCATGTTTCAATGACAGCCCTACGATAGTAGAAAAGTGGATCAAACAAATACAATCCTACATTCCTTATGATAACCACGTTTTTTGTATGTTTACTATTTTATTTATCACAATGTTACATATCATTTTTATGTTAATTTCACATTAGTTACATTTTAATTAAATTTCAATTACATTTAGTAATTTAGTTATATGTTATGAATTTTTACAAAATATATACAAATAAATTTTTTGACAGTTTACGTGATTTTTATTGTAGTTCAAATCTAGTAAAGCTATAAAAGCTTAATTTTAGACGTCATAAAAAATATTACATTACAATTTTTACATAGAACTTATATTCTAAATGCATTTAATAAAAAACAAATTAATTTTACCAACTTAGACTTATGAAAAGTACTGAAGCTACTCTTTTATATGATTCCTTATATACGCCACTATATTTTATGTTTAAAGTGGTTATTTTATCATAACTCTGATATTATATTAATTATAAATTTACATTTTTAAACATATTATATAAAGTTCCGTGTAAGTTAAAAAAAAAAACACGAAAAAATTTCAATATAAAATTTGTGTAGAATTATATTTAAAATTTCTAATTTAGACTAGTATCGTTAATCAGAACAATCGTTTTAAAAAATGAATTACTACACGTATTACGAATTGTAAATATACTACTATTAAACGTAATCGCAATGAATTTCAAATAAAAGTTATCATTGTTCAAATCCAGAAGTGTTTGAAAAATGATTAATATATTATATTTTGTCATTTATCTTTTAACTGCTGTACATAACAACAAAAATAATGCATTTTTCCACGTAATATAAGCAATTTTTAGTATCTTTACAGATATGTTAAATGCTTAAATCGATAGCCGAATGCATTTACAGTATTTATAATTTTAATAGTCGCATTTAAGATCATTTCATTCACTACGGTTAACGAATATAGTCTTAAGGAAAGTCAAATATTTTTAAATAAAATGAAAATTGTTTTTTAAATCAAAAAATCAAATAATATCATCATGGGTCTTAATATATATTGATCAAACATTCTTCTCCAACTGAAGGTTATTATATTTTTTACTCGTCCCTTATCGGACGCGTTGTCAACAATAAATGGTTATCAAAATTAAGTCCAAGTTGCAATTTTTACTAATGTTCTTTTATTTTTTCCTTTGAGAATTTTCACTTTATAAATCGATTGTTGAGCAAAATACTAGAGGAATAAGGAGCTGTTATTTATATATTTTCAAGTCTCGGGGTCGTCGATTATAAAAAGGTCATAAACAATTGTAGACATCAATAAAAAGCGACAGGCATCTGTTTCGGTAACAACCGTAGAAATCCACACACACGCCGTTTTCTATATATTCTCATTTCAAAGTTGTAATATACTAAACCAAGTGGATCTAACGTGTTTTATTTATCGATTGATACACTGCCGCTTCTGCAACGGTAACTGGCGATTGGTCTGACACGACTTTATGCAAATTACACCTGTAGTTCTTTCTTTGCATGGTATCAGAGTTACGGTGTCCTACAAAAAAATTACAGAGAATCTTTATAATTGTTTTTATATGGACAACATTATAGTGGAGCCACTTGTACGCCATGATATATAAAATTATATTATTGTATCTAACTTGTATATGCGTTTATGGTAAAAAAGTTGTATGACCTATCCCACAGAAGAAAAACGCGGTGGTCATATAATAAAATAAAATACATGGCGTGTCAAATTGTATGTGCCGCGTACAGCCGTATCGAATCCGAAGTTATTACATAGAAGACCTTTGAACTAAATTGTGTGTACGTGGTAGCAATGTTTTATTGTCTCTATCACACGACAATACAATGGCATTTCGTCCCCTCGACTACTGCCCCCTCAACACTCGGTCAAACATCATTATCAGACGATATCGCACATGACCTTTGCAAGTGCAGTACAACGGCTTTGCTGGCCGTTCACCCAGAAAAGGTTTTATTTAATTTATTAAGGACGTATACCGAAGAGGCGAATCGAATTAGTACGATTTTCAAATGTGACAAAAAGAGTAAACATTTAGTTTTGTAAAATGAAATCATAGCTGAAAATAAAATAAACTCAGGTTTATTTCGTGTTAAATAAATACTTACTATAAAAATATAAAAAAAATTTGTTTGTTTCTTGATGATTTCATAAGTGTTCATTTATATCTTAATTTACATTAAAAATACATAAATATTTTGTAGGAAATGTAGTTAAATGTTGTTTAAAATATACCAAAACATATTATATTTCTGTTATTGTTATATTTAAGACGACGACTTTGTGACTAATCATTTAGTAATATTAATATGTACAGTAATTGTGTAATTTGTAAGCTAAAAAAACTATACCCGCACGATATATTTGTTATTAAACAATAAATTTATTGTTAAAAATACTAAGTAGGTTTTCTAGTGGTTTGTGCGTTCGTTCAGTTTCCGTATAAGGCCTACTCTTCCCACATATAATAATACTTTATTAAATGATATTTTATTGTAATAACTAAATTATACTATTGTTAGGTTAAACTGTTTATTAAAATTATATATATTTACCGTGACTTTTTTAACGCTAGTCACTCGATTTTTCTTAAAATAATAACAATGATAAGAAAATTATTTTTAGTATTTTTTAATTCTATATATTTCTTGATTTATATACTATTTTGATCACTTATACCTTATGTGCATGTCAACTTTATTTATTTAAATAATAACATAATGAAATATATACTTTAAATGTAAATTATGGAAACAATAGTTATTATTAAAAATATTTCAACAGAATCACAATTATATGAGATCTTTAATGTATACAGATCTGTATATATTAAAATTTAAATTGTGTTACATCATTTTTAAACCTAACTATATGACTCACAAAAAAAACATCTAACAGTTAAATATGAAGAATGATTTTCATCGGTTTTTATTTCCAAACAGAAATAATAGTTTTAAAAATATTTTTTTTTCAACAAGATGTTAAATATTTAAAATTTAACTGTAACTCGATAATAAAAATGTCATTATAAATTTCAATCTAATTTTTAGAATTGCTAAAACTTTTATATTATATATTTTTTTCAAAAAATAATATTCATATGTAAATAATTTGATTAAAATCTAACAACTTTAACAAAGAATTAAAAATTATAATTTTCAATCAAGTAATAATATTTATTAATTGTAAATACATTAATTTTCTACAAAAAAAATGATATTAATAACAGATATACTTATTTAAGGTTAAATCGTCATTTGATTGTTTGAAATTTTATAGAGCTCTAAAGAATTCATTTTTGATTTGGTAATAATAAAAATTTAATAAATACTTTACAATAATTTTATCGCAGAAAATTAAAATAGATTTTTTTCGTAAAGCGGATCAAAAATATAATGAATACGTTTGTTTTCAATTATATTTATGAACTTATTTTACGCCCATTCAAATGGTTTCGTTATGATACGATATACGACAAAACATACACTACTCATCGATTAAATTATAATTTATTTGATAAAAATAAATTAATATTTTTATTGATCAATAATTGTATGAAATTAGCACACAAGCGATATTAAATGTAATCGCAACATATACTTCAATGCGAATTCAATAAAAATTATTTTATAGTGAATCGAACGTAACTTGAATATTTTATGCGAACTCATGATTAATACTCATTGTTTTACGAGAACTTGTAGTAATGTAACGATTGATGTGAGCTAAAGAATATCTAGACAACACCTGACCTTGTCGGCAATAAATACATTTATTTTACCCGTGTGTTAAAAAGACATATTAACGTGCTAAACTAAATAAGTGTCATTTTTATATAATCAGTTTAAATCCGAGGCAATCGATTCGTGTAGCCAATGAAGTATCAAATTAATTTTTCATTCGATGCATTAATTCAAATAAATTACACTTTTGCTGATATTATCAATTAGCCTTGATAATTTGTAATTAAAAACTCAATAAAATTTATTTGTCGTCATACTAACTGAAATCTATACTTCTTATTAATTACTATATAGCTCTACTTGATATTGTCCAATTTCTCTAGCTATTAACCACATTATTTGATTAGTGAATGGCTATTAATGGCTTAGTCTTAATGATTTTTATTCGATAATTTCTTAGTACTTACTTTTATATTTAAGATATCCAAGCATAATAGTCCGTGTCTTAAATAATAATTTTATAGTTAAAAGTGTTGAGCTTTTTTTATTTATTATACCTCCATTGGACAAATTCTATTATTACATAATTTACGCTTAACAATAATATTTAAATTTATCGTCTTAGATATTGTCTTAAGTTCAAATTACATAAATTTCTATTATTATATATATATATATATTTTATATATGGTTTGTATAAGCCAGTAGAAGTGGTATACTACATTGAAAATATGTGTCGGGAGCAATAAAACTGTGATAGATATTGTTTGTCTAATTGAAAGCGGCTTACCGGTAAAAAGTAACTATATGAGAAATTTAAAATGCTCATGATAAAGTATCGCCGGGGGATGGTCGTAGGTAGCAGTAGAATACATTAAATGAAAAATGACTGTAGGTGGAGCTCTATGTAAAATCAAAACTATGTTCCGTTTACTACATATCGCAGATATAATTTACTCTGAACACTAACATTAATCTGCTTGTTTTAACTTAGTGCGCTATTTTAGTGCTATCTCATTATTATAAAAAGCATACACCATCATTCTAAGTACAACTATTACTTGTGATCTTTTTTTTATCGTGGGCAAAACAATTTTACGATTGTTTTATTATTTAGCACTTTGCGTCTTGACAGTTAAGTACCGTAACACATTGTACTGTAACCTTTTACTCCATAAACGCACTAATACTTATTATCATTCTTTTGGTCGCAACGAATAAATAATATTACATTATTATATATACTTCCACTTTGTTTCTGCAACGTTCTGCGGTCATCGTTGTCGCGGTTTTTGATTCATTTACACATGCCAAACGATGCATCGGATGATCACGGGATGGGCACTAGTTGGTTTATGTACGGGTGGCAATAAAAATAATAGCCTCTCATTGAGTTTATTACGTATTAAATAATTATGTATACATGTGTGTTGGCCAGTAAGTATGCCTTAGATATTATACTTGCAAGAGAAATATTGTTGCCAACTTTTCTCGAAAATACATACATTATATTATAGTATTATTTACCAACTAACACTATAGTTGTTGCGCGTTTGATAATAAAAAAAATAACTTATTAGTATATGCATAAAATATTTATACTTAAACCCGTATACCTCGCTCTCTAAATATAGTAATATNAAAATATTTATACTTAAACCCGTATACCTCGCTCTCTAAATATAATAATATATATTCAAAAGTTCAATACTCTTCTTCTTTTTTATTTTTCAGTACTACAGGCACAGTTATTTCATGATCAACGGCACTTTACAGCATTGCAACGCTCTCCAATATATTATAAGAAAATATATAGTTTTTGGGAAATGAGGCATCAATCGGGTTAAACGGCATACTAACTGGACACTTAATAAAAATATTCTTCCATCAAAATATCATATAGTAATTCTAACGTAGTTCAACAACAAACATTTTTATGAATTTTTACACATAAATGTCACAACAAATATATTTTCTATTTGTGTTCATTATTTTACTTTATTTTCTTTGGGGGTAATGAAACAATCACATGACAAATTAATATTTCAATAATTTACAATTTTAATCAAATTGTACCAAAGGAAATATTTTAATTAAATCTAATAACTTTACACACATTATTTATTACCATTTATTTATAGGATAATATTGATTTTTACTTCTAAATCGTCATCTCAGAAAAAGAGGGATTAACGCGACTATTATGACAAACATTTTTTTTTAAAGATTAATGATTTTTTTTTTTTGAGTTTTATAAATATATTAAAATTTTTTGATACACACTGTTCATAATAACTAGTTATTTATAACAATATGTATAATACATATTTAAGAAAACATGTATATAATATAAAATAATAAAAATATAAATATATAAGTCAATAAAAATAAGATAAACTGTAATGTTAAAATACCAAACTAATGTTAATTTAATTTATATATTCAGTAGTACAAATAACATTTGAATTATATTGTCAATATATTAATTCATACATTTTAATTTTTTCAAGTTGTTAACTGATAATTAAAAAAAAAAGCAAAATCGTTATGGCTATAACACGAATAATTGATTAAAAAAATTTTTTAATTATTTAAAGGTGATTAATTTATTCAATATCATATCCGAATCAATGGGTTTTCGAGTTAAAAACAATGAAAATAAATATTATCAAAATCCTTTAATTATGTAATAAGGTGTTAAAAATACTCAATTGAGCAATATTTGAAAAGTTAAAATATTTTATTAAGAATAAATATAGACGTAAGAGGCGAAAAAGTTTTTGTTCGTCCAGATTTTAACAATTCAGAAAATTATGGAGTCTTTTATTTAACCACACTTTATGAAAGTGATTGAAATATATAATATAAATATTAATCACTATAAATAAGCGTTGCGTCATCTCTTAAATCAGATAACTTATTGGATCCTAAAAATGTATTGTTTTACAATTTATTGATCACTGAAAATTCTGATGTTTAAAACATCTTTAAAAAAGAAGAACCTTTAAAAATGGATATCAACTAAAAATAATTGGAAATGTTCAAAAATTTACACTTAACAATGCTATACGATTTTCACTATTGCAAATTGGGTAAGAATTTAAAAATAACGAGACAAAATTAATAAAGCCTAAATTTTAAAGAATACTATTGTTTAACATATAAATTTCTGTTTTTATAGTTTATGAATCCAAATTTAATATTATTTCTTGATTTTTTTTTATTTTAGAAGATTATATTGGGAATTTTTTTAAATAAATGAAAATACAAATTGAATTTATATTAGTATTCAGCTAAAGGATGTAAATTATTATAGTATTAAAAAATAGTCTTAGACAAAAAATATTAATTTAAAAAAAAATTGAGCATTTTGATATGGAATATATTTTTTATAATTTTGTTTCCTTAATTAAACAAAAATAGTCATCAAATAAAACTAAAAAATATTTTTTAGTTTTTAAATTAATTATGTATAAATAATATAGTTTTAATTTTAATTAATAATTAAAATGAGTCCCGTGCACTTATGGTACATCGACCTCAATCAACTTTCAGTTTAAGTGTTATGAATTTATTTTATTTTATTTAGCGGAAACATTTTGTTTCTATATTCTATAGATAATCTAAGAACACTAATAATTATGTCATCTAATAAATGATATAAAAAGATAATAAATAAGCTGTGGTCATTGATTAGAGTTCGAACTGGTGTATATGTACTTCATCCGCGCTTTATGCCCATATATTATCTAATATATATCTATTATATATTATGACGAATTGAATAAAAAAACTGCAAGTACCTAACTGTTAGTATTTTATTTTCTATTATATTATCAAAAAAAAAAAAAAAGGAATAAAATAAATTTATGAAAATTAAATTAAACATTTTTTACTAATGAATAGCTTGATCTATCATTTTTTTCTAAAAATTTTGCCATGTCAAACATAGCTTTTGATATAAACAATAATAACTGAAAAACCTAACATTATCATTAAATTTTTCAACCCTGTTACTACACATGTTAAATTAGATTAATCAATATCAAGTTTTGTTCGGTTTATTTTTGCATAAACTAAAACAATTTAGGAAGGTGAGAATGATGGATTTCAAAACTTTGTTTTTAAGGACCATTATAATACCCAAGGATGAAATACTCAAGACGATATATACCTCCACCCCCACATTACCCAACTATAATTTTAAAAGTATATAATTTTTGGGCTAATAAAAGTATTTAAAAATTAAACAAGTGTTTAGCCCCCTTTTTAAAAATACCTGCACACGTTACTACTCTAATACATAAGTAATATATATCAAATTAGATTTCAACTATTGTTGATGATATAATATTTTTATTTTAATTATTATTGTTTTTATCTTAAGATATCATTTATTAAAATTAAATAAGCAAGCCGTATCTGTTTTTCAAATAAAAATATATTAACTTTTTGAAAAATTTTATAAAATTTAATAATTTTCATTAATGACGTATAACATGAAAATACGTTACTATATTAAGTATATAAGTACATAATTTTTTAATGATACAACAAAATATTTATAATTATTCATCTATTTAACTCTTAACAACAATTTCTTTCAAAAATAATTTTTTCTTAATCATAATAATCTTCCTTCAATTTTTTATTTAAATCCAAATGCAGAGTATAGTAAATCGATATTCTGCAAAATTGAATCCGTGGATGGTGACAATAACATACACTGAGTACCCGTCTCTGTATACAGGACACTTTTAGTTAAATCATTTAATTCAGATCCAGAATTTGTCTGAGTATATCTCTCAACACGTGTAGCTGGTTTATATAATAAATTTTAATAAAAATTACTTGTATATAATTCATATAAGTAAAATTATACATGAGTTAAGTCAGTCGTCTAATTAACTTATAGAAAAATTTGAAATTAAAAAAAAAACGAATATTCTAATAAATACCTGTCATAACTAGAGGTGACTCTAAATTTGGTTGCAATACATTTTGACGCATTTTCATTAATTCTATAACCAAATCTGCGACTTCATCAGGTAATCCTGCAAACTTCATAAATGATTCCGTAGTAACGGGCATTTTAGAGCGCTGAGTAGAAGGTTCTTCATGCACCTCATTTAAAGAGCTAGTCTCGGTAAATCCAAAAACATAGTATAATGATTCTATATACTGCAAAATTGAATCCGTGATAGGTGTCAATAAAGAACACTGAGTGGACGTATCTATATACATTATAAAATATATAATAAATGATAGGTAAATACAAGACACTTTTAGTTAAATCTAATTAGTTGTCATTTTAAATCCACTCTGAGGGCAGGTAAATGGTCAGATTTATAAAAATAAATATATTAAGTGATAGGTAAATACATCAACAAAAAAAAAAAATTATATTGATTTGTTCATTTTAAAGAAAATTATGGCAGTTTTAAGTAAACAAATTTGAAAAAACTTAGAAAATTAGCGATTTTTAAATTTGTAATTTTTTTTTTGAGGTTTCACCCATTAACGGGGAACGAGGGAAATTTTTTCAATTTTTGAGGGTAATGTCTTCGACTAGATACGATTTGAGATCTTTTGACGTATCATTGAAGGAGATCGGTTCGGTGAGAACTAAGAAAAAGTGGTAACAGACTCAAAAAAAAACACATCATAATAAAACCAATAACTTTTCAGCTTCTCATCGAAGCTAAAAAAACGAATTGTCATATAAATACCTGAAAAAACTGTAGGTGGCTCAACATTATAACCCATATTCTTAAATAGTCTATCTAGAACTTTGCCCGGGTCAGGTAAATCTTCAGTCTCCAAATTTGTTTCACAAATTGGTGACAATGAAGCAGACTAAGTGGCCGTATCTGTATACAAGACACTTTTAGTTAAATATAATTAGTTGTCATTTTAAATCCACTCTGAGGGCAGGTAAATGGTCAGATTTATAAAAATAAATATATTAAGTGATAAGTAAATACATCAACAAAAAAAAAAAATTATATTGATTTGTTCATTTTAAAGAAAGTTATGGCAGTTTTAAGTAAACAAATTTGAAAAAACTTAGAAAATTAGCGATTTTTAAATTTGTAATTTTTTTTTTTGAGGTTTCACCCATTTACGGAGAACGAGGGAATTTTTTTCAATTTTTGAGGGTAATGTCTTTGACTAGATACGATTTGAGATCTTTTGACGTATTATTGAAGGAGATCGGTTCGGTGACAGCTAAGAAAAAGTGGTAACAGACTCAAAAAAAAACACATCATAATAATACCAATAACTTTTCAGCTTCTCATCGAAGCTAAAAAAACGAATTGTCATATAAATACCTGAAAAAACTGTAGGTGGCTCAACATTATAACCCATATTCTTAAATAGTCTATCTAGAACTTTGCCCGGGTCAGGTAAATCTTCAGTCTCCAAATTTGTTTCACAAATTGGTGACAATGAAGCAGACTAGGTGGCCGTATCTGTATACAAGACACTTTTAGTTAAATATAATTAGTTGTCATTTTAAATCCACTCTGAGGGCAGGTAAATGGTCAGATTTATAAAAATAAATATATTAAGTGATAAGTAAATACATCAACAAAAAAAAAAATTATATTAATTTGTTCATTTTAAAGAAAGTTCGATGAGAAGCTGAAATTCTCTTCGAAGCTAAAAAAACGAATTGTCATATAAATACCTGAAAAAACTGTAGGTGGCTCAACATTATAACCCATATTCTTAAATAGTCTATCTAGAACTTTGCCCGGGTCAGGTAAATCTTCAGTCTCCAAATTTGTTTCACAAATTGGTGACAATGAAGCAGACTAGGTGGCCGTATCTGTATACAAGACACTTTTAGTTAAATATAATTAGTTGTCATTTTAAATCCACTCTGAGGGCAGGTAAATGGTCAGATTTATAAAAATAAATATATTAAGTGATAAGTAAATACATCAACAAAAAAAAAAATTATATTAATTTGTTCATTTTAAAGAAAGTTCGATGAGAAGCTGAAATTCTCTTCGAAGCTAAAAAAACGAATTGTCATATAAATACCTGAAAAAACTGTAGGTGGCTCAACATTATAACCCATATTCTTAAATAGTCTATCTAGAACTTTGCCCGGGTCAGGTAAATCTTCAGACTCCAAATTTGTTTCACAAATTGGTGACAATGAAGCAGACTGAGTGGCCGTATCTGTATACAAGACACTTTTAGTTAAATATAATTAAAAGTTCGATGAGAAGCTGAAATTCTCTTCGAAGCTAAAAAAACGAATTGTCATATAAATACCTGAGAAAGCTGTAGGTGGCTCAATAATATAATCCATGTTCATAGATAGGCTATCTAGAACTTTGCCCGGGTCAGGTAAATCTTCAGACACCAAATTTGATTCATAAATTGCTAAATATTTTTTGACAAAATTAAAAAAGCTGATATTTTTGAACTTTTGCGTGGCAAAAAAAAAAGCTCAATTTCAATTAATGAGGACTATTAGTATGTCATTATACATATTTTAATTCAACTATTAATGAAACAAAATTTGATTGGGAATTTTTTAAGAAATTTTTCCTTTGTTGACTGACCTAGATGTCAATTTTAAATTTTTAATTGAGCTAAAAGTTATGGTAATATATTCTATTTTTTTGACTATAAAGTTTCATAAATCTTTATCAAAAATTTTTCATCAACTTTAAAGAACCAAAAAAATAGGTTAAAAATGAAAGTTTGGACTGATTATTTTTAACATATAAAAAATCAAATCAGTAATTATTTGAAAACAATTTTTTTTTCTTTTAATTATTATTTTATATGTAATTAGTAATAATATAAAAAGTTAGAACTGATAGATAAAGTCTAATTGCAGATTTGAAAACAACGCGAGATTTGATTTAGAAAAGTATATTTTTGCTTCTGATGAAAGTTCCTTGAAGTCCAGTGCATTAATTTATAGTAACTAACAGTTTTTATTGATAATTATTGTATCAAGCCCTTTAAATTTTTATACACGTAAAATTAAAGCAAAATACAACTTCTTTATTAGTTTTATAATTTCTCCGTTTAAATAACAATATTAAATTATTGAATATCAATTCATACTAAATTTAATAATTATAATTATTATTTATTCATATAGTATATTTTAAAATCAAAGAACTACTAATCANCAAATATTATATTTTAAAATCAAAGAACTACTAATCATGATATAATTAAAGAAATAAGAGTTGATGTTGCTTTTGGAATAATACACCAATTGCCTATTTAAAAAAAAAAAATTTTTTTTGGGAATTTTTTCTGCTATTCTCCAAAATTACTCCTTCGTTGACTAGAATGAATCATTAAATAGAAAATTATATGAGAATTAAAACAATGTAATTTTTAAGATTAATATGCAGTCAGGAAATTTTATAATTAGTATTTACAATATATTTATCAGAAAAACTCATTATTTTTTTGCTTTTTTATTGTAATAGAATACTTAAATAGAAATCATAATATCATTTCTAAGTAATTTTTGGTATTTAAAAAGATTCTACAATTGAAATATCCAGAACTGAATTAATTTTAATGATTCACTTTGACTAAAAAAGAAAAAAGTTATTATTTTGAATCCCTCTTGTGGGTAGGTAAAGTGTTAGATTTATAAAAAAAAAAACGAAATGATAGATAAAGACATGCATCTAAATAAAAAAATATATATACTGATTTAGCCATTTTTGATAAAGTTATAACAGTTAACAAAGTTATAAGTTTTATACATTGTACTACAAGGGACCTTCATCAGAAACAAAAATATACTATTCTAAATCAACTTTTCGCGATGTTTTCAAATGTGCAATTAGACTTTTTCTATCATTTCTAAGTTTTAATATTATTAAAAAATAGTATTTACATATAAAAAAAAATAATTAAGAACAAAAAAATTTTGTTTTAAATTAATACTGATTTTGATTATTAATAAGTTAAAAATAAGGAAAATGACATATTTAACCTATTTTTTTAATTGTTTAAAGTTGATTGTTGTAAATGTTTATAATAAAAAAAAAATATATTTTACCATAACTTTTAGGTCAATTGGTAAGTTTGACATTGACATCATTAAATAGAAAATTTTATGACAATTAAAAAAATTGTATCGTTAAGATCAATATGCAGTCAGAAAGTTTTATAATTACTATTTATTGTAAATTTATCAGAAAAGCTCAATATTTTTTTGCATTTTTATCGTAATAGAACACTTAAATAGAAATCATAATATCATTTCTAAGTAATTTTTGGTATTTAAAAAGATTCTACAATTGAAATATCCAGAACTGAATTAATTTTAATGATTCACTTTGACTAAAAAAGAAAAAAGTTATTATTTTGAATCCCTCTTGTGGGTAGGTAAAGTGTTAGATTTATAAAAAAAAAAACGAAATGATAGATAAAGACATGCATCTAAATAAAAAAATATATATACTGATTTAGCCATTTTTGATAAAGTTATAACAGTTAACAAAGTTATAAGTTTTATACATTGTACTACAAGGAACTTTCATCAGAAACAAAAATATACTATTCTAAATCAACTTTTCGCGATGTTTTCAAATGTGCAATTAGACTTTTTCTATAACTTCTAAGTTTTAATATTANCAATTAGACTTTTTCTATCATTTCTAAGTTTTAATATTATTAAAAAATAGTATTTACATATAAAAAAAAATAATTAAGAACAAAAAAATTTTGTTTTAAATTAATACTGATTTTGATTATTAATAAGTTAAAAATAANTATTTAATATTAATTTGATTATTAATAAGTTAAAAATAAGGAAAATGACATATTTAACCTATTTTTTTAATTGTTTAAAGTTGATTGTTGTAAATGTTTATAATAAAAAAAAAATATATTTTACCATAACTTTTAGGTCAATTGGTAAGTTTGACATTGACATCATTAAATAGAAAATTTTATGACAATTAAAAAAATTGTATCGTTAAGATCAATATGCAGTCAGAAAGTTTTATAATTACTATTTATTGTAAATTTATCAGAAAAGCTCAATATTTTTTTGCATTTTTATGGTAATAGATAACTTAAATAGAAGCAATAGTAATAATTTCCTAGTAACTTTTGTAATTTGTAGAAAAAATTCTACAATTGAAATATTAAGAACTTAATTAATTTTAATGATTTACTTTAAATAAATGTACCAATCAAAAAAAAGTTGTANATTTACTTTAACTAAATGTACCAATCAAAACAAAGTTGTTAAAAAGATTTACTCAATTGAGTGTATTATAAAATTTGATTATATTTGTAAAAATCAATTGTTAATTCAGGAGAAAAAACAATCATTTTTTTTGGAAATGATTTATATAGTAACATGTTACAAAAAAATTTGTAATATTATACACCCAAAGAAAAACCTCAATCAATTTTGATAGAGAAATGTTATCAAGGGTTTATGATAATGTTTTATTAATACGAACAATATAATTATTCTTATGAAAAATTATTGTTCAAGATAAGAAAAAAAATCATCATATTGATAAATATATCATAGATTCAATAGTAATGATATATTTATCAAATTGAACAATGAATTTATTATATAGAACGAGGTTTTTCTCTGGATGTAGTTTAGCAGTAGCACACACAAATACAGTAAAAATCACATCGAAGCTAAAATTATTAAATTACAAAGTAAAATGATTTAATTTTGTAGTTGAAACCTATCATATCAAACTTCATTCGTTAATAAATATTTTGAAAACATTAGAAATTAATGATTTTAATTGTCTTTATGGAGACGATGTAATAACTAACTGTTTAATTGATAAATTAGAATTTTTTTTTCAATTTTTGAGAGTAATATCTTCAACTAGATACGAATTGTAGTCATTGGACGTATCGTTGAAAAAAGTAGGTCAAGTTAGAGCAGAGAAAATAAATGATATTCACAAAAAAACATCTTCTCGGCTTTGCATCGAAGCTAAAACTTAAAATATAGTAAAATAATTTTAATACGAATAAGAAATTTCTTCTTACAAGGGGCGACTAAAATTATGGGATCCTTGATCTTTATTGAAATTATTGAATCTAAATGAGATAAGAATCAAACGACTTAAACATGTATACTAACTTAAAAAGAAATAAGAAAAAATGCAAAAAATTCATTGCCATATGCGGGTTGGAACCTCGTACCCCAAGCGTGTAAAACATAAATTTTACCAACTCGGCAACCGTACGTCGCTACCGTCGGGTGAAAAAATAGGCTATTAAGCTAGTTCAAATTTCAAAGTTATTTTTCTCGACTTAAAAGAAACAAACATATTTAAATAAGTTAAACTATCTATACTATATCAATTTTAATTTATATAATATTTATGAAAATCTGTACTCCCCTTGTCAGGTATTTTAAAATAAAATAAAATACAAAACCCAGAATTTTAACACAAAAATAGCAAATTTTTGAATACGGTAGTCATTTTTACAATGAAGACAAATCCAGAGGTTTTTTGTTTTAAATTAAAGTATATTACATAAGCTTTAATTTAAGATATATATAAAAGTGTCAGTATTTCCGGAACATTTTCAAAAGTTAAATTGAAAAAGTTCTACTTTCAATACTCATTTTAAAAGGTTTGCACCCCCCCTGTATATAGGGAAATGGTCCGATTTAAAAAGAAGTATGTCGAATGAAAGAGGTATATATAAAGTATTTATTATTAAAAAATAGAATTGATTCATGCATTTTTTAAAAAGTTATAGCTTCCTAATGTTAAAAAATGTAAAATATAATATCAAGAATGTTTTCAAAAAAATAGCATATTTTTGCATACGGTAATCATTTTCACCATGAATACAAGTCTAGAGGTCAAATTTTTTTTTTTCAAATTAAAGTATATTACATTAGCTTTAATTTAAGATATATATATATATATAAGTGTCAGTCTTTTCGGAACATTTTCAAAAGTTATGTTGAAAAAGTTAATTTTTTGTGAAAAAGTTGTCATTTTGAATCTTCTTCTGTGGGCAGGGAAAGGGTCAAATTTATAAAAAAAATATATAAAATGATAGGTAAATATCTAAGGTATCTATAAAAAAAAAAATTATATTGATTCGGTTATTTTTTAAAAATATCGAATATTAGCGATTTTTAAATTTGTAATTTTTCGGGATATTTCCCCCGTTTACGGGGAACGAGGGATTTTTTTTTCAATTTTTGAGGGTAATGTCTTCAATTAGATACGATTTGTGATCTTTTGACATATTTTTATCAATTCAGTTCAGTGAGAGCTGAGATTGAGCGTATACAGACACAAAAAAAAAACACATCATAGTAAAATTAATACCTTCTCAGCTTCGCATCGAAGCTAATAAGTTGATGTCAATTAAAGTAAAGTTTTCTATCATTTTTAGAAAACAAATAAATCATTAAACATATTCAATTCAACAATAATACAAATGTACGAGAAATAAATAAATAGAGTTACCTATTTTCTTATTTTTGAAGCCAAGCTTCTTCTTTAAATTTCTGTAATAGCGCTTTAAAAAATTAGCCATATAACTAAAGTATAATTATTGTTTTTGAACTTTAAATTGAATCTTTATTTTATTTATAAAACACAATGTATAATATTTTATTCGATCTATTAGTCAATAAAACTGTTATTGATTTTAAAGTGTAGCAATATTAAGATCATTGTTAAAAATGTACAAAGTTGCTATATACATTTCTTATAAACCAGCCAATAAGTGTAAAGCAATATGTTTATATAGTTCTTAAACGGTTTTTAATGATGTATACTTATGTAGTATTTAATTATAATGTATAATAATAATATAGCAGTAAATAAAATGGGAAATGGCCGATTTTTTTTTAAAACTATAGGGGCACATTGTTATTCTATTTTTTCTTTTAGTTGAAATTCCTGTTTGCAAATATATTACTAATAATCAAAATTCAAAAAACACTTGAAGCAAATCTTGCTGTAACTATTTCCTCTGGCGCCTTCTTCGATGAAATACCGGATACAATTTTATACGACAAAAGTATTCCTTTAATTTATACCCAAAAGATAAGTAAAACGAATTAAAATGAACAAAATAATTATTTAATCGAAAATTACTACGAAAGTAAAGATTCTAATTACTGTAATATTATGGACGAGTCTCTAAAAATATTACAACTAGTAGGCAAAAACATTAAGGAAATCAGTTTAGATATTTTTGAAAAATTTAATATTAAATTTTAAATTACTAATAATATTAACAAAAGGAAAATAAGAGGTATACAAGTTTTTGGAAATTTCATTCATTTTTGTTATAATGTGGCTACTGACAAACAACTTAAACAATTTTATACTAATGAAGTAGCACTAAAAGAGTAAATTAATAAATTTAAAGACACGTTTATCTCCGACCATTCTGACTTAACAAACATAACCTCAGAACTAAATTCTTACGCTAAGAGTACTAATTCAAAATATAATATGTTAAGAGATTCATTTAAGGAATTGATTAAACATGAAAGCAATAATAACAACTTAATAAAAACCACCAAAAANACTTAATAGAAACCACCAAAAATGAAAATAAATTTTTAGGTATTCAGGAGGTTGTCCATGATATATTAATAGCCTTACTAAGTTTAACTAACAACGAAAGGGACTCAAGCACTCATCTGCACTGTAAATTACACAAAATTCCACTTAGAATAATCAACTCTGAAATCCTCTATACTGATTTCATAAAACTCGAAAAAGTTATTAAAAAAGAAGGTTATGCGTTAGTAATTCCTATAAGTAACTTATCAGTGTATTACAATTTACCTATTACAGAATGCCAATTTTCAGAAAATCAAATATTAGTAAAAATAAAAATTCCTATACAAGAGAGCTTTGCATATTGGAAATTATTCCAATATATACCTGCTCATTTTATCAAATTTAACGATTGTATGTGTCTCATCTATTCAGAAAAAACTTATATCGCAGTCAATTCAGTTAAGAACGAACACCGTTTGATATCAGGTCTATCCTTAAGAGACTGCGATCTGCCCATAACAGTACTTTGTTTCATTCCAAAGTGTTCAACTGATATTACTTTAACACCAAAATGCATAGAATCTATTTTCAAAAATTTACCGATTAATAAACTTAATAAATATTGTTATTTCCAGTGTGTTAATCAACAAGAAGACGAATCTGTAATAATAAAACAAATAGGAATAAATACAATTGCAATAACTAACCCTCTCCCAACTTTAAAAATTCGAACATTTAACACTACTCTAACTAACTTAACACTAAATTACAACTACCCTAGTCTAATAAAACTAACCTTACCATGTAATCAAGAATTATTAAAAAATTATGAAATACTCATACCCAAATTGTACCCATACGAAATGAATAATGTAGGAAAATTTTTAATTAGACGTGTAATTCNTAATAAATATTGTTATTTCCAGTGTGTTAATCAACAAGAAACGTGTAATTTCGATATCATAGACTAATATACAGTCACTTAAAATACAGCATGAGGAACAGAGTGAAAAAATATATTTTGCAAACTTAACAGAAATCTTAGACAGAGACTGGGTAAATAAAATACCAAATTTTCACATTACAAAACAAATGCCAAATCCAGAAAAGTTCTTTAATGACATCATTTTAAAACAAATATCACACCTTTTATAGATGAATTTCTTGGGGATATAATATATCTATCATGGCTGACAATATTATCATTGGTCATAATTTTTTTGTGTTGCAAAATATATCCTATAATAAAAATGGATATGATTTTAGTGCCACCTCCAGTTCCAAGGAGACAATTCTAAATACTTATCATATATTAACTTATTGCTCATATGAAACATACAAACTACTCTAACATTAATTTAAGCTAATAAATTTTATTTTTCACAGGTAAAACTCGTTAAACTAACTTATAACTTTCTACTGACTCTTTTATTCTTTTACTACAACTTTTTACAAAATGGACAATAATTACAAATTTTAAATTATAGATTTTGAATTTGGAATGTTAAGAAGATATGACATTGTCTTAGTAAGTGGAGCCATATCAGGTAGTTTAGACAAAGATCAAATAATAAAATTAGAAGGGACACGATTAATACTGGGTAAAAAGTACACACAACTATTAACGAAAAGTCTCTGGTCACCTTTTGTTAAAGGGGTAATGAAAATATTCAAAGGAAAAGAGTAAAGGGCCTACCCTCTCTTAGCAGAACTACTTGACAGCCAATTCGCAAGGACTGACACACTTAACCACGATTTTATTTACAGGACAATTTTGAATAATTCAGAAATTCCAGTAATAGTAGTTTTCGAGGGAAATACGAACGGTGAAATCTTAAAAAGACTTAAAATATATGTTACTATTCTTAACATTTCTGCAACGGAGGATAAAGATAATAGAATAAAATTTTATCTAACATTAACAAATCTAAAATCAAGGGAACTTTATTTTAAGCAGATGTTAGGAATATGTTACAAAAATGGTAACATGTTAAGCCTGGGGGAAATGCATTTCTTTATTTGTGAAAACAAACATGGGGTACAAAACTATCACGATCCAAGGTATGACGTCAGAATAACTAAGTGCGTTTTTGACCATATTGCGAAAAGATTGAAAATTAACAACCTTATAGATTTACTAGAATTATACACTCAAACACTTAACAGAAAATGGCACAGCCCGCTAATGTGAGATATTTGTCAACTGAACAAAAACAAAAAATTGAAAAAAGCTTATACAAATCAACAAAACCCAAAAGGAAATGGCCCACTCACAAACAAAGAAATCAGACAAAAAATTAGCAACATAAGTGGAAAGACTATTGTGCGACCTAGAAATTAATCTTAAAGAACAAGAAGCCATTCAACAAAGTATAAAGCAATAACAGTAATCAACAACAAAGAACATATGTAAATAAAAAAATGTATAATAATTATCTATTTTAGAATAAGGGAGAAATAAGATTAAGAAAAATTGAGGANGGGAGTAAACAGGTGTTTAGCCCCCTTTTTAAAAATACCTGCACACTAGGGTGACAATTAAAAAAAATTTTCACTATTTTGAAGGGCCCACCCATTTAAATTATGTGTTTTTACAATATAAAGGTCCATAAAAAAATTAAACAATAAATAACAATAATTACTGGTCGCGCAATATGATTTTATTTTAAATTTTTTACATCACAAAGATTAAAAAAATAAAAAAACTATTTTTTTTTTTAAATGGTATATAATTATTTAAAAAACTCAAAACATTTAATTATTTTTTTATTTGGGTTAGGATATTGTTTTCGATGTTGTTCAACTACTTGCAAGAGATACTGTTTTTGTTCTTCTTGATTAGTAAGTATCCCATTAAATGATTGAATCAAAGATATCCCACGTTCGGCAGCGTCGTTTACTACTTTTAAACTTTGTATCCTTTTACGCCCATCAATATAATTAGCGTTTTCTTCCCAAGTACTTGGATGTTGACTAAAAAAATCTTGTAGTACATTTAGCGCTGTAGATAATTTTAAGGTATTATTAGTTACAAAATCGCACAACTGCATTGTTTTAACTGCATTCAACTCGAATTTAATACGTCATTGTGGGTTGACGGCTCCCTTGTTTTCCAATGATTTCACCATTTTTATTTTCATTTCAGTTGGCACTTTTCTGTCAAAAAAAGCCAGTCCCACGAGAGTGTCACTTAAATACCATAAATGCCTAGAGAAACTTTTAATAGCAGCATCAGCTATAATTTCATGAGTATTTTTATATAAATTAAGCTCTTTCAATAGATTTAAATCGTTGAAAGGAGCTGATTCCCCACAAGGAGCAGTGTACCAAAGTTTTATGTAAACTTGTAGTACAAAAATATTAAAAGCTTGTAGTGACGATAGTTCTTGTGTGGTTAATTTGATTTGTGATCTAAATAAGTAGATTTTCATACTATAGATAATCTTCGCCTTTTGAGTAGGAATTGTCCAAAATGTACATATTTCTCTTGCTGTGATGGTAGCACTAATTTGAATAGTTTTTTTTTCATGCAAATGCAAAGAAAAAAACGACGAAGTACTTGCTGGTTAGATGGTAGTTTGCAATCAGTAATTGATTCGAGTGTACCTTCAACTAGCCAAACTCCTCGATCCTTTACGTAACTTGAAGTTTTAGTACTTGTGCTTGCCATAATATTTTAATTACATATAAAATTACACATATATGAACTAAATAATAAAAAAAATATTAACATCAGAGTGGAATTATTTTAATTATCACAAATACACAAAATTTGAACACAATTATTCATAAAATATGAACTTAACGAAACACTTAAATATAAAATATTTATAAAAGTGTGGCTATATTATCACGAAGAATTATGTTGACAGTTTAAAATGACAATTTGTACTGGCATACTGCAAAAGAGTCGCTAACATCAGTGTATTATCGTCGATAATGAGAGCTCATGAAATCGTGATATCAAAGTTATTTATAAACAAATAATAAAGCTCTGCGCGACCTCTAAACATCGACAAAATTAGATAAAATTTTCAGAACATGTATATTTTACCCATATGAATATTTTAAAAGGGTGGTACAAAAGAAAAATTTAAATAAAATTTTTGTCAAATAAAATGTTGTCACCCTACTGCGCACGATACTAATCTAATACATATGTAACATAATTCAAAATAGATTTCAACTATTGTTGATGATATAATATTTTTATTTTTATTTTTTATCTTAAGATAACATTAATTAAAATTTAATAAACTAGCTGTGTCTGTTTTTTAAATAAAAATGTATTTATTTTTTTAAAAAAGTTCAATTTTATAAAATTTAATAATTTACATTAATGACGTACAACATGAAAATCCTATTCTAAGTATGTAAATACATAATTTTTTAATGATATAACAAAATATTTGAGAATTTTTCAAAGATTTTTAACAAAGGAGTTATCTTTATTCATTTTTTTATGTAAATCCATGTGCAAAGTTTAGTAAATCTATATTTTGCAAAATTGAATCCGTGGATGTTGACAATAACAAACACTGAGTATCCTTAGGACGGTGAGAATGTCGGATTTCAAAACTTTGTTTTTAAGACCTTTCTAATACTCAAGGATGGAATGCTAAAGAGGATATATACCTCCACCCCCACATTGCCCAATTATAATTTTAGCACTAGTAAAAGTATTTAAAAATTAAACAGGTCTTTAGTGCCCATTTTAAAAATACCCACGCGCGGCACTACTCTAATACATGTGTAATATTATTCAAATTAGATTTAAACTATTGTTGTTGATAATATTTTTATTTTAATGTTTATTGTTTTTATCTTAAGATAACATTAATTAAAATTTAATAAACTAGCTGTATGAGTTTTTTTTAAATAAAAATGTATTAATTTTTTGAAAAAAGTTCAATTTTATAAAATTAAAATAATTTACATTAATCACGTATAACATAAAAATCCATTACTCTACTAAGTATGTAAACACATAATTTATTAATAATATAACAAAATATTTGAGAATTTTTCATCTACTTAACTTAGCATTTATTATGTTAATTATATAGAAAAATTAAAAATAATTAAGCATTGCACAAAGCTTATTTTTCGTGATTCATAAAACCATATTATATATTTGCATCTGATTAAGTGTAAAACGTATTCATTCTATTCTTCACAAACTTCTTTTTAATCTCATTCAACAATTTCTTTTAAAAATAATCTTTTGAAGAACGCAGCACTCTAAAAGAGTTATCTTCCCTCATTTTTTTATGTAAATCCAAATGCAAAGTATAGTAAATCTATATTCTGCAAAATTGAATCCCTGGATGGTGACAATAACAAACACTGAGTACCCGTCTCTGTGTACAGGACACTTTTAGTTAACTCATTTAATTCAGATACGGAATTTGTCTGGGTATATCTCTCAACACTTGTAGCTGGTTTATATAATTGAGTTAATTTATATTCATCTAGTTTATCTATATTTGAATCATAACATAATGTAAAATAATTTTAATAAAATTAGTTTTATATGATTCATATAAGTAAACTTACACATGAGTTATGAAAGTCTAAATAATTTGTTAGTAAAATTTTTAATTAAAAAAAAAACGAATTTTCTTAGAAATACCTGTTAAAACTGGAGATGACTCAAAATGTGATTCCACAGTAAGTGGTGTTATAGAGCACTGAGAAGCGATTTCTAAATATTCAACATTTAAGGGCGAATTGAATGAAGATTCATCAGTTTGTGTTTCTATAAACTTAGCCTTAATTTTGGTCTGTGTACACTGCTCGTCGTAAGATATTTCAGAGGTTTGAGTAGTGCTCTCCGTATGTTCGACCTTTAATGTTGATTTGTCTGTTTGTGTACCAAATACAACTAACTCAGCTTCAATTTGAGTCTGAGTATATATGTCACAAGTCAATATTAAGCTCTGAGCAGCATTATCGTTATTTTCCTGTGTCTGCGGAACTACGTTATGTGTAATTGTCTGTGCTTCACAATCTACAGAAGTGACTAAATGAATATAAAAAGAAGTTAAATATGTTTAAGTTTTCTATCATTTTTAGTAAACAAATCAGTCATTAAATATAATCAATTCCCTATTTACCTATTTTCTTTTTCTTGAAACAAAGCCTCTTCTTTAAATTTCTATAATAGCGCTTTAAAAGATTAGCCATTTAATTAAAGTACAATTATTTTTTGAAATTAAAACTTTATTTTATTTATAAAACACAATATATAATTTTTTATTCGATCTATTAGTCAAAAAAACTGTTGTTGATTTTAAAGTGAAGCAAAATTAATATCAATGTTAAAAATGTACAAAGTTGCTATAAACATTTCTTATAAACCAGTTAATAAGTGTAAAGCAATGTGTTATATATATTTTAAACGGTACTTTTAATGATGAAAACTCAAATGCTGCAAATTTTTTTTTGTATAAAAACCCATATAATAAATGTATTGTACCAACATTTTACTTGTATACAATATGTTCAATAAATTTAGAAAGACCGATTTTTTAGAGCCGCTATTGATTTTTTTGATAATTTTTTTTTAGAGGCTAATTGATTGTTTAAATCCATCTTTTATGATTAAAATTAAAATTCAACCCTAATGTAAAAGGGTAAAATTCTACCCTAACTTAAGAAATTTAATAGGCAATACCTAATTTTTCTTACACATGTCAATAGATAATTCAATTTTAAAAAGAATTATGGTGAAAATAACTTTTTATGTTTAACCAATTTAAAATAATCGTCGTTTTAAGGGTAGAAAAGTGTTCTATTTTAATGCAGATTTTGCTATGATCATTTTTATTAATTTAATTATATAAAGGTGATATCAGTTTCAAATTTCATTTATTTCATTTATTTCAATATTTATTTATTTTATAATATACAAGACACAACATAATCAAACAGAAAAAAAAACAAATAAATATTGAGTACGCCACAGACGGCAATGAGTACAGAATATAAATACAAAATATCTAAATAATTAAATAAGTACAGCATACATAGAAGTTTAAATTATTAACATACAAAATTAATAATTAAAATACATCGCTACAAATAGATTTTAACTTGGTTAAATGGTCATTAAAGAAATCAAAATTTTTAATTAAATTGCAAAAATGTAGCATTCTATTGACCGGTGAATAATAACTATAATTCTGACGATATGAGTTAACATAAAATAAATTATTAGATCGGAGATGAAAATTAGGAACATTAAAAGGAATTAGACTTAAAATTTCTGGACAATCTACATTATTATTAAGGAGATTATAAATCCACAAAACGTCATTGCATTTTCTCCTGTAAGCAAGGGAAGTTAAACCAAGAGAGATTCCTATTTCCTCGATCGACATATTATAATCCCTAGACTTAAAAGAAATGAAGTGTAAAAAACGTCTTTGTATAGATTCTATTCTATTAATTTCACCTATTTTATATGGACACCAAATAATGGATGCATATTCTAAAATTATCTGCTAATTTATTATGAAACAAAACGGTTGTACATTGAGGTCGCGGCACAGTATAGATGATATCTATTATATTTATATTGTTGGATACACATCGATCGAATTGCTGTCAAGAAAATGTGTGTTTGATTATTCATGTTATCGTTGTGTTACATGGAGTTGTTGTCGGTTTTCTCTCTAAGTCACCGTTGTCGCCGCCATCTTAACGCTTCTTCTGCTATAAGCTCTATGGCGCTTGTGAGTCAGCAGTTTTGTATTCGTTTTACTGTAAAAAGAAAATATCACCTTTGCGATTGTCATACCCTGTGCGCTCAGTTTATCGCTGTTGGGTCTATATATTTTCTGAGATACATCAAAATACAGTTCACAACATATTGTACACGTTGGTCAACCACTTGTATTTAANAATTGTACACTTTGGTCAGCTACTTGCATTCGACTTCAATTGATCCTTTCAATATTCAACATTATCATCAGCCGTTTCATTTAGCAGATAAGTATAATGCTTGTTCATTTATCTTTCTAAGACTCATTTGTATAATTTATTATTTGTTTATATCATCGCCTTAGTGGCATTAGTATTAAGTGTCCCCCCTATCCACATTGGTGTATATAAGATTTTATATTTCTTGTATAATACATTTAAATTTTAAAATTATATATTGTGAAATGAATGCACTGGACTTCAAGGAACTTTCATCAGAAGCAAAAATATACTTTTCTAAATCAAATGCTCGCGTTGTTTTCAAATCTGCAAATAGACTTTATCTATCAGTTCTAACTTTTTATATTATTACTAATTACATATAAAATAATAATTAAAAGAAAAAAAAATTGTTTTCAAATTATTACTGATTTGATTTTTAATATGTTAAAAATAATCAGTCCAAATTTTCATTTTTAACCTATTTTTTTGGTTCTTTAAAGTTGATCAAAAATTTTTGATAAAGATTTATGAAAGTTTATAGTAAAAAAAATTGAATATATTACGATAACTTTTAACTCAATTACAAGTTTAAAATTGACATCTAGGTCAGTCAACAAAGGAAAAATTTCTTAAAAAATTCCCAATCAAATTTTGTTTTATTAATAGTTGAATTAAAATATGTATAATGACATATTATAGTCCTCATTGATTGAAATTGAGCTTTTTTTTACAGCCACGCAAAAGTTAAAAAATATGAGCTTTTTTAATTTTGTCAAAAAATATTTAGCAATTTATGAATCAAATTTGGTGTCTGAAGATTTACCTGACCCGGGCAAAGATCTAGATAGCCAATCTATGAACATGGATTATATTATTGAGCCACCTACAGCTTTTTCAGGTATTTATATGAAAATTCGTTTTTTTAGCTTCAATGAGAAGCTGAAAAGTTATTGGTTTTATTATGATGTGGTTTTTTTTTTTGAGTATGTTACCACTTTTTCTTAGCTCTCACCGAACCGATTTCCTTCAATGATACGTCAAAAGATTACAAATCGTATCTAGTCGAAGACATTACCTTCAAAAATTGATAAAAATTCCCTCGTTCCCCGTAAATGGGGGAAACCTCCAAAAAAATTACAAATTTAAAAATCGCTAATTTTCTAAGTTTTTTCAATTTTGTTTACTTAAAACTGCCATTACTTTCTTTAAAATGAACAAATCAATATAATTTTTTTTTTTGTTGATGTATTTACCTATCACTTATTATATTTATTTTTATAAATCTGACCATTTACCTGCCCTCAGAGTGGATTTAAAATGACAACTAATTAGATTTAACTTAAAGTGTCTTGTATTTACCTATCATTTATTATATATTTTATGATGTAAATAGATACGTCCACTCAGTGTTCATTATTGACACCTATCACAGATTCAATGTTGCAGTATATAGAGTCATTATACTATGTTTTTGGATTTACCGAGACTAGCTCTTTAAATGAGGTGCATAAAGAACCTGCTTTATCATTTATGAAGTTTGCAGGATTACCTGATGAAGTCGCAGATTTGGTTATAGAATTAATGAAAATGCGTCAAAATGTATTGCAACCAAATTTAGAGTCACCTCCAGTTATGACAAGTATTTATTAGAATATTCGTTTTTTTTTTTAATAACAAATTTTACTATAAGTTAATTAGACGACTGACATAACTCATGTATAATTTTTCTTATATGAATTATATACAAGTAATTTTTATTAAAAATATTTTTCATTATGTTATGATTCAAATATAGATAAACTAGATGAATATAAATTAACTCAATTCTATAAAACAGGTACACGTGTTGAGAGATATACTCAGACAAATTCTGTATCTGAATTAAATGATTTAACAGAGAATGTCCTGTATACAGAGACGGGTACTCAGTGTGAGTTATTGTCACCATCCACGGATTCAATTTTGCAGAATATTGATTTACTATACTCTGCATTTGGATTTAAATAAAAATTGAAGGAAGATTATTATGATTAAAAAAAAATTATTTTTGAAAGAAATTGTTGTTAAGTGTTAAACAGATGAAAAATTATAAATATTTTGTTGTATCATTAAAAAATTATGTACTTATATTCTTAATATAGTAACTTATTTTCATGTTATACGTCATTAATGAAAATTATTAAATTTTATAAAATTTTTCAAAAAGTTAATATATTTTTATTTGAAAAACAGATACGGCTTGCTTATTTAATTTTAATAAATGATATCTTAAGATAAAAACAATAATAATTAAAATAAAAATATTATATCATCAACAATAGTTGAAATCTAATTTGAATTATATTACATATGAATTAGAGTAGTAACGTGCGCAGGTATTTTTAAAAAGGGAGCTAAACACTTGTTTAATTTTTAAATACTTTTATTAGCGCAAAAATTATATACTTTTAAAATTATAGCTGGGTAATGTGTGGGTGGAGGTATATATCGTCTTCAGTATTTCATCCTTAGGTATTAGAATGGTCCTTAAAAACAAAATTTTGAAATCCATCATTCTCACCTTCCTAAATTGTTTTAGTTTATGCAAAAATAAACCGAGCAAAACTTGATATTGATTAATCTAAGTTAACACGTGTAGTAATAGGGTTGAAAAATTTAATGATAATGTTAGTTTTTCAGTTTTTATTGTTTATATCAAGAGCTATGATTGACATGGCAAAATTTATAGAAAAAAATGATAGATCAAGCTATTCATTAGTAAAAAATGTTTAATTTAATTTTCATAAATATATTTTATTCCTTTTTTTTTTTTTGATAATATTATAGAAAAAAAATACTAACAGTTAGGTACTTGCATTTTTTTATCCAATTCGTTGCATTATTTTTAGATAATATATGGGCATAAAGCGCGGATGAAACACATATACACCAGCTCGAACTGTAATCAATGGCCACAGCTTATTTATTAAATGACATAATAATAAGTATTCTATCATCATCCATAGAATCTAGAAACGAAATGTTTCAGCTAAATAAAATAAAATAAATTTTATAACACTTAAACTTGATTTAAGGTCGATGTACAATAAATGCACGGGACTCAGTTCATATTATTCAAGTAGTGATGATATATTAGGTCATGCCGTCGATTCTCTCATTATAAATAAGTCTTCTGTGTGTAGTAATACAATAATAAGAGTGTTTAAACGTGGTGTTTTGATCAAGGTTTGGATATTTTGGAGATTTGGTAGAGCAAATAAACAATTATATTTAATTGTCCAAAATATATACACTGTTTACAAGTTCGGAAAACCGATTTTTTAGAGCCGCTATTGATTTTTTTAATAATTTTTTTTTTGAGGCCAATTGAATAATTAAATTCATCTTTTACGATTAAAACTAAAGTTTAACCCTAACGCAAAAAGGTAGAAATCTATCCTAACTTAAGGAATTTAAATGGCAACCATTACTTTTTTTAAAATTTTTGGTTTGGTAATTTTATTTAAAACAACAATTTTTTTTTAATTTTAAAATTGAATAAGTCATTTTTGAGATTTTATTGTTTGAAAACATCAATTTTGAGTTGGGAAGCACATTTAGCCACAGTAAAAACTAATCAATCAATTATTGTTACTTGGTTTATCTTAATGATCGTATTTGAGCATGAGATGATCAATAAATATTGTTAAATTGATATTGTATCATATTAATAGAATTATTAAATATCATTAAAAATATGATTTACGATTGCTTTTTACGTTTATTGAGATACGTTAAGCTGAAACTCAAGCTACGCCACTGATTCTGAGCTGAGCAAGGGATCTAGAAGTTTTACAAGATATTATTATACTTCATTAAAAGGACTTTACACCCTCATTCGTTGCCTCCGTTTAACACACGTACGGCATAGTAAATTTTCGTTCACCAGTTTCAATAGTATGCTGTTAGTTTTGATATTAGAACGAATTTACATATCATCATACTTTTAGGTATGAATATTATCTGTTGTCTCTCGTTAGATTTTTACGATGTTTTAATTTTTAAATGAGTTATGATTTTATGAGCATAAAATGCATATAACTCACTTAAAGTTAAAATATCATAGAAAGCCAACAAAAAACACAGATAAGTGTTTATCTGTGAAGTGCTGCAAAGACCTACACATAGTTCTTTAAGACGAAAATTCCAAAGATATAAATGGACTAGATTTATTTGCGGAAATCGTAATTTTTATTTATTATTATACAAAGGGAAATGGTCAGATTTAAAAAAATAGTATGTCGAATGAAAGAGGTATATATAAAGTATTCATTATTAAAGAATAGAATTGTTTCATGCATTTTTTAAAAAGTTATAGCATCATAATGTTAAAAAATATAAAATATAATATTGAGAATTTTTATACTCATGCCGAAATTAACTTTAAGTTTTTAATCTGTACAGACATAAGACTATTTTTAATATTTCATTACGTTATATTTGAGCTTCGATGCGAAGTTGAAAAAGTATTAATTTTACCATGACGTATTTATTATGTTTTTCGCCTAAAGTGTAATAAAAGTTTCAAGATTTTAATTCATAGAGGTTACTATAAAGAACATTTTAAGGGCTAAATGTATCTTTTTCCATTATAGAATAATTTAAATAACAATAAACATAATTTTCTAAATTTTTAAAAGACTTCCTTAGTGTCACATATGGTTGTATTGCTTTGTATACTACATTTATGGAAAATTTAGCATGCAAATATATAATTAAATTAACAGCGAGAGCATTCACAAAAGTCAAGACATTTAAAATAGTTATCTAAATTAAAACTTATAACGAGCCACAACATTTATTAGTGCCTAAATTCAATTCTAATTTATCTGTAAGTTAAACGGCCCTTACTGTAAGCAATGCAACAATTTATCGTCGTTGATTGACCGATGATTATTTACCAACTGATAGTTGTAATAATATTATGTTATCAACAAATATAGTGTTTTTAAATTTTGTTATTCATAATTTTTATGGTATATTTTACTATTAGTAAAATTTTAAACAACTGATATTTTATTTAAGTAACAAGTTTAGAATTCAAGTTAAATAGGGAATGTTAATTGCTGATGGATTAGTTTTATAATTAAAAAAGTATTTAAAAAAGGGTTTATCCCGTAAATTAATAATAAATAAAAAAAATAAATAAATAAATAATTTAGACTTTTTCATTACTTAGATTAGCAAATTTAGTCAGCATATTTACAACTGTATTGACAGTAAATAAGTTAGAAAATTGTATGATTGTTTATAATGTTTACTTTTAATAATATATCTTGATACATTAAGTGTGATTTTCAACTTGTATTTTATATTTTTAAGGTATAAGCTCATAAAGTTATATTTTTTAATCATAACAGTTATCTATTTTATTAATTCAAAAATTGATTGTATTTAATATTTGCTAACATTTTGTAAATGATATACAATGTTGACTACTAATTAAGTTTTTTATCTTTATCATGCAACTTTAATTAGTATAATTTAAGGATCAAAGCAATTTAAAAGACACAAATAAAAATTTATTTATAAATAAATAAGATAAAATCTGTATTTATTTTGTGACAATATCCTACTATAAATACAAAAGTATTAATAAATTCACAATTCTTCATTACAGAGATATAAATTAATAGATAAACCAAGAAACATTTGAGTTTTCATCATTAAAAGNGTACAATACATTTATTATATGGGTTTTTATACAAAAAAAAATCTGCAGCATTTGAGTTTTCATCATTAAAAGTACCGTTTAAAATATATATAACACATTGCTTTACACTTATTAACTGGTTTATAAGAAATGTTTATAGCAACTTTGTACATTTTTAACATTGATATTAATTTTGCTTCACTTTAAAATCAACAACAGTTTTTTTGACTAATAGATCGAATAAAAAATTATATATTGTGTTTTAAAATAAAATAAAGTTTTAATTTCAAAAAGTAATTGTACTTTAATTAAATGGCTAATTTTTTAAAGCGCTATTATAGAAATTTAAAGAAGAGGCTTTGTTTCAAGAAAAAGAAAATAGGTAAATAGGGAATTGATTATATTTAATGACTGATTTGTTTACTAAAAATGATAGAAAACTTAAACATATTTAACTTCTTTTTATATTCATTTAGTCACTTCTGTAGATTGTGAAGCACAGACAATTACACATAACGTAGTTCCGCAGACACAGGAAAATAACGATAATGCTGCTCAGAGCTTAATATTGACTTGTGACATATATACTCAGACTCAAATTGAAGCTGAGTTAGTTGTATTTGGTACACAAACAGACAAATCAACATTAAAGGTCGAACATACGGAGAGCACTACTCAAACCTCTGAAATATCTTACGACGAGCAGTGTACACAGACCAAAATTAAGGCTAAGTTTATAGAAACACAAACTGATGAATCTTCATTCAATTCGCCCTTAAATGTTGAATATTTAGAAATCGCTTCTCAGTGCTCTATAACACCACTTACTGTGGAATCACATTTTGAGTCACCTCCAGTTTTAACAGGTATTTCTAAGAAAATTCGTTTTTTTTTTAAATTAAAAATTTTACTAACAAATTATTTAGACTTTCATAACTCATGTGTAAGTTTACTTATATGAATCATTTAAAACTAATTTTATTAAAATTATTTTACATTATGTTATGATTCAAATATAGATAAACTAGATGAATATAAATTAACTCAATTATATAAACCAGCTACAAGTGTTGAGAGATATACCCAGACAAATTCCGTATCTGAATTAAATGAGTTAACTAAAAGTGTCCTGTATACAGAGACGGGTACTCAGTGTTTGTTATTGTCACCATCCACGGATTCAATTTTGCAGAATATAGATTTACTATACTTTGCATTTGGATTTACATAAAAAAATGAAGGAAGATAACTCTTTTAGAGTGCTGCCTTCTTCAATAGATTTTTTTTTGAAAGAAATTGTTGAATGAGATTAAAAAGAAGTTTATAAAGAATAGAATGAATACGTTTTACACTTAATCAGATGCAAATATATGATATGGTTTTATGAATCACGAAAAATGAGCTTTCTGCAATGCTTAATTATTTTTAATTTTTCTATATAATTAACATAATAAATAATAAGTTAAGTAGATGAAAAATTCTCAAATATTTTGTTATATTATTAATAAATTATGTGTTTACATACTTAGTAGAGTAATGGATTTTTATGTTATACGTCATTAATGTAAATTATTTTAATTTTATAAAATTGAACTTTTTTTAAAAATTAATACATTTTTATTTAAAAAACAGATACAGCTAGTTTATTAAATTTTAATTAATGTTATCTTAAGATAAAAACAATAAACATTAAAATTAAAATATTATCAACAACAATAGTTTAAATCTAATTTGAATAATATTATACATGTATTAGAGTAGTGCCGCGCGTGGTTATTTTTAAAATGGGCACTAAAGACCTGTTTAATGTTTAAATACTTTTACTAGTGCTAAAATTATAATTGGGCAATGTGGGGGTGGAGGTATATATCCTCTTTAGCATTCCATCCTTGAGTATTAGAAAGGTTCTTAAAAACAAAGTTTTGAAATCCGACATTCTCACCGTCCTAAATTGTTTTAGTTCATACACAAATAAATCGAGCAAAACTTGATTCTGATTAAGCAATGTTAACACGTGTAGTAAGAGGGTTGAAAAATTTAATAATAATGTTACTTTTTCAGTGTTTATCAAAAGCTATGATTGACATGGCCAAATTTATAGAAAAAAATGATAGATCAAGTTATTCATTTGTAAAACATTTTTTATTTAATTTTCATAAATTTGTTTTATGAAATAAGTAAGAAAAATTAGTCGTCGCCATTTAAATTTTTTATGTTAGGGTAGATTTTTACCCTTTTACATTAGGGTTGAACTTTAATTTTACTCTTAAAAGATGCATTTAATTAATCAATTAGCCTTAAAAAAAAAAAAAAAAATTAATAAAAAAATCAGTAGCGTCTCTAAAAAATTGATGTATCCGAAATTATTGATCATACTATAAATATGTAGATTTACTTGCTATTAATAACAAGGCTCATTGACTGAATAAGAAATTTAGGTTACCCAGGTGTAGCGCCCAGCGGGTCAACTTACTGTTTGTTCCCTTCGCTTTGTGCAGATAAGTTAGCGCTGAATTATCTGTATATAACTCGAAAGGGGCGTACTCTAAGTATGACCTAAATTTATCGGTTGCCCATATGATCGCTAGACATTCGCGCTCGACAGCGGCATAACGTTTTTGCGTATCCGACAGCTTTTTACTCGCGTAAGCGACGATATCCTTTTCCCCCGGTTTTTGTCCGTGTTGAAATAATACCGCCCCTACGCCTAGTTCACTAGCGTCGGTTTGTAGGCAAAAGATCTTTGTGTAGTCTGGAGAGGAAAGACGTGGTGAAACGCATATTGCCGATTTGATGTGCTCGAAAGCTCGTTGTTGTGGTTGAGACCACGACCACTTCTCCCCTTTCTTTAAAAGGGGGTGAGGGGATCGATGCTGTCCGCATAATTGTCGACAAACTGACTATACCAGTTGCATACCCCTAAAAATTTTCGTATATCCCTTACATTGCGTGGGACTGGAATATCGCGTATAGACTGTAATTTTTCCGGCTCTTTGTCTATGCCTAACCCATGCACCCGGTGTCCCAAAAAAGAAATTTCAGAATACCCGATCTTACACTTTTTAGTGTGGCATGTTAGGCCATGACGCATTAGGCGTTCTAGAACCTTGCTAAGGTGGTCTAGATGTGTTTCGACACTGTCCGAAAAAATTAAAATATCGTCCAGATAGACTTGAACGAAGTCGTCGATGTACCCCCTAAGTACTTCGTTCATTAAGCGTACGAAGGTCATGGGTGCATTCTTAAGTCCGAACGGAAGTACACGAAACTGAAATAAGCCCTTTTTCGTTCTGAACGCGGTGTATTCGCGTACGTTTTGCTGTAAAGAGCATTGCCAGTAACCCGATTTTAAATCGAGTGACGTGAAAACTTTCGCCCCCCTCATGCTTCTAATCATTTCGTTTAGATTAGGCATGGGATACGCGTCTGATACGGTCACATCGTTAAGTCGCCTATAGTCGACACATAAGCGATATGAGCCGTCTTTTTTCTTGGCCAGCACGACTGGTGCTGACCAAGGGGAAGTGCTGGGTTCTATGAGCCCTTGTGATTCCATGTCGCTTACCATTTCGTCTATCGCTTGTTGTTTGTGTAGCGGGTACGGATATGGTTTTTGCGCGATAGGCGTCGGGTCTTTTAGAACGATGTTGTGTTCGATAAGCGATCGATATTTTACGCGGGCGTGTTTGTGCGGCAATACTCAGGTGGTTAGCGGTTCGAACGGGGAGCGTTGAAACGGTTTGTTCGCCGGCAGTATTAATTGCCATAAGCGGGTAGGCCGTTCCTGCCGTATTCCCCTCCCCCACGGTGGTCAACATATCGTTGGCCCGACTCGCGCTATAGTCGTTACCCATTAAGTCTACGAACGCGTGACAAGTATTTCGAATAATCTTATGGTCCTCATTGTGGATGAGGGGTGTGGTGGTGGTGAGGTGTGGTGCTACAGCGTGCCCACTATAATGACAGTGGGGCCGTAGGGGTGTTGGTGAAGGTGGTGTGATAGAAGCGTGGTTGATAATAAGATTATTTAAAATAGAGTCATTTTGTTCGCAGCAAGCGCATCCGTTTTTGCTAGCCGAGTTAACTGAACGGGCGGTTTGGTCGGCGCGCTGATTAATATGATAATGTTTTGGGCGGAATTGTGTTTGTGAGCCCGGAGAATGGACTAGTTTCTCCGTGGCTGTTGTCCGTTTCCCGGCACTGTCGGTCTGTTAGGACATTCGCTTTGCCAGTGATCGGCTCCGCAAAAGCGACAGGGTCGGGGGGGACGCGGATCGGGCGGTGCGCTTGGCCGAGGTCGCGTTCTTTGCGGTTGTTGCGAGGGTAATATAGCAGCCACGTACGGATTAGCGTTATTGATAATCCTACCCGAACGTATCGGTCGGTCGAGACNTGCCCGTACGTATCGGTCGGTCTAGATCGTTCGCGATTACGCGTAAGTCATCTAAGGTACGCGGACATCGCATTCTTACGTTACCGTAATATTCGTTACGTAACAGACTGACTACCCGATCTACAATGTGCTGCTCAGAGCAACTGGGGCTCTCTAGACGTTGTTTATTTATGATAAATTCCGTCATGCGCTGATGTGCCCCTGTTGCGTCGTCATGAGTACGTTTTCTAATTCGGCTTGTATCGAAAGTCGTGAGAAATTCCCTCGCAAATTNTATCGAACGTCGTGAGAAATTCCCTCGCAAATTGTCGCCAGGACATGTTGTTTAACTTGATGGTTTCCCACCAAGTTAATGCCATGCCCTTTAAAAATTGTACGCCCGTTTTTACCCATAAATCGCGATCTATGCCTGCTTGGGCCAATAGGTTTTCTACCTGTTCTAGAAACTCGCGTGGGTCCTACTCATATTTTCCCGTAAACTCGGGGGAAGGGGGTCGTACAATAGGCGAATAATTAAGTGGCCCGATCGCCATGTGCGTGTGCGAACGGGTCGATGACGAAGGGGACAAATCGCGTGTCGGTGGCGCGAATGTGTTCGGCTCGAAGTGCCCCGTGTGATGTTGGCGCGCTTCTAAATTGAAAACCGCGTCGTGCGTGTTCGCTCAAAGAAGCGACGGTGACGTGCGCGGAGTCTGACTGGCTAATCGCTGTAGGTTAAGCGCTTCGCGATCCTCGATTTTAGTCAGGCGCTGCTGTAGGGCCGCGTCATTTTGAGTCGTGTTGCTGGGCCCAAAAGTTACGCGGCTCGGTTCGGACAGACGCGCGTAAGTAGAACGGTTGGTTTCCGTCGTTTCTCGCGTCATCTGTGCGGTGGCGAACGGATTACGTATAGTCTCGTTGTGTGTATCGCGGCTTACAATCGTTTGTGAAAGAGATCGTATTTCTTGCGTAATGCGAGACAGTGCTCTCTCCACTTCAGACATGCGCGCATCCATACGTGTATTAAGAGATATATCGCGTAAACTTTGTCTTACTGCGCCTATCTCCTCCGTTGCGTGGGATATTGAACGCACCGTATATAAGTCATCGGTATACGCTGCGTTCACACTACCGTTAGGACGGCCGGTTGCCAGAGACCATTCGTGTAGAGATTCCTCTTCAGGGTCCTCTCGCGCCAGGTTAACCGGTCGGTCCGCGTATGTGGTTGGGTCGACGGTCCGGCATAACGCGGGGACTTCGTCAACCTGAGACTCGCGTTCCGTCGCGAGCGTCTCGTAATGAAGCGGCGGGCGTTCGGGCAGAATCGCGTTCGATGGGTCTAGCCCCTCACTGCGTAAACTATTCTCCAAGACTGCCAGCATATCGCTTTTTGTCGTGGGGCCGTTTAACTGCCTATAAGCGCATTCGCGCAATAATTCCCGACGGTTCATTTGAGAGAGAGTTTTACCGGTCATAGTGAACGTTCCTTACCGTATTTATCGAAAATTAACAAAAAAAAATAAATGAAACGCACGCGCTTATTTGTTTTTGTTATTTAGAAATACGATATCGCCGATCGCGAGAATACGCGCCGTGTGTTCGCGTATGAACGTCGACAATGACGGCCGTTTGTATTATTATTATTATCGTTATTATTGTGATTGTAACAATACTGCAATATTTTGTTGATAGTGGTGTGCTATAGCAAATGTAAATGGGAAATGAGATTATTACGATAGCAGTCGTAAAATGATTGTGGAGATCGGAAATAACAATACAAACGATTTTATGGGACCCGGTTATTAAATGTAACGATCGCTGTGGTATGATAACGTGTATGATCACCCTACCTGCCTAGCGGTTTTATCGAATGATTGTGTTCGCGGCGTTGTGCGACTCAAGGTCGTCAGTATGTATAAATACGAAATCGCCAGAAATCCACTTTTGCCGTGTTTAAAAATACACCGAAGGTGGAAATCTACTACTCGCGAGGTAGATAGTATTTATACAACCGGGTGGGAATTTCACTGCTGTCACCAGTGAAATAGAAGTTAAAAATACCCGTAGTACGGGAAGGTAAGGAAAATTTCGCTGTCTCTTTTAAATAAAATTCAACATTTATGTAATTAATGTAAAATGTCAGCAGTATTTTCTTACCTTTATAAAAGTTAATCCGGTTTAGATCCAATGCCGGGGAGCCAGATGATAGAGGTTGATGTTGAATAAACTTAGGCGACACAAGGGTTTTTTAATTATCAATTGGCGTGAGCCGTAATTTATTGAACAGATTACTCAAACAAAACACAACGTATGAAAATGAAAGTATGAAAAAAAAGACAAAATTGTATGGTTAAACAATGCTAGGATAGTTAACACACGTTATATATATATGGTCGTATTCGTTGTAATCCCGAAAATAATAGACACAATAGAAATGCTACCGACAACCGAAAAAACAACGGACATGGAAGTGTCTCGGAGGTGACTGACTCAAAGTATTATTGCGGCGGGGTATTCGACGCGAGGCATTTGTTGGACTTTACACCGCGACGATAACGCGTGTGTGTAACGGTCCGGTTTACAGTGAAGCGGTGGCTGAGAAGGACCTGATAGGACCGCGGGGTGTCAACGTGTGACAACGCCGTGGCCGTGTCAAGTTGGACTATTATGTCAAAAAGTAATTCCAATTGTTTTAATTTAATTGCAGTAAAAGGTCTAAACACTAAATGGAAATCCCTCAGAGATAGTTTCATAAGAAAATGTGTTTCAAAATCAGGTCAGGCAAAGTCAAGCAAAACTAAATACGCATATAGGGATATTTTGGAATTCTTACGTCCTACTATGACAAATCGAGAGTAAGATTTTTTTTTTTTGCTATTGCTTTTAAATAAATAAGTGAGTAATATTGTAAATCGCTATCAAAATTTTTCATAAATTTTACTTCAAAGTATTTGAAATAACTAACGTAATATGATTTTATATTCAATTTGTAGAACAGAAAGTAATATTACACAAGAAAATGAATATAATGAAAGTGATAATGATGAAATAAATATGGAAGAATACTCGACTGATGATGGAGAAGGCGTCATTGTAAAAGACAATGTTGAATCAAAAAATAGTATAACTGTTCAAAAGTCAAATGTTATATCTAAAACAGTGAAACGTCAAAAGAAGAACTTGGAAGAAGGACATCAATCAAAAGACTTGGAAAATCACCTTGTATCTTTATTACAAAACAGAACACCCGAGGAAAATGATCCTGGTAAACTATTTTTTCTTTCCTTACTACCACAAATCAAAAAAATTCCCGAAGACCAGAAATCTCAATTGTATATTGACATATTAAGAACTATCCAAAGAGCTAATTTAGGTAATCATCAAGTTGCTTATTATTATCAACAACCACATGGTTTAAGCAATACTAATAATTTTCAAATGTCGACTCCTCATAGTTCATCCCCTAGCTCTTCATCTTCCTTCTCACAGAACACTCAATATTCAAATTTCCAAAATTATCCCCCTTCAAAAGATATTCCATCAACTTTTCAAAAAACCATTATAAATATGATGCCCCCTTCACCGCCTGTTATAGATCCAAGATCCGACACACCATTAAACTCAACTCCTTCTCACTTACAAACACCAAACACATTTACTAGATATTAATTTGAATATTTTAAAATAAAATTTACATTACAATTTTCTTTTTTTTTTTTACCTCAATGTAACTGTAAGTCGCTCTTCTGGTGGTATTGATAATCTTAAACAAGTATCCTCTTTTTGAAGTTTTGATCCAACTAATAGAATCTTTAAATTTAGATAATTCATATATTTTTTTTTAATTTAATATTATATGAGATTTTATTTAATTATTTTATCCATTACATTACTTAAAATACTTAACAAAATAATTTAAAATCTTTTTTGAAACACATATTTTTTTATATTGATCTAAACTAAAGTTTATAGATCTAATTTTTGGTTAAACTCAAAAAACTTAAAGTTTTAACTTAGAATCTACCTAAAATTCTTTATTCAGCTATATGGTCCAGTGGGATAACTGTGAATAGGGGTTATTGTAAAAAAGACTGGCATTTTGAACCAAATTAACAAACATAAATTTGAATATAAATATTTAAGTAAACAATTTTTCTTTCATAAATGATATCGGTAAAATTATTTTTGAGTTTTTTAACTTGTTTTTTGAAATGTCTTACAAACTTTTCCTGATTAATTGGGTTTAATGTAAATTTCTTTAAAATAAAAATATAAAATTAAATTTTTTTACAAAATTCAATGTCCTAGAAATATAATTTGTTAATTATGTTTAATGTTCGTCAGTCTTTTTGCGCTGTTTACAAATACTCCATTTACCATAAACAAATTATAGTTTATAAATGTGTGTTTTAATGTTTTATAATCATCCAGGAAATACTTAATTGGCCTTTTTATGGCAAATATATATAATATATATATTTGCCATAAAAAGGCAATAAATATATATTATATATATATTTAGGTCTAGTAGTAAAATTCAAAATAAAATGTTTTTTTTTATGAAACAAACAAAAACTATTTTTGAATATATTTTGTTCTGTACTTGTAAGATAATAACTAAAAAACTTAAAAATTGAACAAACTAATGTTGAATTATGTTATTGATTTAATTTAATGATTGTAAAGTAATGAATTAAACATGTTTCTAGCATACAAAGTTTAATTATATTATTACACAATTGTACACGTAGTGGTGTTTTTGGGGGTATTTGCGGTATACTTATTAACAAGTGTTTTAATAAACGTATACCATAGAAAAATAATAAATATATATTTATATTGTAAAATATAAGCTTAAAAATAATAATACACCCTAAAACAAAAGAATGGATTTAATGAAAATATCATTTCCAATACATGTCAGTATTGACGTGATGTACTAAGTACTCAGTCTTGAGGGAATGTACAAATAAAATTGTTTATTTCCCCCCTCAAAAAATTGGATTTTCATAGGGTAATTATTATTATATGAGGTAATCCTCCCTCATAATGACGCCCTTGAATATAAACCTGCTTTGTTCAAATTAATGAATGTTTTTTTTTATGTTACAGTTAATAATTTTAAAATACAGTAAATAACTCAACTTACCAATTCATCAAACGAGTGTATAGACATACGGTAGTACCTGAAGAATTCTTCAGGATAACTCCTCAAAGTTAAAAAATTAACTTGAAATTGACATTCTCGAGGTCTTTTTAAATTTAGGGGGTGAACCCAATGTTTACGAATAGTTGTTTTTTTATTTATTTTATGTTTTTTTGTACGGCGTAGATACATGGCGTATACAACGCATGCAACTTCAACATCATCTAATGTATCCATACTTATTTTAACTAATTTTATACTTTAAAAAATAAAAAAATATTCAGAGCAAATGCTACCACAAGAAATCTGTTATGATTATACTGTAGCTTTTGGCGGGCTAATTTTCTTTGTAAAAACGCGTCAAAACGCTTGTAGTATGCACATGAACGGCGTTTGCGTTCAAAACGCCGCGTTTTTAAAAACGAGTACGCTCGCGTTTAAACGCCTAGTGTGTAAGCCTCTTAAAAGTAGATTCTTGATGAAAAACATGCGTGTTTTCAAATTAAATATTTTAGTCAATTACATTAATTGTATATTGTTGTTTGTCAAAATGATTTTAAAACGTCTTTATCATTTTGCGGCATGAAAATTTAAAAGTTCTATGTCAGATATATTCAAATTGACGTTTTAATTTTTTAACTCTTTATAATTTTCAGTAAAAATTAATAAATTGGAGAAATTATTATTTATAATAACTATTGTACTATTGTCATGTTTGCTACATTTTTCATTAAGTTTTTAATTTCTATGGTTTAATTTTTTTTTAACAAACATAATATTATGAGGTTGTCGTGTTAGGAATAATACCACATACTACACCGGACATATATTACTGGATTCACCCCTCCTTTTCTACATAAATAATTCATTATGTAATTAATTTAGTGTTTAATTTAGAATGTTGATATTATTACTTTTAAAGTAACTAAGCATGCAATATTTAGAAATAGAAACCTATAGAATCTTATTGCTCTGTAAGCGACATTTTGTACTCTTTTTATTTTTCATAGATTGATTTTTGTTTTGATGATTAATATTTTATAAATAATGTACACACTATTTCTAATTTTTTTTTCTAATGATTCACTAAAATAATTTTAATTATAGCACATGCGCTTTAATTTAGCGTTTATTTTTTTGTTGCTCATTGCATCTATTAATTTTAAATACGATTTTTAAGATTAATCCATAAAAAATCTGCATATATTTGAAACTGGTCAGATGAATATTATGATCATTTCACTGTGCCATAAGCTCTATCTTACCATTGGATAATTCACTACTTAATAATTCGACTACTATTCTGATGTGATGGAACATCGTGCAGTTACATGTAATGTCTTATTATATTACATTGGGTTTACTTAATTTTATATTTTCAGTAGAATGCACGGTTCATCAATTTAAGAAATAAACAAATTTCTCGACATTTTTAATTTAATAATAAGAAATTAGTATTTTCATCGAAAAATAATTTGTCAATAAGATATTTAAGAAAAATATACAATTAGAAATTTCAATTGTATATTTTCAATATATATTTAAAAGATAACTTATACAATGAACAATGATTATCATCCTTTAATATAACAAAACTTAATTAAAGAGGATCAAAAGAAATTTTTTTTTAATTGATATTTTTATTAATAATAATAATTACAAATATTATGCATAAATTTACCAATTTTTTTCAAATATATGTTATAAAAAATTTATTGCTTATTTGAGTTAAAAAAACCCAAAATAACACATTATTTTTAAATACATATGAAAAAATATTGAAAGATAAAATAGGAAAAAATACAAAAAGAATATATATTTAAATTACATAATTCATTTGTTAGATTAATAAATAAACCATATCAACATTTGTTAATAAAACATAAAATATATTTATTATAATAATAATTAACTGTAAACATTTTATAACTGACATATGCAATAATACAAAATAGAGAACATGTTATTTGTATATTTCACACTCAAAATAATAATACATATAATTTTAATTTTCCAATGAACAAAAATTTATTATTCTATTATTAATTTACTAGAGAAATTGTTTCAATCAATTAATTAAATACAGATATATTATTAAAAAAATGGTTACATTAATTAAATTAAACATTTATTTTTTACATAATTACATTCAAAATAAAAAACAAATTCTCTTTAAAAGAGACATTATAATAAATGTTTTTAGGGTCAAAAATTCATTTCTTTTTCAAAAATAATATCAACAAAACAAACAAAATTAATTAAATTTAAATTGACATATTTTTTTTTTGTTCGAAGTCTTCATCATTTTTTATGTGTTGGGTTTTCTCGAGTATTTACATTTTCACTCAAACATTGTCGTACATTATTAAAGCTTTTCATATTCTGATCGTCCTGCTTGACTAATTGAATATTATTCTGTTTGGTTCGTAAATTCATATATTTGTGTCATACTAAGTCTAGTAGAATCTTCTTATATAGTAAATTTGTGTTAAGTTTTTTTTGTTAATTAATGAGATGAATGTTTTAATATCTCTTATAACAACTATGTTTCAACATTAGTTTGTTAATAAATGTTTTGATTAGTTGTGGCATATTTATTGTTGCTTAATTGTCGTCTTCAGGATTTTGAATTTCTTTGATAAGAAATTTTTAATTGCAGACAAAATAATGTACGAAACATTCAAGTTACTATGCTTATACTCTGGTTGTTGATTGATTGTTTTTAATATTTTTGTTGATCGAAGATTTTTGTTTTGTTATTTTATTAAGATTTTTTAGTATAAATAAGTTATCTTTTATTTTAGGCTGAGGCCACACGAGCGTACATCGTAAGCGCTTATAATGTGCGTACATTTTGACGCACGTGTTTATCAGTTCACACAACCGTTAAATATTGCGGCCGTAAATTAATTATTTTTTGAAAAATGTCGTTTCGTTCAGATTTTTTGCGGTACAAGACGCAGGTGTAATGGATTAACGTTTTTTATCACGCACGGATAATTGTGCGTCCATATGACCGTTCAAGTTCAAAACAATACTTTTCTACAACGTGCGTACACATGTTTCGACGTGCGTTGTAGCAAAATGCGCAGGGGTAAAAATCAACGTCCGTACATTATGCGCTCGTGTGGCCACAGCCTTAATTAAGATTAATACAATACGTAGTAAATATATTAACTATTTTAATGAGTATTGTGTAGTTATAATTTAAAATGTTTGATGATAAAATGTGCAAGTGCTAAAAGTTCCATCAAGTTGTGATAAAAGGTATATGTAATATTGTATAAAGCTAACATTTTGTTCTGATAAATTATTAATAATAAAAGTATTTAGTTACATAAAAATTTTGGTTTTANATAAAGCTAACATTTTGTTCTGATAAATTGTTAATAATAAAAGTATTTAGTTACATAAAAATTTTGGTTTTATGGTTATACATATTTTATTAAAAATTATTATAATTATTAACTATAAATAAGAGACTAACATGCATACACACAAACATGCAATACAAAAAAATGACTAATTAAGATTAATACAAAGATATTAAAAATAAACAAATTGGATTATGATAAAAGAATAAAATAAGTTATAGATATAATTGGTCATATACATTTTTTTTCTTTTTATACATATATATTTTTATCATAAGTAGATATTTTAATTTTTCCATAATAATTATAAATATTAAAAATTACTATAAAATACACACTATCACACAATTAGTTAAATAAAAAAAAAAATTAGCATTAGTTAGCGAGAAAAGTAATAATTATATTACAAGCTATGATAGTTAATAATCACATATTCTTAGCTATAACAATTAAAGAATTAAAAAAAGAAAAATTATGTGATCAGGACAATACGATAGGAATACAAAGAGTCAAATATGTAGTAGAAAGACGGCAAGAGGATTTAATATAATTTGATAATTTTTTTCTCTAATGCGGACAAGGTTCAATTCACCTGATATGAACAACTTCGTTTGTTAACTTTTCATTTAGAGTTAATTGTATTATATAATTAACATTATTCAATTTTGATATTATTTTAAAAGGGCCTCTAAATCTAGCCGCAAGTTTTTGGATTTTACCAGGTTGCTAAAAAGGAAATTTTATTAGTACTACTTGCCCGGAGGAATATTCAGTTATTAATGTGATAAGTCATAATTAAGTTTTTGTACTTCTTACACATTTTTTATATATTCTGGAATTTTTTCCCAAACTAATTTAAATTCCTCTAATGAATGTTTAATAATAAGGTAAAATTACTAGTGTTATTTGTAAGTTAATTGTTAAATTACTATTATTATATACATGTAACATATAAAAGGTAAATGTTTGGAAAATATCACATGCGTCGATAAGTGCGATACAATGATTTATTTAAATCATATAAAAGAATATTAAATTATTATTCATTTCTGTATATTGTGAATCACAGATCATTATATTGACAGAAGACGTAAAATGTGTATCAGAACAACAAAACGTAGTTTCCCAGACCCAGGAAAAAAAGATAATGCTACACAGGGCTCAACATTGTCTTTTGAGAGATGTACTCAGACTAACAATAAAGCAGACTTAATTGTGTCTATTACACAAACAGACGAATCAACTTTAAAGGTTGTACACACAGAAAACGCAACTCAACCCTCTGTAATGTTATGCAAACGGTGTACAAAGATCAAAATTCAAACTAACACTGCTACTCAATGCTCTATATTGTCACCAATTAATTAATCATTATTGGGGTATGAAGATTTACCTGACCCGGGCAAAGTTGTAGATAGACTATCTATAAACATGGGTTATAATTTTGAGCCCTCCACAGTTTTAACAGGACAATTATATTGACAGAAGACGTAAAATGTGTATCAGAACAACAAAACGTAGTTTCCCAGACCCAGGAAAAAAAGATAATGCTACACAGGGCTCAACATTGTCTTTTGAGAGATGTACTCAGACTAACAATAAAGCAGACTTAATTGTGTCTATTACACAAACAGACGAATCAACTTTAAAGGTTGTACACACAGAAAACGCAACTCAACCCTCTGTAATGTTATGCAAACGGTGTACAAAGATCAAAATTCAAACTAACACTGCTACTCAATGCTCTATATTGTCACCAATTAATTAATCATTATTGGGGTATGAAGTTTTACATGACAACCAAAGTTCTAGATAGACTATCTATGAACATGGGTTATAATTTTGAGCCCTCCACAGTTTTAACAGGACAATTATATTGACAGAAGACGTAAAATGTGTATCAGAACAACAAAACGTAGTTTCCCAGACCCAGGAAAAAAAGATAATGCTACACAGGGCTCAACATTGTCTTTTGAGAGATGTACTCAGACTAACAATAAAGCAGACTTAATTGTGTCTATTACACAAACAGACGAATCAACTTTAAAGGTTGTACACACAGAAAACGCAACTCAACCCTCTGTAATGTTATGCAAACGGTGTACAAAGATCAAAATTCAAACTAACACAGCTACTCAATGCTCTATATTGTCACCAATTAATTAATCATTATTGGGGTATGAATATTTACCTGACCCGGGCAAAGTTGTAGATAGACTATCTATAAACATGGGTTATAATTTTGACCCACCAAAGTTTTAACAGGACAATTATATTGACAGAAGACGTAAAATGTGTATCAGAACAACAAAACGTAGTTTCCCAGACCCAGGAAAAAAAGATAATGCTACACAGGGCTCAACATTGTCTTTTGAGAGATGTACTCAGACTAACAATAAAGCAGACTTAATTGTGTCTATTACACAAACAGACGAATCAACTTTAAAGGTTGTACACACAGAAAACGCAACTCAACCCTCTGTAATGTTATGCAAACGGTGTACAAAGATCAAAATTCAAACTAACACTGCTACTCAATGCTCTATATTGTCACCAATTAATTAATCATAATTGGAGTATGAAGATTTACCTGACCCGGGCAAAGTTGTAGATAGACCATCTATAAACATGGGTTATAATTTTGAGCCCTCCACAGTTTTAACAGGACAATTATATTGACAGAAGACGTAAAATGTGTATCAGAACAACAAAACGTAGTTTCCCAGACCCAGGAAAAAAAGATAATGCTACACAGGGCTCAACATTGTCTTTTGAGAGATGTACTCAGACTAACAATAAAGCAGACTTAATTGTGTCTATTACACAAACAGACGAATCAACTTTAAAGGTTGTACACACAGAAAACGCAACTCAACCCTCTGTAATGTTATGCAAACGGTGTACAAAGATCAAAATTCAAACTAACACTGCTACTCAATTCTCTATATTATCACCAATTAATTAATCATTATTGGGGTATGAAGATTTACATGACAACCAAAGTTGTAGATAGACTATCTATAAACATGGG
>NW_026099574.1:43872186-43873109 GCF_025091365.1 Daktulosphaira vitifoliae
TTTTTGCTTCTGATGAAAGTTCCTTGTAGTCCAGTGCATTTATTTATAGTAACAAATAGTTTTTATTGAAAATTATTGTATCCAGCCTTTTAAATTTTCATACACATAAAAGTAAAGCAAAATATAAGTTCTTTATTATTTTTATAATTTCTCCGTTTAAATTACAATATTTAATTATTGAATATCAATTTAATACTAAATTTAAAAACTATAATTAGTATTTATTCATATATTATATTTTAAAATCAAAGAACTACTAATCAGGATATAATTAAAGAAATAAGAGTTGATGTTGCTTTTGAAATAATCCACCAATTTCCTCCTTAAAAAAAAAAAAAATTTGTTGGGAATTTTTTCTGTTATTCGCCAAAATTACTCCTTCGTTGACTAGAATAAATCATTAAATAGAAAATTTAATGAGAATTAAAACAATGTTATTTTTAAGATTAATATGCAGTCAGGAAATTTTATAATTACTATTTACAGTATATTTATCAGAAACTCATTATTTTTTGCATTTTTATCGTAATAGATAACTTAAATAGAAGTAATAATAATAATTTCCAAGTAACTTTGATATTTTTTAACTTTTGCGAGACTGTAAAAAAAGCTCAATTTCAATCAATGAGGACTATTAGTATGTCATTATACATATTTTAATTCAACTATTAATAAAACAAAATTTAGTTGGGAATTTTTTAAGAAATTTTTCCTTTGTTGACTGGCCTAGATGTCAATTTTAAACTTGAATTGAGCTAAAAGTTATGGTAATATATTCAATTTATTTTACTATAAACTTTTATAAATCTTTATCAAAAATTTTTCATCAACTTTAAAGAACCAAAAAAATAGGTTAAAATTGAAAATTTGGACTGATTATTTTTAACATATTAAAAATCAAATCAGTAATAATTTGAAAACAA
>NW_026099574.1:43876189-43898851 GCF_025091365.1 Daktulosphaira vitifoliae
AAAAAAAAAAATTTATTTTACCATAACTTTTAGCTCAATTGGTAAGTTTGACATTGACATAATTAAATAGAAAATTTTATGACAATTAAAAAAATTGTATCGTTAAGATCAATATGCAGTCAGAAAGTTTTATAATTACTATTTATTGTAAATTTATCAGAAAAGCTCAATATTTTTTTGCATTTTTATGGTAATAGATAACTTAAATAGAAGTAATAGTAATAATTTCCTAGGAATAACTTTTGTCGTTTGAAAAGATTCTACAATTTAAATATTGAGAACTTAATTAATTTTAATGATTTACTTTAACTAAATGAACCAATCAAAACAAAGTTGTTAAAAAGATTTACTCAATTGAGTGTATTATAAAATTTGATTATATTTGTAAAAATCAATTGTTAATTCAGGAGAAAAAACAATCNGATTATATTTGTAAAAATCAATTGCTAATTCAGGAGAAAAAACAATTATTTTTTTTAGAAATGATTTATATAGCAACATTTACAAAAAAATTTGTAATATTATAGTCTAATAGTAGCACACACAAATAGAGTAAAAAAAATATTAAATTACAAAGTAAAATGATTAAATTTTGTAGTTGAAACCTATCATTTCAAACTTAATTCGTCAATAAATACTTTGAAAACATTAAAAATGAATGATTTTAATTGTCTTTATGGAGAACATGGAATAACTAACTGTTTAATTGATAAATTAAAATTTTTTTTCAATTTTTGAGGGTAATATCTTCAACTAGATACGAATTGTAGTAATTTGACGTATCNAAAATTTTTTTTCAATTTTTGAGAGTAATATCTTCAACTAGATACGAATTGTAGTCATTTGACGTATCGTTGAAAAAAGTAGGTCAAGTTAGAGCAGAGAAAATAAATGATATTCACAAAAAAACATCTTCTCGGCTTTGCATCGAAGCTAAAACTTAAAATATAGTAAAATAATTTTAATACGAATAAGAAATTTCTTCTTGCAAGGGGCGACTAATGTGATGGGATCCTTGATCTTTATTGAATTTATTGAATCTAAATGAGATAAAAAACAAACGAGTTAAAAATTTATACTAACTTAAAAAGAATTAAGAAAAAATGCAAAAAATTCATTGCTATACGCGGGTTAGAACCTCGTACTCCAAGCGTGTAAAACGTAAGTTTTACCAACTCGGCAACTGTACGTTGCTACCGCCTGTTGAAAAAATTAGCTATTTAAGCTAGTTCAAATTTCAAAGTTATTTTTCTCGACTTAAAAGAAGCAAACAAATTTAAATAAGTTTAACTTTCTATGCTATATTAATTTTAATTTATATAATATTTATGAAAATCTGTATTCCCCTTGTCAGGTATTTTAAAATAAAATAAAATACAAAACCCAGAATTTTAACACAAAAATAGCAAATTTTTGAATACGGTAGTCATTTTTACCATGAAGACAAATCTAGAGGTCAAATTTTTTTTTTTTCAAAATAAAGTATATTACATAAGCTTTAATTTAAGATATACAGGGTGGCCCACCACTCACTGACAACTTAAATAACTTTTGATCCAGTTAATATTTTTAGCTGATTTTTTTTTTAAATAATAGTTATACGTTAGGTCTATAGCTATATCTCAATAATTAATTTTTTTACATTTTATTAAAAATATTAATTATTTTTAAATTTTAAATAAAATGTAAAAAAAAAATCTAAGATAGCTATTTTGTAGAGTAGAATTTAAGAAAAATTTTAGTAAAAAAATATCTTATTAANATCTGAGACAATATTGTAGTTATTAACAGTTTAGTTTTTCAAAAAATGATCAATTCAAATCTCAAGTATCAAATCACCAATTTGTTGATACCAATTACTTATCAATTAAGAGTTTACTTACATTCATGATATACGGGTGCTATATATTAAACGATTCAACTATTTCAACGTAGAAAAATTATAACACGATTTTACGATTTATTTTGATATGAAAAATAATATACTTAATTTTTGTTATTATAATAATTAATTATGATACTGGTATAAACTTGAATTATTAAAAAGTTATTTATTATTTAGTATTTTTACATTAACATAGTTAAATTTCATAATAGAATTAATTTACGAACTATTTTGTAAATTTAATAAAAAATCCTCAAACTTACAGTCATCATAATTTAATGAACCACACATTTATTTGAAAATTTTTTTTCTGAGAAAATATATAATTTGTACAATTTAGAGCACAATAAATATATGTATTGATATAATACAGAAACATGATACATTTAAGATAGAAGCCACTCATTGGTGACATTTAAATTTGGTAATATAACATTTTGGCTATTCTACCAATAAGACACTGTCTTTTTAAACGTCGTCTAAGATTACCTGGTATAATGTTATTACACAGTTTTTGAGAAGAATATTTGATTGATTTTGTAATCCATCATGAAAAGTTTATAAAATTGAACAGTCTCCTCGTGTAACAGTCTACATATAGAAATCTATATGTAAATTATAGTTCGATATATAAGGGAGACGAGGAAATTTTTCTAAGAGCAATGTTCTGAAATTGTTTAATTTTGTTAGTAAAAGATTTCTTTACAGTACGTCTTAATTGGAGCCCATACGTGCATAATGGTTTTATTAGTGATTTATATAATAAGGTTTTAGTTTTCAGGTTAGTTGTTTATTTAGTAATAAATAATTTAAAAGAAGACTTGTACTACGAATATGGTAACCATTTTAATCCGTTTGTCGAGGGTTGAACCTAAATATTTCATTATATCAGAAGAGGGAATGAGAGTAATATTTAAAGTGACTCTAGGACAGATGAAGTGACGTTAAATAAAAGTTGTGTGTAACGATTTGTTTTCATTAGATTTTTAAGCCATTTATTATATCATTCGGTCATGTGGTTAAAGTAGCTTTGCAAGTTAGAAGAGGCAATATCTGAGTTTTCATATATTTAGTTAATAGTTTTATCATCAGCATAGTAAGCTATTTTTGTGTGTAGTGCAGTGAGTTGAACTGATGGAAAAATACTAAACGGCCTAGGAGATTAAATTTCTCCTTGGAGAACGTTCGCATTGATTTTTTCAATTTTGGAAGTTACTGAGCCAAATAATAATTGGAAATAGTGATCAGTTAAATAATATTTTAATAAATTACAAAATTACAAAGAAAGAATTTTATTTAGTTTGTATAGTATGTCTTTTGTACTCTATTAAAGACTTGACTTATGTTTAGAAATTCACTGGTATAGTATAATTATTGCCCAAAAAAAAGGAAATGGCTTTGATAACTCTATGAGTTTGATAGATGGTGTTGTGGGAGGAACGAAAACCAAATTGTGGATATTGTTCTTTACAATAGACGGGAATAAAGGTTTTAGTATAAGCCTCTCCAAAACTTTGGAGAAAAATAATAGTAATCTATAGGTCTGTATTGTTGCATCGCTATTTAGGGGTTGAGCCTAAATGCCCTTCAACAGTATTCTAAGGGACCAACGGGGGATAGCTGGGTAGGCTATATCTACTTTAGGTACTGAGGTTTCCTATTTAATTTATATTCCCTTAGAGGAACTACCAAGGGTTGCACTACAATATATATATACATAAAACACTCTTGGATAACAACGATATAAATATTTATTAAGTAAAAAAATATTAAATAAATAATACAACCTGCTGGACACCTAGAGATGATAATAATCCTACAGGGAGCTGACGGCGACACGCACACTATTTACGTGATAGGTAATTTAAGTAAAGTATAAGACAAGAGTAATGGTTGCCATTATGGTAAAAAGTCAACTGTCGTTAGGGATATATTATTATGGCACATTGGTCGTGAATTCCAAAAGTGTTTATGTGTGCAGTCTGCCCTCCTGTAGACATATGTGTGTCACTGTGTCAACAATATAAACTAAGTCGGCGTTACAATAATAATATGTGATATGATCACATATATGTGATCGTATCAGGTGCTCCCACTATATTTTAGGGCTGACCTCAGACCTTAACAAAATAAAATAATTTGGGATAATAAAAAAAAATTTAATCTGAAATAAAGTTATTTGGAAAGACATTAACATCTTAGTAAGAACCTCTGGATCGTCGATGTCCACACTCCTAAGTTCGTAAGCTTTTGAGCTTTGGAGGAGCTTCCATCACGTGGGCTCTCAATCGTCGGGTATCAAGCGGTTCCTATGAGAAGCCCGGCCCTGTCGTCGACTTCTAGAATAGTCTCGGGGCCTCAAATAAACATCCACTATGTTCTCAAGGTCTGTTCAGAATGTTAATGTTTATTATAAGACATAAAAGGGTTTAGAAGAGCACGAATACAGTTGTAAGCAATGCATGCGTTCAAAATGTTAGTTTTTTTTTTAAAGAAATAATATAATATTTAGTATTTTACAATTAAAAATAGTTAAGTTATCCTAATGTATGTAGCCAAAACGTTGTAAAAAACTTGCATACATTTACAATAGGTGCCTTAATTTAAGTTAAACATGCATGCTAGAAGAATTATTATATGTATACATTGAATTAAAGTAAAAACACACAGTGACCATCTCATAAAATTCAGTGTCCAGTAATTTATAATGAAAAACATACATTTAGGGCATCTTTAGTTGGCTGTCTTGCGCCTATTGCGGGACGTTTCAAATTATTTATGGTTTATCTTAATCTAACAGTAGCCGTAATAACAGTTGTTTTTATTGATCTTGCTCTATTGCTGCAACAACTCAAGTTTACCATTAATTAATAAATTGGTGATAAAATGTGCTTGTAGAATTGAATATTTAAGGACTTGCATAATATAATAATAATATATAATAAATAAACAGACAATGCTGTAATGTGGCTGGGGCCCTAAAATAATAATATAGCAATACTATATGTATCAATAGTAATAGTAATTATGACTTAATTTTCTAGCTAGAAATTACTACTCACCCAATGGTCGACAATAAAGAGCGGATAGAACATAAATATGTACGAATCGTGATAATTTGATGTCTCGGTGATCAAGTCGCTATATACGAAATTAAACGAAGATGTTAAAGTCGTGGTTCAGATGTTCTATAAAAAAGGGACTGTGGCTCAAAATATAATAACAAAAGTCGTGGTAACAGTCGTGATATTGACGGTGGCTGTGACATGGCGGTGGCAACGACTGGCTATGAAAAATGGCGAGATAGCAAAAATGGAAACCAGGCATTTTATAGTGCAACTATTTTCTATAGTGCAACTTTTGCACTATAGAGGTTAATCATTGACCTAGTTATTCGACTACTTGATTATCTGACGTAAAGATAAACAAGGGAAATCAAGTTTGGAAATAGTGAAGTAAATAGTTACACACGAGTAAGTATGTAATAATTAATTTTACTCAAAATATATTGATATTTATAAAATTATATTTTACAGGGGAAATGATTGGAATACAGCCCGTAATTCAAAATACAGAGGTACTGTGACAGCGGAGAAGTCTTCGATAGAAATATTGATTAAAATGACCCGTCGAATGAACTCCGACAGAGGAGTAATTTTAAAATCGAAGAGTGTCTAGATATTTTTAATGTAACTCTTAGGAATTAATCGGATTTATTGAATATTCTATACAGTCGCCACTGTGGTGAAGNATTGCAATAACAATTTTTTTTAAAGAGTCTGATAATTATCAATAGTAGGTAAGTATATTAAATATAATTAGTGTACTTTAATATAGCATGTACCCTTAANTATTGTCAATTGCAATAACAAATCTTTTTAAAGAGTCTGATAATTATCAATAGTAGGTAAGTATATTAAATATAATTAGTGTACTTTAATATAGCATGTACCCTTAATCCTTCTTGGATTAAATAAATTCGAACACTTTAGCACCAAATTAAACAATAATTACATTTTTAAGAATTTTTAAGAGTTGAAACAGTACAATATAATGATATTCCTTACGTATTAAGAAGCNTACAAATAATGATATTCCTTACGTATTAAGAAGCAAAGAGAACCGTTGTCGCAATAAAACCGATTTTCGGGGCCGTTGTCATGCTGTCCCTGCCTATAATTTAAAAAAAAAAAGTAATAATATCAACAATGATTGTTATGCACCTTATAATTCTTATGTTTTCTGAACCTTTTTTTCTTTAAAATAACATAAGGGCTATCATAGCTATCTAAAAAGTTAGTACCCTTTACGGACTTTTGACTAATACTTTGTTTCCCGCTTTAAACAATTGAAAATCATTCGAAGATAAAAGATTTTGTTTAGTCTGTTCGGATTGTTTCTCTAATATTTAGGGTAATGTTTTTCTAATATGTTTGATTTTATTAATTTCATTGATCACGATCCCATCGGAAGGTTTAATTAGAGCGATATCAAACATGCTTTTAGGATTATAGCTGTGAAGTAAATAAAACGGTATATAAATTGTAACCGAATGTGTATAAAAGTATTATAAGCATTTACAACGTACGGTAAATAGTCTGCCCACTTATTATTATCNAACGTACGGTAAATAGTCTGCTCACTTATTATTATCCTAAACGTAATGCGAAATCATGTCTATTATCGTTTGATTTTGTCTCTCTACTTGACCTTGGGAAAAGGTGTCAGATTTTTTAAATATTCCAAGTAAATAAAAGATAGTTATTTCAATATTAGATAATTAAGTACCACTTAGTATTTATATATAAAAAAAATTGGACTTGTTAACTTTTCAAAATTAAATTTTAAGTAGAACATTTTTAAAAAAAATGTCAAATTTTCACCAATTTTAAAAATTATTAGTTATAATTATAGTTTTTCGGTTATTTCCTCAATTCACATGAAAGAGGGAATTTTTTTAATTTTAAGAGTAATATTTTCAATTCAATGAAATAAAAAATAAATAGAATTTGTAAAGTATATTTAAAATACTCACCGAGATACTTTTTGTTCTTTTTTTTTGAGAACTGATTTTAATTGTTCTTTATTGAACATGACAATAATAGCTAGTATATATTAGTTGAATAAAATATTCAAATAGATTTATTTGAATACAATAAAATTTTCCTGATTTTTTGATGACTTAAACTTATTAGTCCAAACCATTTTATACATCTTAGTAGATAATTAATTACCATTGGATAGTTTCCCATAATTTAATTGTAAAGAATATTTCTTATATAATTCATGGTGAAATCCCATTTTATTAGATTATTTCTATAAAACAATAAAAAAATGATGACGAAAGTGTTAAATAAACAAAAGTATTATTAAAAAAGTATTATTACTTTATTATTATTGCTATAATTAAATGTATAAATGCTCATACCTATATAATTTCTTCATGTTTAAAAGATCTCTATTAAAATTATAAATTTGAATTCTTAGCATAATTAAGTCTTAACATAAATTTAGATTGTAATGATTTCTTTATATTTTCAAGATACTGGAAAAATATTTTATTTATTAAATACAAGTTCAAATTCAATAAAAACCAATACAGTGGAGACGCGCATAGTTGGTAAAAATAAAGATGATGTTATATATATACATATTATAATATTAATTAGCATAATCCCTTACTAAAATCATTGATGAGAATCTGTTAAAATTGTGCATTTTAAAATCAAAAGATATTCTTATAAATCAACCTATTTGATCAAAGGGAGAGATAAAAAATATCATAACTAAAGGTAATTATATGGAAAACATCGAAGCAATTCTCAAACCACAACAGTAACAAAAAATATCATCATACCAGAACAAGGAGGTCGCGGCACAGTAGTGACGTGGTATAGTTGGATCAAGTATAATGATATCTGACAGTGATTAAAATCACTCTCAAAAAAACGCTTCGATGCAAATCTATAGATAGTGTTTAATTTAAAAAAATTGGTGGATTATTCCAAAAGCTACATGATCTGCTATTTCTTTATTTATAACCTGAATAAGATTAAGTATGACGAATGAGAAAAGGATGTAAATATTATTTCTCATAAAAAAATTATGTTGATCCATACACTTTTAAATAAGTTATAGCATTATAATGTTAAAAATGTAAAAAATAAAATCGAGAATTTTCACACAAAAATAGCATTCGGTAGCCATTTTCACCGTGAAGACAAAATAAAGTCCGGAATTTTTTTTTTCATGATAAAGTATATTACATTAGCTTTAATTTAAGATATATATAAAAGGGTCAGACCTTCCGGAACATTTTCAAAAATTAAGTTGAAAAAATTAATTTTTGTGAAAAAGTTGTCATTTTAAATCCCCTCCTGTGGGCAAGTAAAGGGTCACATATAAAAAAAAATATACCAAATGAAAGGTATTTTTTAGAGATTTCTCCCATTTACGGGGAACGAGGGATTTTTTTTCAATTTTCGAGGGTAATGTCTTAGATTAGATACGATTCGTGATCTTTTGACGTATCGTTGAAAGAAATCAGTTCGGTGAAAGCTGAGAAAAAGTGGTAATAGACACACAAAAAAAAAAAAACATATAGTAAAACCAATACCGCTCAGCTTCGCATCGAAGCTTAAAGGCCTCATGCTTTATGAAAATGTACAATGGCCCTTGCAAAATGTTTCTCTAAATACTTATTAATACTATTAATATATATGGTAATTAACGACTATGCTAAAACTAGATCAACTGTTAATAAATACCATTTTAAGAGTTAAACTTACCAATTTATATACATCTTATATCTTTCGTATTTGTTTTCCAAATCACTAATTATTTTACTTTGAATATTTAACTTTTCTTGCAAATCTTTAATATTAGCCATATCATTATTTACTAAAAGTTTCTTATTTTTTTTGAAGTCTAAAATAAAATTTAATACACTTTAATTTATTAAAAAAAACCAAATACAAAACTAAAAAAAAAAAAAAAAAAATTAAAAGTAATATTTAAATATTATGATTAATGATTGAATAACTAGTGATACTAACCATCAAATTCTTGAGCCTTCTTAATTAGTTTTTCGATTTCATTCGATTTAAGTTTTAATTCAATATCATTTTTTGAATTTAATGATTCTAACTCTACAATCTTTTTTGTTAATTTGAGTATAATCAAGTTTTCTTCAGTTTTTTGTAATATATAATTATTTTCTAATGTTGAATTGACTTTTTCGAGTTCTTCATTTTCAAGAATTATCTAAAAAAAAAACCAATTAGTATTTTTATTTTTATTTTATATTTTGTTGTACTTATGAAATGGCATTATTGAATATTAAATAATAATTCAAATGATTAAACTGGTTTTCAAGTAAAAATCTTAACTGCGTATTATAATATACTTTCAAAATTGCATTTTTAGTTACAATTTATAGGATTTTTTTTGTTTAAGTCCCAAAATCAAATTTTAGTTACATTAATTAATATAATAATGACTTTAACGGTATATAAATATTTTATAGAATTTATAACTATAATACCCAACATAAATTTTAAATATTATCAAAGAAAAGGTTTAATAATTATATATTTACCTGATCATTTAAGCTTTTCAAATCATCCAACTTTCTTTGATAACTATCAATTATTTTTCCGTTTTCTTTTTTTTCAATTTCATTTTCTTTAATATGTCTTTGTAGTTCTTCATTGCATTTAACATGTGTACTTATTTCCAATTTTAACCCTATTATTTCTTTTTCGAGATTTGAAGATACAATTTTTTCTTCACTCAAATTATTTGTTAACATTTGCACTACCTTACTGAGTTTAACTATTTCTCTCAATTGTTGTTTTAATTTAATATCAGTTTTAATTTCAAGTTTTGAATTTATGTAGTCCAACTCTTCAATTTTTTTTGTTAATTTGAGAATTATCTGATTCGAATTTGGTAGTAAATCAATTGTATTACCTACAAAATATGATATGAAGTTAATTAATAAATTAAAAGTTGAATAATCACACCTATATAAAGTACTGCAATGAAATCAAAACATTCCAAGACAGCTGGAATTCTTTTTTATATTGAAAATTTTATATTGTTAACTTTAACTTTTTTAGGTATTTCAGTAAAAATTTTATTCTATCGAACAGCAATTAACGCAAAAGTGACATCAAGGAAGTCATTGTGGTACTCAATAAATAATTCAACATGTATAATAATAGTACATATTATTTACAAGTAATATATACATATATTATTATATATAATTTTTTGTGAATATAGATACAATGTTGTTACAGACTTAACTAACTCTTACAACTTTTAATACAATAATCATTTTGTCATCATTTTTTTTTTAATAATTCATGTATTCTCCAATGCGGTACGGGAAGAGGTTGAGTTAGAAGGTTCGAATTTTCAGACAATTATTTTTTCATGGAACTTAAAAAAAAAATTTGGGGGTTCATTTCTAATTTTTGAACTACCTTAATGTACAGGAGAAACAGATTTATCTATCAACTCTAAAAAATGTTTGTTTAGTTTTAATTTTTTTCAATATTTTAAATGAACAGTTTTTAGCATTTTATTTACAAGAATTATTAATGTGCCGATAAATATTTAACTTGGTCACATCATGACTTCAGTTGTACCACTTGATAGCTGTAACACAGCTACCCTCTCTCATACCACAGGTTGCACTACGTCTTATGACGAGAACCATCGGACCTCTCTTCACTTCTTCATGGAAACTATTCCTATACTTATGTGGCCTTTATTATTATTATAATAATTTAAAATAGCCATATTTTATAATGTTAATATATCTACATATATACATAATATATCTATATATCATTGTATTGAACCGTCGTGTTATCACTTATTTTAAGCATTAACAAGCATTTTAATAAAGTTGGCGTGTAACGCGGCGGGTATATTTAGTACCAGTGTAAATTTATAATTAGAGGCTGATATTAACATATAAATGCATATACTAAAACATGATAAAATTGATTATGGTAAATTTCTATAAGCCAGTTTCACCTAATTTTTGAAAATAAAATAAATGAACACTTCTTATTATCAGCATCGAAATATCAACGAATAGGGTTGTTATGACATGTGTTGTTACAAATCTTGGGTTTCATCGAATTCTCCTTTTTATGTTATAAAACTATAAATGTAACTTCTCTATAAAAGTATAAACGTATATTGGTTGGGTTTGATGTATTTAATTTACGGCACCTTGTTGACCACTAACTTAGTGGACAGCACGTAAAGTACGTCTGACTTCCTTTTTACGGCTGCTAATGGGACCAAAATAGACTTGTACCCTTAAGACATCTCAGTGAATTTCGGCTTGAAATATTCCATTTGTATAAACGTTTGCAATGTCTGATGTCGGTCAACTGATTTTTAGACTCCGATTTCTTATACTATTTTAGTNTCAACTGATTTTTAGACTCCGATTTCTTATACTATTTTAGTTTGTTGATTGACGATATATACAACCGCCTCGTTGACTCACAAAAATATATAAAAACAACTTCTAATTACTAATTACTAGTATAATATATATTTTCTATATTAATTATACTGCCTCAAATATACAGTTATCATAATTTAATGAATCACTCATTTATTTGAAATTTTTTTTTTTTGAGAAAATAGATAATTTGTACAATTTAGACCACAATAATATATGTTTTGATATAATACAAAAAACATGATACATTTAAGATAGAAGCTACTCATTTGTGACAGTTAAATTTGATAATATAAAATTTTGGTTATTTTACCAAGTAAGTCACTCTCTCTTTAGACGTCATAATATAATGTTATTATACAGTTTATGATAAGACTAATTGATTGATTTTGTAATCTATTATGAAAACGTTTATAAAATTGAACAGTCTCCTCCTGTAACAGTCTCCATATAGAAGTCTATGTAAATTATAGTTCGATATATAAGGGTGGCGTTGGAAAGTTTTCTTAGCGCAATTGTTAGTATAAGATTTCTTTGTAGTACCCCATAATTAGAGCCCATATGTCCATATTGGTTTTATGAGTGATTTATATAATAAGGTTTTAGTTTTCAGGTTAGTTGATTATTTATTAATAAATGAATGAATTAATAACTTCGTAGCAAGCAAAGTAATAAATTTAAAAGGAGTCTTGTTTGATGAATATGGTATTCATGTTAATCGTTTGTCGAGGGTTGAACCTAAATATTTCACTGTATCAGAAGAGGGAAAAAGAGTAATATTTAAAGTGACTCTAGGATAAGTTATGTGACGTGAAGTAAAAGATGTTTGTACCGATTTGTTGTGATTAGATTTTTACTTAGAGAACGCTTAAATTGATTTCTTCAATTTTAAAATATAAAATGATGGAGAAAGAATTTTTTTTAGTTTGTATATTATGCCTTTATACACAATCAAAATCTTGACTTATGTACTAGAGTACAGAGGTGCAGTATAGTATCAGAATAAGATTTGAATATTTAAAACAGATTTTTGTATACTTTATCTGTATTAGTTAAAGCAAAAGTTTTATCAAGGTTAGTAAATGAAGGTAAAGAGGTTTCTTTATTTGAACGAAAAAAATAATATTAACCATTAATTTATTTAAGTGATATACTTATTTCAATTTAACAATCATGGCGTATATTTTATATACATTCCTTATACTTTGTAACTTATAACCCACTAAATTAATTGCAAAATAAATGCAGTACCTATTAAAAATAATTTTGTGTTACTTTTAGTTACATTTGTTTCTTGATAAATCAATTATTAATTTATTTTTAGCAATTCTGATATTGTTGTATATACTTAAAGCAATATTGTAATTAGTATTAATTTTTTTAGACACTTTTTAATTAATAAAGTATAAGGCTAAATTAAAAAAAAATTTAAATAATTAATTGGCAATTAGTTAATATGATGTAAAATTAAAATTTAATGTAGACCACCAATATTGTTAATATTAACCATTATAAATTATTAATATTCACATTTATAATAATCATTTAATCTTGTATAATTTATAGTATATGAAACATATACTAATAAATTTCCAGCTATAAATAACATTTTAGTCTAGAACATAATATGTAAATTATGTGTAAGTGATTTAAAGTTAATTAATTAGGTGATCATTTATTTTTTAATTTTTTACTGATGAAATTGAATAATTCAAAAAATTAAATCTCAAGAAATGTTAAATCTCTAAAAGTACATATTATTGAATATCATAAAATTTTTACTTTTATTTGGGCAATTGTAATTCTTAGAAAATGAATGGGAGTCATCTGAAATTTGAAAATTGAGTGTACACTATTTTGTACTATCGAACTATATTTACGATTGGATCGATGAATAAAATAAAAATTGCTAATTTTACTACCTGCTTAAAATCATTCAACATTCACAAATAATATATGTATATATCATTTTGTTAACACAATGAGTCTTCATAACTGATATGTATGTTTGGGTTGAAATTTCTAATAAATATCAAAATCCAATAACAGGAATTCATAAAGATTAATCCATTGCGGTGTTTCGAAATGGTGTGCAGCTTTCTGTTGGCTATATTCAAGTGGCCAATAACTCAATTAGATGATTCAAGTAATGATGTTACTTATTGATAATCCCTCGAGTTAGTGGTACTAAAATTTAAGTTTTACCTGACACGTAGTAGCATTAAGACTTATACGTTAATATCAACTTGGTACCCAAAAAGCTACAGATCATTTCGTTGCGAGTGTGATACAATATATTTATAGTTCTAATTATAAAAATAAAATATACGCAATTATCTATTTAAACCTAGATAAAGCATTTGACAATATTGATATCAGTTTAATATTATATAAATTAATAAAATAAAATAAGGGAGAGCGATTTAACATAATTTTTGTCATAGTTAAATAACATAATACAACATGTTAAAATAATCGAGTGTATTAATTCTCTGTGCTCTTAAAATGCTGGATACTGAGAGAATTTTCGTTGACAATTGTTTTAAGCTAAATTTCATTAAAAATTACCTGAGCTAGATTGAGAAAGGATACCATCTTTATTATTCTTCTTTTTTTTTGAAACGCAGCATTTGAATACTCTTAGACTTCGACGAAAAAACTTTTTTATCTTCAACGTATCAAAATACATTTTCAACTTTATTGTGGTTTTCAGTATTAAAGTATAAGCACAAAAATAGTTTTCTTCACGAAAATTTAACAACAAACTAATATATATATATATATTTGTGTAATAATACTGAATATCACATGGCAACTAATATTTTACTAATTATATGATTTTAAGACATTTAAATAATTTCATTAAATGAAAAGATCTTCAAACATAGAACACAAAAGACCTCTATTCATTATATACAATTTATTTATCATTACAAAATAAAATAAAATATGATTTCCTTAATTTTGATAACCATTTAAATTATTAAACTAAAATTTAATTATTAGCTACTAACATACAAAAAATGTCATTTGAAGTTGTAAAATATCACTTGATTTAAGTAATCATTAGAAATAGATAATTTGAGTTATAATATTAATCATATTAAGCTTTGTTTAAGTGCGATATTATTTTAATTTCAATTAAAAACTCCATCTGCTGGAAACGATAAAAAACTAACATTTTTATAAGCGTATCTAAAAATACTTTTACAATCAGTTAAGTACCCTTTGGAAAAATGTATGGATCAGTATTATTATTTTTTTATAAATAATTATTCTATACCCCTTTTATCTGACACTCTTTTTGTAAATCGGATCATACCCCTTTGTACAAGGGGGTTTAAAACTTTAAACATGCGTATTGTTACTAAGATATTTTCAATTTAATTTTTGAAAGTATTCCGGAAATACTGACACTTTTATATATATCTTAAATTAAAGCTTATATAATATACTTTAATTTAAAAAAAAAAATTTGACCTCTGGATTTGTCTTCATGGTAAAAATGACTACCGTATTNAAAAAATTCGGACTTTATTTTGTTTTCATGATGATAACAGTCATCAAAATTATAAAAAAAAAAAGATTTTTGTAAAAAAATTCTTTTTCATATTTTGAAGTTTATAACGCTATAACTTTTTGAAAAATGTATGGATCAATACAATTTTTTTATGAGAAATAGTAATTATATACTTTTTTAATTTGACATATTTTTTTTTAAATCGGATCAGTTTCCTTAATACAGGGGGGGTTCAAATCTTTAAAATAGAAAGTACATATAGAAAGTAGAACTTTTTCAACTTAATTTTTGAAAGTGTTCCAGAAATACTGACACTTTTATATATCTTAAATTAAAGCTTATGTAATATACTTTAAAATTAAAATAAAATTCGGACTTTATTTTGTCTTCATGGTGAAAATAGCTAGCGTATTAAAAATATGATATTTTTGTGTTAAAACTCCTGGTTTTGTATTTCATTTTATTATAAGGAGATTACACTGATTTTCATAAATATTATATCAATCTAATTGACATAGAATAAAAAGTTAAACATATTTAAATTTTTTTGTTTCTTTGAAGTCGAGAAAAATAACTTTAAAGTTTGAACTAGCTAAATTTCCAGTTTTATTAAGTGACAAATGCGACGTACGGTTCCTGAGACGGTAATACTTGGATCTTTCACGCCTGTGGCATTAAATTTTTTCTTAATTCTTTTTTTCATTAAATGAAGTGTTTCTTACCTGCTAAAAAATAAAAGAAAAAACCTAGGTACGCTGGTTTTCAGGGGTAAAGCCCAAGGCGCTAAAGTGATCACAGCGCCTCATTGATTCATTATCTTTATAAACAACGTATGATTTTGGTGCTACTAAAAATAAATTATAAACAAAAAAAAAAGTTCTTAGACACTTCTTCAAGTTAAATTACTAGCTATGTAGTTATCATTAGAAGTGACGTATGCCACTTTTAATGTTTTAAACGACATTTCAAAAAATAATTTTTTAATTCATCTAACTTAAATAAAAAGAAATTTAATAAAAATGTTTTGTTAACGGAGAAATAAAATAATTTTTAGACAATCGTATTAATACAATTTTAAATAAATAAATAACAAAAAAATGTTTATCTATGATTGTATGAAACTGTATTAAATTTCCACACTAAAATTTATTTAAATGAACTTAAAGTTAATTTAAGGTAGCATTACATAATCATATAAATTATATTAGTATTATCGTCCATCACGCCATACCATTAAAATATGAGAATATGTAATAATTCGTTCATTATTGGTTAAAGATAATCAGTTCAATTTATGGCCAGTTTTTCGGAAGTATAAAAGAATATTACCAATTTTAAATCACATATATGAGTTTAATTTCTAGTGTTAAAGTGTTTATGTTAAACAATTTAAGCAAAACTATTATAAAATGACACAATTTTTTGAAGTTGATATGTACAATTATGAAGAATTGGGGTGTCTCGATGAAATTTTCAAAAAACAAGCTGAAGCTACACCTCATGCTACAGCTGTTGTTAACATCGATGGTTCTATAGTAAGAATTATTATTATTATTAAAATAATTAGCGAATATAATGTACAACAGTTAGTATTGATAATAATTATTTAATGACTAGTAAAAATTTCACTTTGTTAATTAATTATTGAACAATATCACTTTGTATTTTGATACTAATTAAATAAAAGTTTAAAGTAATTAAACTTAGTCTAATATAATTTATTAATTGGAATCGTATTAAACAAATACAGGTGATTTTTTTAATACTACAGGTCAATTTTTACAAACAATGAGAACAATAGAAATCTATTCTCTGATTTACTGAGCATTCTACAGACAGAATAATTATTTTAACGCTAACCACTTGAATTCTTTTAAAAATAATAATTTTGTTCTGAATTTTTATTCTCCATTTAACTGTTATGAAATATTTTTTATGTTTATAAAAATATAAAATATGTGATACCCTTAGTCATATACGGGTGTCGACTTTATATTTTCATATGAAAGCATAAATAATTAACTATCTTATAAAATAGAAAATATTATAATTAAGAAAATGATTTGTTATAACAACTTTTGAACCAGTGTTTTGGATCTCATTTGTATACCTAAGCGGGATGAACAGTACACCCGGGAAATTACTAGTGATAAAAATAGCAGCATCCACTCCCTCACCTCTAACCATAATTTTAAATTGTTAATAACTTTTGTAATACTGGTTTAAAAGTTATCGATCAGTAATTTTCTTAATTAGATTATTTGCTAGTTTAATATATATGTTGCCATTAAAAAAATAAAGTTAACACCTTTTTAATATATTAAGGAGATTTCTAAAAGTAATTATTAGCTGATAAATCAATAATTATATGTATCAAAAATTTTTTTTTCAATATTGATCTATTTTGCGAGTAATGGAGTGGCCTATGATAAATCCATCACTCTATAATACACAATGTATGGAATATATAATATAATAAAAGTCCCAGCACAGTTGTGACTTGGCATAGTTGGATCAAGTATAATGATATCTGACAGTGATTAAAATCACTCTCAAAAAAACGCTTCGTTGCAAATCTATAGATAGTGTTTAATTTTTAAAAATTGGTGGATTATTCCAAAAGCTACATGATCTGCTATTTCCTTATTTATAATCCGATTAAGATTAAGTATGACGAATGAAAAAAGGATGTAAATATTATTTCTCATAAAAAAATTATGTTGATCCATACACTTTTAAATAAGTTATAGCATTATAATGTTAAAAATGTAAAAAATAAAATCGAGAATTTTCACACAAAAATAGCATTTGGTAGCCATTTTCATTGTGAAGACAATTTTTTTTCCATAATAAAGTATATTACATTAGATTTAATTTAATATATATATATATAAGTGTCATATTTCCGGAACACTTTTAAAAGTTAAGTTAAAAAAGTAAATTTTTGTGAAAAATTATCATTTTAAATACCCCCTTGTGGGCAAGAAAAGAGTCAGATTTATAAAAAAAAATATACTAAATGATAGATAAAGACATCATCATGCATCTATAAAATTTAAATTGATTTGGTCATTTTTAAAAAACTTATGACAGTTTTAAGTGAAAAAACGGTATCACAGTGAGGTCACAACACAGTGTGAGCGTTCCATAGTTGGGACTAGTATAGATGATATCTGATAGTGATTAAAATTACTATCATAAGAATCGCTTCTATGCAAATCTTTAGATTTCCTCTATTTACGGAGAACGAGGGAAATTTTTTCAATTTCTGAGGGTCATGTATTTGACTATTATTCCTTCATATGTATTTATCCATAAATCTTTTAAAAAGTCATATTAACTTAAATCTAAAAATAAAAAATCGAAAATTTCAACACACTAATAGCATGTATTTAAATTAAGACATACATATGCACATAAATATAAGTCATTGCAAATTGTTTTTTTTTTTTGAGAAGTTCAAGAATTTGCGGAACACTTTCAAAAGTTAAGTTGAAAAAATTAATTTATTGTGAAAGAGTTGTCATCATAATTATTCCCTGTGGGCAGGTAAAGGGTCAGATTTATAAAAAAAATATACCAAATGATAGGTAAATACCTCATGCATCTATAAAAAAAAATGATGTTGATTTGGTTATTTTTAAAAAATGTATGGAAGTTTTAAGTAAAAAAATTGAAAAAACTTCGAAAATTAGCAGTTTTAAAATTTGTAATTTTTTTGTAGGTTTTCCCCATTTACGGGGAACAAGATAAACTTTTTCAATTTTTGAGGGTAATTTCTTCGATTAGATACGATTTATGATCTTTTGACGTATCGTTGAGAGAAATCAGTTCAGTGATAGCTGGAAAATAGTTGTAACAGACACAAAAAAATAAAAAAAAAAAAAAATCTTAGTAAAATACCTTCTCAGCCTAGCATCGAAGCTAGTATAGTCGACATTATTATTATCTAGGATTTTTTTGCTGAAAGAAAAATAAGTAAAAATTGGCCTATTTATGCATGTAATTATAAGTTAAAAGACTCGTAAAGTACTCTTTTATACGTTCGATTAGAAAATGTTAATAATGTCTTCATGATTTTTTTCACTAAAAAGTAATAAGTCTTTTAATTAAGTTTTGAAAACTTCTAACTAACTAGGTATTTTTGCTATACTTGTTGTATCTTGATTAAATAAATTGATTAATTTAATGTCTTAAATTCACTGGTGTATGATGACAAATATTTTATTATTATAGACAACATTCAAAGAATTAGATGAAATGACTGATATACTGGCCATAAAGTTAAGGAATATGGGCGTTAGTTCTAAAACTGTAATTGGTATAATGATGGAAAGATGTTTAGAGTATACCATAAGTTATATTGCAACTCACAAAGCTGGTATAATAAATTATTTTATTAACCTTTTTAAAAATTAAATATAAATTTTATTTATACAAATTTTAAGTACATAAAAAAAATATACATTTATAGGAAGTGCTTTTGTGGTACTTGAAATATCTTATCCAGAGTCTCTTCTAATGTCAGTGTTACACGATTCTATGCCCAAATTAATTCTTACCAAAAAAACATTTCAACATCGATTAAAAGATCAAGAGTTAATTCTATTAGACAGTGGTTGGTTTAATGATATTAAAAGTATTAGTGCTATACCACAGCAAATAGAAAAAAAGCAATTGGACGATCTAGCATACGTTGTATATTCTTCTGGTACTACTGGAGAACCAAAAGGTCTATATTTTATATTTACTTAATACGTAAATGGGTTTGTTTGGTTTGGATCAATTTTTAATTGAATCAACGACTTTATTTTTTTATAATTATAATCAATATTGTACATAAAATTGATGATATAGTTAATGATAATTTGTAGTATGGATGCAACTAGAGAAAGTAGAGATGTGAAGCCACTCTCAAATGTAGAAAATTATTTACGAAATAAAAAAAAAATTTTTAGGATGGGGAAATTAATTTATTTATCACAAAAATTTAGATTACGCCTATGGTACTAACGCCAGTTAAAATATATAAATTATCCTCAATAATTTTATAAGTGATAGTTAGTCACGATGCTAACAGAAATTTACGGTTATTGACTGTTGGTTAAGTCTCTAGCAGTTATTTTAACTATTAGATTTAACACACTAACTTAACGTTCTTACACTTAACGTAATTCTAATAGATAATTTAAATTAGTAAATGAAACTATTTTGGGTATAATCACTACAATTTTTATATTTTTCTACAATAATTTTATGAATATCTTATATAGGCGTATTTTTATATTAATAGGTGTTTTGTGTCCTCACCGAGGCGCTGTGTACTCATTCACATGGAGACATAAAGCATACCCGTATGATAACGATGACAGAGAAGCATGTAATGTATTTTTTATTTGGGAGATGCTAAGACCACTTCTTAAAGGTATAAATTCATATATATTATTATAAATTAATTTTTAATATAAAATTTCCGGTTTTGAGTAAAATGGCACGACCTATTTACGTCAAATCCAATACAAACTGTTTGGTTGTGTTAAAAATGATGAGAGTCTGTACATGTATTTAATTAAATTAAAGTTTATAAATCTATACTACATTTTGTTGTAAATTTATGAGGTATTTCTAAAACGTTATAAAAAAATCAAACAATTCACGAGCATTTAACCGAATCAAAAATCCCTAACGCCGAAATGTTGCATAACTCTAGACGTATTTTTAGATTATGTATTTTTGACATCCATTTTTTGCTATGTACAATACATAATACACATTGATGCAATTTCAATAAAATATTTGTTGGGGCTTACTACATCGAAATTCTCCCTTTCTAAAATTAATTTATATACAAATACTCTATATATATTGTATAATTATATATGTAGTTTTTCTGAAATTTTTGGAGGGGCTAATTTCAAAATTAGAAGAACAAGCCCCTTCAAGCCCTCCAATTTGCGCTTATAATAAAACAATTTCATAATAGTTATTGGTAATATTAACTATAGCATGTAAACTAAAGTTTTTGTTAACGATCTTATTAGTAATAAACATTGCATACATTTTTACTATTGCAGGGTTACCAATGTATATTATTCCTGATGATGTAATTTATGATCCACCTAGATTGCTAAAATTTTTTGAAAAAAACAGAATTACTAGAGTTCTTTTCACTCCATCTCTTCTCCAAGCCATTTTAGATTTTAAAGGATTAGATGTAGCTCGAGGCTTGAAAACACTTAAGTGAATCATTTACTCTATGCTTTTTCAAATTATTACAATTCTTCTATTAAGTTTTTAACAAGAAGTTATTAAAAAATTATTTTTCAGACAAATTTGGTTATGCGGGGAAGTATTGACTATGTCATTGAGAGATAGACTGGAAAAAAATGCACCTTGGATAAAAATATTGAATTTCTACAGCGTATCGGAATGTCATGATGTTACTTGTGCTGGTATATAAATTTTACTCAAAAATAAATAATCAGTTCATTGAAGAAATTTTTTATTTTATATTTAGATGTTTCAAAAAAAATTGGTATTGAAAACAGTACTATTGCTCCAGTGGGTCCACCTATGTTAGGAGTTCACGTTTTAGTCATGGATAGAGAATATAAAATAAAAAATATCGGCGAAGCTGGAGAGGTATTTTGATATAATTGATTAAATTCAGCGCTCAAATTAAAGCGGAACGCAGGATCAAAGTTCCTAAACTATAAAGAAACTAATTTTTTTATTTATGTAACTATACTGCACATCAATGTTCTCTTTTTATATTGTAAGAGAGGTTTTTAATAAAAGTATTTTTAATTTGAGTATTGATTACATTACTACTGTCCATTATGTTTTTAAATTAGTTTATAATATTATTTTAACATTTTTGTAAAGCTGTATGTTGGAGGTCCAAACCTAGCTATAGGGTATTTGAATCGACCAGAATTAAACTCTCAAAGATTTATTAAACGACCAACTTCAGTTCCAATAGAGATTGGAGAACGGCTGTATAAAACTGGTGACTGGGGTTATTTACGATCTGATGGATGTTTAGAAATATGCGGAAGATGTGACTCTATGGTAAAAATTAGAGGATATAGTATTGAATTACAGGTTAAATTTTTATTTATTAAAAATTATTACCAAAAATAATTATATGAACTATATAGTTAAATATTTTATAGGCAATTGAAAATACTATTTTAAATGAACCTGAAGTAAGTGCTGTTTGTGTTTTGTCTGTTGGAGAGGAAGGTGCTGATAAATATTTAGTTTGCTATATTGCTTTGAATGATCATTTATCATTAACGGCAACAGATTTAAAGAACAGATTAAAATTAAAATTACCTTTTTATATGATTCCACCTTTCTACTTTTTCCTTGATAAGTGAGTAAAAAAAATTAAATACTTTAGAAGTAATACTATAGAAAGAAGATTAAGTAACATCTGAAATAAAAACAAAATGATATTTTTCGGCAAAATATTTAAAGCAAAAATAAATCATTAAATATTTTTAAGACTTTTTTTATAGTAAAACAATGCAATAGACTCCAATAATTTTAAAAGTTTTAATATTATTAAATTTTTAATTATGATGGTGTTCAGTTGAATACCATTTTTACCAGATTCGTGTATATCGGTATATAGATCAACGAATTTAAGTATTTAAATTAGCAATTAAATTGAGCAAGGCTAAATTCCATTTTTGTTGCGTTTTAGCTTCGATGCGAAGCTGAGAAGGTATTGGTTTTACTATGATGTGTTTTTTTTTTTTT
>NW_026099574.1:43899372-43928468 GCF_025091365.1 Daktulosphaira vitifoliae
ATTTAACTTTATAATGCTATAACTTATTGAAAAGTTTATGGATCCACACAATTTTTTTATGAGAAATAATATTTTTTAATAAACCCTTTTTCATTCGACATACTTTATCTTAATCGAGATATTAATAAGGAACCAGCAGATCAAGTAGCTTTTGGAATAAAACACCAATTTTTTTAAAATTAAACACTATCTAAAGATTTGCATCGAAGCGTTTATTTTTGATAGTGATTTTAATCACTATCAGATATCATTATACTTGATCCAACTATGCTACGTCACCACTGTGCCGCGACCCCCCTGTGCTGGGTTTTTTTTTTAATTATTATAAAAAAATTCAATATAATATTTGCATACTATTGAAGGAAAAAGAGATAGAGAAAGACCAAAAAAGCGATAGAAGGATGTAATTGAATGCGATATGAGGACGGTAATGTAAGCGTAAATGATATGGATAATCGTGTCAAGTGGAAGTTTAGGATAATAATGGACGACCCCAAAAAGTTGGGATTAAGACGAGGAAAAAAAAGAAGAATATGAGCATATTATTTGCTTTTGAGTTATAAGAAATTTAATTTTATATACAGCAAAATAATTATTCTAAGATAATAGATATTTTTTGAAAATTCTGTTACGTGGAACTAATAATGTGAAAATTATTAACGTCCTTCGTATAACCCAACAACCAGCACATAGCCAAATTTAACTTTGAAAAGATCTATTAAAAAATTTCTATCTTTCTATAAAATATTTTCAAGTTTAACCAAATATATAATGTTTAATTAAACTTTAAACATTTATTTTTCAAAAGGAACCGATGTTTTTTAAATTTGAGTATGACATTTTTAATGATTAAATTTTTTATTTTTAAAAATTGTATAGATTGCCAATTGTTGTAGCCACTGGAAAATTAAATAAAGATGCTTTACCAAGAGTGAAATTGGACAAAAATATAGGTATTATCATAGAAAATTGGAAAACTGAAACAGAAAAAATAGTTGCTACTATATTTTGTAAAGCGTTGAAAATGTTTAGCATTGACGTACACGATAATTTTTTTGAAAATGGAGGGTAAGTACGAATCATTTAATAACAGGTTATCCCTTTTACTACCAAAATGACCATTGTTTCTTGACAGCAAGTTCAAATTCCGCCAAAATAAAGTTAAATATTTTACCTGTTATTTTATGAGAAATCTTGAATCAAAAACTAAAAAAATAAATAATACCACGCATACAATGTACATAGGTTGCATAAATTCTTAGTGTATACAAAATGATTCTTTTGATACTTGATTTCTCTTAAAATAGTAACTATATTAAGAAAATTATTTTTAGTATTATTTGATTCATACATACATATTAAACTAGCTTATAAAATACGATCTAATTAGTTAAATGACTGGCCAATTAAAATTACACCAGAAAAATTAATTAAAATTTAATTAAAAAAATTAATTCATAAAGTCTCACAAAAACCACTAAAAAATCGCGGATAAGTATTTCGGGTACAATATTATTATTATCAATTAAACACATACTCACTCATGTGTATGTATTTAGAATTTATAATGGTAATTAATTAATTTTTAATAATATTAGACACAGTGATCAATTTTTGATTATATAAGATACGATGAAGAATATAGGGTCATTTATTTATATCATAGATACAATTTCACATAATTCTACAATTATCTACAGTAAAACTTATTAAAATCTTTCTTCTCTCCTTAATTAATAAAAATACAGTATGTGAAATAACTCAAAAAAATAAGGACTAAAGTAAAAAAATCACAATTAAGTTAACATAATTAATATTTTATTAAGAAATTATTTTTCAGAAATACTCATTATTCTTACTACATTTTTTTTGTTACTATTTTAGGCATTCATTATTGGCTGCAAGTGTTGTTGGTGAAATTAACGATACATTTAAAACTAATTTACGTGTTCATGATTTATTTCTTAATCCAAACGTTGTAGAAATGTCTGTATTATTAGATAAAAATGTTTCATCGTCAGAAAACATCAATTTGGAAGAAGAATTTAACAATCTTGTTGACAATACTACAATGTAAAACACAATTTTATACACTTATCCAGATTTTCTGTAAATAAATTAAAACTATGGACTTAATAATAGGAAAAAATGAAGGAAGCGTTAGTCATTAATATTTACTCAGTTAGATAAATAGAATGTTAAAAAGTCAATATATTGGTCAAATGATTTAGAACCTTTTTTTTCATTTAATCTGTATAATGTATAGATGTACATTTCGCAGATGCTGTACGTTTTTTAGAAAATTAGAAAATCACTTTAATAAAATTTCTTTGAAATTTTTTTTTTCATTTCAACAAGTTGTATATAGTAAAATTTTACCAAATAATTATACAGATAATTTTACCCATACATTTTTATAATATATACAATTTAGATACACTTGTCAAAATTAACTAAATATTAAACTGAAATTTTTATTTTCCTAACTTTTCAGTAGTTACGCTATTATATTTACTTATACGAATTGAACTGGTTTATTTTGGAAATGCCATTAATTTTATGCTATTTTTATGTTTGATCATTAGACCTAACAAAATGATACGTGCATTTTGGAGCACAGTAAATATTAACAAAAATAAGTTTACTGCTGGAAATATTTTGCTTACAGGAGCTACTGGTTTTGTGGGTGCATTTATACTTCAAAGATTATTATTAACTAAAGTAAAAAATATTTGTCAATACATTTTTTATGTATTGTTTAATATTAAAATAAATGAATAGGTCAATGTGTTTTGTTTGGTACGAAGTTCGGTGGAATATGAACCTTTGGAAAAACTTGAACGAACTATGAGAAAGTATAACTTAGACTATGGATTTCCAAATGGACCATTTTATTCTAGAGTAACAACTTTAAAAGGTAAATTTTTGTGTAATAAATATATTCAAATTATTTTTTTTTTACTAATTTCTTAGATATAAATAATTTATTACTAAAACTAACTTAAAAATGGTTTTTAGTTAATAAAATAAGTATCTCTTAACAATTTTTTTGACGGATATAAAATTATAATCGCACCATCATCACATAATTCAGTCCAGAGGTTAAATGCCAAGTGGCTACACTAAGATAAACACGATGGCGTGATGAATTTAAACACAATGTTTTTTATAAAAACCAATTGTTTATACTGATTATTCAAATAATATATCTTCATTATATCATCTGATTTATGAAAAGCTTATCAATTTTTACACAATAATTATAGAATTGATTTTAATTAATAAGCTTTTAAAATAATTACAAATAATTCATAATCCTATATATTTTCATAAATTATTGTTTTAAATAAAGATTGTCATTAACTCGTAATATGTTAATTTGTACGAATATTTAATATAAAATTTTAAATAAATCTGAAAACTAATTACTTTTTATTCATCCACAATTCTTAACGATTTAAATTTATCAAAATATTTTGATATAAAATGGTATACTTATTTATATACTATTTTAATCTAATTAAAATAAATGTATAATTTTCAGTTTATATACATTTTGTTTGTAGTGATAAAAAGGAAATATTAAAAAAAATGTATATAAAAAATATTTAAATGTTTGTAAAATATATAAAATTTAATATAAAAATATTTAAATTAAATATAAAACAAAATAATTTATACATTTTATTTAAAAATGCAAGTCGCCAATTTCTAATCCTGGGGAAACAACGAGATATGTCCATTAGTATTATAACAGATGCAGGTTATTACAGGTTCGATACGAAGCTGTTTTTTTAATTAATTACACAAAAAAGTAACTTTAGTCAAATAATGGATATGTCTCGTTTTTAACTTAAGGTCTTCAATTTAGAAATATACCTAATAAAAACAAAAGATTCACGTAATTAATGTAACTGATATATAAATCGTATATTAATTGTTTATCTGTTTCTTGAATAATTCAATAATAATAATTATTATGATATAAAATGATTCATGATATAGAATGATTTATGATAATATTGACAAAACGCAGTATATTAAGCATAAATCATAATCCTTTAATCTTTACTGAATATTTAACAGAGTCCATAGTATGGCTAAATTAGTTTATGCCAAAGTTTTAATAAGGATGAAAGATCACATTTTAATTGTTTTTTTTTTAACTTATAATCTCGTGATTTAAATAGTCTTAAGATCAATTCTTGGTATTGAAGTTCAAAACATAGTATAAGGACCTAAATTAAGGTTTCCTATTAACTGTACTATACTTCTAGGTTATTATTTAAAATTTATTTAATTGATAAGTGGTGAAACCTCTTAAATCGGAATTATTTTAGGTTTTTCTAATGATGATATTTTATTTTATTCATTTTTATTTACGGTCGATATTAATAAAAAAAACCAGTGCGTGTTACGAGTACATGCAGATGAAGTGAAATTTCTTTCGTTATTAAGATATCACATGAAAAATGCATCTATCTATTTTTTATGCACAATCAAAATTATTTTAAATTAAATTATTTAATGCATTTTAAATAAAATTACTTTAATTTTCGAAAATAAAGTGCTAAATTATAATATAAAATAAACTGTACAGCCTACCGTGTTCGACTGTGATGTTCAACAATCTTTTTTTTTCGGACCCTCTGTAAACAAGTTTCACTTCAAAAAAATATACAAAAACGTATAAAATTCAATATGCTTTAGCTAAAATATTTTTACAATAAAATGTTGGGTATACACAATATTGGGAAAAACTATGTATATTATTATGTAAAAAATTTTTAAAAATTGTTATAAAGTAATTTTGTTAAATAATATAATTTAAAAAAATAAATTTATAAGTATTACGTTTATAATATGTTGGAGACTATGGGTAAATTATTTTTTTAATCTTAAACATAATTTTTAGGAGACATTTCTTTGGTTAAATTTGGACTAGCGGATGAAATTTATGACACGTTATGTTTAGACATCGATTATGTTATACATGCAGCAGCTCAAGTTAATTTATCGTATCCATTTAAGGCATTATATAAAAATAATGTCATTGGGACTAAAAATATTATTCAGTTTTGTTTAGAAGGAAAAATAAAACCATTACATCATATCAGGTGAAAAATGCTATTTTAAACGACTTGAACAAAATCATCACCAGAAAGAAGTGTTGTTTTAGATTTTATTAGGATAGAGCAAAATTTTTGACCAGCACATTATTTTACAAAACAGCTTGATTAGCCCGCAGTTTATTTCTAAAAAGTTATCATAAGGGAACTTTTTCTAAAATCATTTTAACGATTGTAAATAAATCATTTTCAATCATTTTTCAATGAATAAAAATTAATTTTCACTACATTTTTTAAATTATTATAAATTGGTATTTAACTAGGAATGGGTTTGCTCAAAATATAGCCCGGTCAGTAAGAGATTTCATTAAAAATAAGACTGGAGAAATGCCCAGATAACACTTCTTAAAGGACGACCCTGTTATCAGATTAATCAATAACCTAAATCTATTAATAATGATTAAGATAAAAAATATACTTAAAAATATACCTATATAGCTTCTAATATGTCAATTAATAATTTGAACTTCGATAAATATAATAATAACGCGAAGATGAAAGAAATGAAGAGTGAAATATCAAACGTTATATTATTTCTCATAAATTTTGTAGAGGTGTGTGAAGTATGCCCTAATGCTTCGAAGGGGCATGCAAATTAAGTGAGTGACAAAAAAGAGATTCTTTATTATTAAAAAAAAACTTTTATGAGCTCTATAAAATTGTTTTGTGCAATTTCTAGCGCCGACTCTGAAATAAATTCTGTATATATTTAAATTATTTAGGTTTTTAGTGAACAATAATACATTTTAATACAAAAACATTTTTTTTTATATCGTTATTTTAAATTAATAATACTAAATTATTGTTTATGCATAAAACGTTTGACACTCACACTTTTTATATTATTACATTCTAATATCTCACAAAATTGATTTATCAACATTGAATGAATTTTTTAAGGTAATTTACTAGCATTTTTAAAATTTATTTAAAAACAGCAACACTATTTTCTTTACTTAAGTAGAGCAACAGATCTATAATCCAAAGAGGATTGAAAGAAGAAACGAGTAGAACTTAATGATCTTTATGATATAAATAATTAATCAAAATAATAATAAAAGTACTGAACACTTCAGAGAAGAATAATTTTTTTTTTAAATTAAATTTATTTAATTATTAATATAAGTTAAGAAGGTATTTACAGAATTATAAAAGTTATCTGAAAATGTTAGGAATTATTTTTTCTATACCAATATTTTCCTCTAACGCTACTGTTTAAAATTAAATATTTAACAAATAAGTAAAATACATTTTTAAATGAATAAATAAATCTGAAATAATTTGTATGCAGCTCGTCTTCAGTGTTCCCTCGAAACTTAAAAAATGTCAAAGAAAATGATGATTCAATGAAATGGGCTACATTATTAAACGATGGTTATGGTCAAACAAAATGGTTATCAGAGCAGTTAATTTTGCATGCCGTTAAAAAAGGATTTCCAGCATCTATATTTAGATGTGGTAATATAAGTGGCAGCAGATATGTACCTAATTGGAACTCATCAGATCTTACTCTACTTCTTATTCAAGGTGTACTGTATACAAATACATACCCAGATATTAATTGGCAAGTAAGTCCTAAGGTTTTATAAAATTAGGGTATATCATTTTTTATTTATTAAATTGTTTAACATGCTACTAATATAAACGAAAATAGATAGAATTGACTCCTGTGGATTTTATAGCAAACACCATCGTAAAATTATCCCAAAATATAGATAAATCATCAGGAAAGGTGTATCATATGGTCAATGATTATTTAGATTCAAGGTATTCGAATTTTTATTAAATATTAATTAATGTAATTTATATTTTAAATATATTAGTTCATTATGTAGTAATATTACTTATATAAAATACATTTCAGTTATTTGTGGCAAGCAATGTCAGAATTCGGTTACAAATTAGAAAAAAAATCTTATGAAGAATGGACAAATAAAATTATAAAAAATTCAATTCCAGAGTTAATTTCTCTTGCTTATTTACTTAATTCTTCATTAAAATTAGATAAATACTTAAAAAATCATCCAAAAGTAGAAAGAACTAATTTGGAAAATTATTTATCCTTCGTCAATGAAGAATATCCAGTGATAAATAAATCTGAATGTTCAAGAATACTAAATACTTTGTCAACATTAAATTTAATACCAAAACCAAGTATTATAGGTGTGTTATTTTTTTTCAATTTATTTTATCTCTTGAGTAATTATTGATGAAACTCATTTAATTTAGATCAAAAGAAGAATATTCATTTTTTTAAAAGTTAATATATTTAAAGTTACTTTTTAACTTCATTGAAAGTTTAATCTATGAAAAATATATAATGAAGAAAAGTAAAAATAGTGTATTATAAAATAATTTTTTTTTAGAAAAAAATATTTTTGTTGGAGACCAATCATTACCATTAAAGTCAAAAGTTATATTAATAACTGGAGCATCTTCGGGTATAGGTTATGCTATAACCAAAAAACTCGCCTTTGCTGGTGCTATAGTGGTTCCTACTGGACGGAGAATAAGTCGTTTAATTAAATTACGGAACGAAATTCTATCATTTGGTTTTTCATCTGTTATTCCTTATAAAATGGATGTAACGGACAAAACTAATGTACTACGAAATTAATAGTAGAGTTAACACAAATTAAACAATATTTCTTTATTCAGGTTAAAACTGTTGTACAAAGTATTGAAAAGACAGTTGGTTTAATTGATATACTAATCATAAATGCGGGTGTCATGTTTTACACGTCTTTTGATAAGTGCAATATGCAAGAATGGGATGAAATGGTTCAAGTGAATTGTAATGGAATGCTTAATTGCCTTGGCGCTGTACTTCCACAGATGACGACTAAAAATAAAGGGCACATTGTAAATATTACATCAGATGCTGGTCGAAGGGTAATTATAATTTTTTAAAGACAGCCTGTAATTTGTCATTATTTTATTATTATTGACTATTAAAAATAACAACAAAGTATATACAAATTTTATTTTAAAATACATATTACATAGTCTTTTCCAGGACTTGGTGTTTACTCCGGTACAAAATTTTTTATGGAAGGTGTGTCAGGAGCATTAAGGACAGAGATGACAGATTATAACATAAAAGTAACTTGTATTCAACCTGGCGATGTAAAAACGGAGTTATTAAATAAAACAAGTGATATTGAGGTAATGTTTATAGTGTAAAAAAAATCAGTGCGAATTTAGTGTTAAATAGACGGTACATAGACAAAGGGTAAAGAGGTTAACCTCCCTCTAAAAAATAATAATATTAGAAATTTTTTTTTATTTATACGTTTTATGCATGGCTTCTTAAAAAAATAAATATTTAAATCAATCTATTTAATTTTTAAGTTTTGCAAATTATTATGAACAGTGTAGAATTTAATAAGATTTAAAGGGAACAATGACACAGAGAAAAAAAATTAAAGGGTATATCATTAGCATAAAAGGCATTTATTTTAGTAAAAACGTATATAAATAATTAAAATTTAATAAATTGATATTTGTTACAAGGGCATATTTAGAACTCATTTTAGTAGGGTGACTTAACCCCTCAAGAAAAAGATCGTTAGAGTCATATTTCGTAAATATCAACATTAAAAATATTGTTTTTAGGGGATATTTTAAACAGGGTTTTGTTTACACATTTTTTAACAACTTTGCTTCAGATAAATTGTTATAATTTAAGAACTAATAATTTCTTTTGACTTTATTACAGACTAAAAGCCAGTACGATTGTAGTTCAAAATATAAAATATTAGAAGCTTCTAATATTGCAGATGCTGTTTTATTTGCACTTACTCAGCCATCTTTTTGTGCTATAAATGAAATTTTAATCGAACCAACAATGCTTCCAATTTAAATAAATTGGTTTCGTTTAAATTATAATTTTTACAAAATTAAATTTATGCATCTTTTTAATGTCAAAGGCGTAAGTGTTTTTGGAGAAGCTAAATCAAATTTTTCTTTGTTTAAATTGTATTTTAATATAAAAAAAAAATTAGTTTTTCTGAATTTTAAGTTTAATCGCTCAACCTCATACACTGCGTCTATGCTAATAGTTAAATTGTAAACTAAAGATCTTATTGTTTTTTTATAACCATTCCTTGCTTATTATATTTTTTATTGACTATACTGTTTTATATTACATTTTTATATACTGTAATTCTTTTAACTTTGACCAAAGATGATCTCTGTTTACTATTATTTTTTTTTTATAAAAAAAAATTGACTTTTTCGTATTCACGTTATACCTTAATTCATTTTTTACCAAAAGAAATCCTTATTTTTTTCCAATGAATTTAGTTAACCACCATTGTAAGACTCACTATAAATGTGTCATCGTTTTCAACAAGTCTGAACTACGACATTGTGAGACATGTGATACAATACGATTTCGGCTTGACGACTTTAAGTGCTCTATGCAAAAATTATTTTGATAGTTATTTTAATAACTACAGAAAAAATGTACGACCTTTTTTGAAGTGACAAGTAAAAGAAAACTCATGAAGATATCATTATATTAATATCAAATAGATCACCTCAAACATAAATACAGTTTTATCATAATTATATTAATAATATTTACATTTTTTACATTTATACTATTATTTTTTTAATTACTTAAAATATTATTACGTGACATAGGGTTTAATGTAACTATAAATGTAACTCATACTTAAATCATATAAATTTAAGACATCCCTATTCTTCGCTATAATATAGCGAATATAATATATTATATTATATGATGGCACTTATATCAGGATAAAAAGTGTGGGAGAGGTAACAGAAGGTTATAAGGTAAGAGTAAGACTGCGCCAAGGTTCTGATTTAAGCCCTTATTTATTTACTATAGTAATGGATGGAATTACTAGAGAAATACAAGGAGAGGTGCCATGGTGCACGTTGTTCGAAGACGATATAGTTAGTGTAAATATGAGAAAATAGNTAGAGAAATACAAGAAGAGGTGCCATGGTGCACGTTGTTCGAAGACGATATAGTTAGTGTAAATATGAGAAAATAGGGAGGAAATTAATCAAGGACTAGAGGTGAGGAGATCAGCTCATGATGAAAAGGGTTTAAGAATAAGTAGGAGTAAGACAGAGTATGTAGAGAACGAGTTTGAAAAAGAAAACACGACATAAGTGAAATGAGGAAATCAGTGACAATAAGCGAGGACATGAGGGAGAGGTGGAAAGTATTTAGGATCAGTTGTGAAAAAGAACGGTGGTATTGACGAGAATGTCAAACACAGGATTAAGTGTGGGTGGATAAAGCAAAGAGAAGTGTTTGGTGTGTTATACAATAAGAGAATTCCAATGACACTAAAAAGTAAATTCTATAAGACTGTAGTAAGATCACTTATGATGTATGATTCATAATGCTGTGCGGTTAACAAGAGAATAGAGCAGAGAATGAATGTAGCAGAGATGAGAATACCTAAATGGATGAGTGGAGTGATTAGAGAAGATAGGATAAGGAACGAACATATAAAAGGGAGAATAGGTTTAGTGTCAACAAAAAAATGATGAATCTAATTTCTTTTTTATGGAACGTGTCTTCTGAATATTTATAAGAATATGCGAAAAACACAAATGTCAGAATGAATTTGGTACATTTAACCCATACACCGTTCAAATAATAACGTTGACGGATTATTTTAAACATGTACTAAGAAAGATATTAACGAGTATAATATTAATGTTTAATACTATAATGATTGGTTCAATATAAAATGAAATTTAAATAAACCTAAAGCAATAATAATAATAAAATACATAAAATAATTGGATGTAGAAATTACATCTTTTTATAATTTTAAAATATTTGAAAGAAAAAAAACATGAGTTTTTGAAAATTTAAACAAAATAATACTTTTATTTCTCTTTACTGAGTATAAGTTTAAATGATTCCGGTTCATTAAAATTTGAAATGTTTAATAATATATCGTGAACGATTTCCCAAATATTATGTTCAACAAATATTGTTCCATTATAGTATGCCTTGTACTGTAATACTTTTAACAATACATCACTTAATTCGAAATATTTCTTGTCTAAAAAAATACCACAATGTAAATAAAATATAGAATATTTACAATTATTTGTTTAATAATTACTTTCGTCAATAATATCCATCTCAAAATCATCCACAGACCCTTTAGGATTTTTTTTGTTATTCTCGTCCACTTTTACTTCCTAAAATATGAAAAATAGTTTAATGCTATATCCTTATTAAATGCCCTTATTTTTCAAATTCTAAATTTTAATGAGTGCCGGGAATATTTTTTTTTAATTGTATGTAAATAAATCACCTGCAAAATTTTAACTCTATTGGACTTCATTAATACGTTACGCTTTAATTTCAACGTTTGGCATAAAATCAAATTTATTATTTTTGTATTCGTTAAAATTTTTTACAGAATTATTTTAATTGTATTTTTAATATTCTAAAAATAGGTCTATTTGCATTTAAATGTTTGTGGAAGTTATTAAACATTTTTTAATATTGGATGAAAGTAAAACACGAATGTTGTTTTATTACTAGTCATTTCCATGTAACTTTCAATTAACTAGTAAACTTCCATCGATAGTAGTTTAATTGCGAGTCTTATTTTTGAAAGACGAATCTCCAATATTAATCTTAATGAAAGTGCTACTATTTTTATTGATAATTACATAATTAAAAAAAAAAAAGTTCTAGTAGTACACTACTAAGATTAATGAAATCAGCTATGATGGTTGGTTTAGAATGTTGGGCAGTTGAAAAAAGAATGAATGTAGTAGAGATGAGAATACTTAGATGGATGAGTGGAGTGACTAGAGAAGATAGGATAATGAACAAACATATAAGAGAGAGTATAGGTGTAGTGTCAATTATGATAAGTTGAAAGAAAATAAACTTAGATGATTTGGTCATGTTATGAGAAGAAAGGAATCGGAAGCTGTGAGAAAAGCTATGTAAATTAATGTTGAAGGAAGAAGAGGTAGAGGAAGACCAAAAAAGAGATGGAGAGATATTATTATATGTAATATGAAGACAGATGATGTGAGCATAGATGATGTGGGATATTGTGTTAAGTGGAAGTTTAGGATAAGATTGGTTAACCCCAAGTAGTTGCCATTAAGGCGAAGAAAAAAAAGAAGATTTTAATAAAAAAAAAATATAAATTTTAAATATTTTGATACAATTTAATATTAAAAAGCATAAACTTGTATAATATTTTTTCCATATCAGAATGATTAAGTTTAACACGGCTCAAAACAAAGCAATTTTCATGATACTTAGTGTAAAAACTTTACTTTTTGAAAAAAATTTACGTCGGCTGTCGACCTGACGCAACTTCATTAGTCTCCTCTTACGGCTGGCAGAGGGGCCGTGGAAGTATTACTATCTTCTATCCATAGAGACAATTATTTTATTAAAATAATAATTTAAAAATAAGTTCAACAATAATTGTATGTAAAAAAATGTATAGCACATGAAATAATCACATAAGGGTATTTACGCCGCGTTTTAATAACCTATACAAAAATAAATTATTTGTTACATATTTTATAAAATCACAATCAACAATTGTACACTTGTACAGAAATTAGGATGGAGATGGTAGGAAGTAAACTAATTCATATTACTATCTATACGGGTGACACAACGGTCGATTACCAGTATAATAACCTTTTCTTAACGTAGTAATATTAAATACAACATAAATATATATGTATTTAATTGGGTATTTTTAAATTAGTAATTTTTTTGAAGATTTTCCCCATTTATGGGGAACGAAGGAAATTTTTTCAATTTTTGAGGGTAATGTCTTCGACTAGATACGATTTGTGATCTTTTAACGTATCGTTGAAAAAAATCGGTTCGGTTAGAGCTGGGAAAAAGTGGTAACAGACACAAAAAAAATTAAAAAAATTAATACTTTCTTAGCTTCGCATCATAAATAATTATTTGAATGTAAATAATTATTAATATTTTAAAATAAATGTATAATTACTTTTTCAATTAAAGAATCAATTAATTCGTTGAAATCTTCTTTATTTAAACTACCATATGTTTTTTCTAAATCAGGATTATCGAATTTAGTTGAAAAATTTTTAACCTCTTCTATACTCAATTTTTCCACCTAGAAAATGCAATATAATTTGTTAACGATTAAGGTAAAAAGGATAATAATCTAATTAATATGTAATTTTACATTTCTGTCATCACCCCACTTGTCAACTTCAACCAATAAATTCAGAATCTGGCTGATTTGTGTGGCTGTAACATCTATAAAAAATTGATCATTACGTTTGTAATGCGGGCCCGCGTGGAGAAGATAGATTTTTAGTAAAAAAGTAGAATAAAATAGAGTTTATTTATTAATGATCAATTTAATCGTGATCGATTAGAATAGAATACAATAACAGTGAAAGTTATAATAAATAACACACGAAAATAGAATACAGCTTAGTGTACAGACTTAGAATTAAACGGCTTGGACTTAGAATACTATGTGTAGCGTCACTCTCACATACCGAACCACGACTGACTCTATAGGATCTACTATGGGAGTCCTTTGTCATGGTTGCCCTAAATCCCTTGATCAGCACATTCCAGTGTCCGACGACAGTCGAACGACCATATGTTCTATACTCTACGCTATTATAAAATAATATCCAAGGGTTCTTAAAATGTTATACAAAATTTTAATAGCTCATTTGTAATTTTAAACCATTTAATCTAAATTATTACTACATTAGAAAGCCATGAAAAATCCGTTTGGATAGTACAACATGTAATATATTAATGCAATGGCGTATTTAAGAGGTGTCTCAAGTGGTTATGATACCTCCTTTGTGATCATATTTTTAATTTTTGGTAGTTTTTTCTTTTTTTTTTTTGGTTTTATTTTTTCAAGTAACGAAACAATATAAGTAGTTCTAATCTATAAAAACGGCCACTCCACCGAGCAACCCAAGCAACTTATCCAGCTAGAAAGTTCGGTGTTCCCTTCCCATTGATAGTATTGTTATAATACATACACCACTCATTGTTCAGTGGTATATATGTTGTTGCCTGTTGGTCATCAAATTGGAAATGTTATTCATGTTAATACTTTGGACTATTCCGAGAAATGTGTCTGGAAATACATTGATATGAATCTGCTGTGGTAATTATGGGAAGTTCTTTGGTTGTGGCAAATTGTCTATTTTGAGTAAAATGGTGTGTGGTAAATAACACGGGTTGGGTGATAGGCGGATGGTAGTGGGGGGTCGTGGCACTTCTTGCATAGGTAGATGAGTTGGGTTTAATATAAAGGGGCATGAAAACTGTCAATCTCTCTCGCTGCCACTTCACCTTGTGGACTTTTGACGAGTGCGAGGGGTGGCTTGACAAAATACGATTTTACATGGAAGGTTGAAGTATATTCATTTTTTCAACATTAGTCCTGAAATCATTAAGGTAAATTCATATTCAAAGTAAATATAATGAGTACATAAATTAAGTAGGAAACCAGAAAAAGTAAAGNAGTAATTTTTTTGAAGATTTTCCCCATTTATGGGGAACGAAGGAAATTTTTTCAATTTTTGAGGGTAATGTCTTCGACTAGATACGATTTGTGATCTTTTAACGTATCGTTGAAAAAAATCGGTTCGGTTAGAGCTGGGAAAAAGTGGTAACAGACACAAAAAAAATTAAAAAAATTAATACTTTCTCAGCTTCGCATCATAAATAATTATTTGAATGTAAATAATTATTAATATTTTAAAATAAATGTNTAGCTTCGCATCGAAACTAAAAACAAAATAATAACTGTGATCGCTATGTCAACTATCGGACTATTTTCGACGGCGAAGACTCTATGTGATTCTCTACCCTCTTTGAATACGTTGTACCATCGGAGTATTGTCGACTTACTTAGGCATTTTTCTTTATAAGTTTCTTTCGTTATCTGAACGGTTTCGGGAGCAGATTTGTGTCAATCGATATGAAAATCGAATTGTACAGCCCATTTAATATATTAAATCACGATATTGCAAAACGAAAATTAGCTAATATTAATATGAATGTTTTAAATAATTAAAAATTAATCAAAAAGATAGTCTTATGGTTGAATCCTAATACAGTTTTAAATATAGAATAGGTATACATAATTACTTTTTGATTCACAGTGTTGCCAATACACAAAAAATTACTCTCCGTTTATAATGACTGTCTTTTATATAAAACGTGATATCTTTAATATATAAAATCATTAAAATTATTTGAAAAAAAGTTAATTAATTATTTGTTCAAAATTACTATGAGCTCTATTAATTTTATGTAGATAGAGAAAAAATCTTGGGTTATGAATGTAAATAATTATTAATATTTTAAAATAAATGTATAATTACTTTTTCAATTAAAGAATCAATTAATTCGTTGAAATCTTCTTTATTTAAACTACCATATGTTTTTTCTAAATCAGGATTATCGAATTTAGTTGAAAAATTTTTAACCTCTTCTATACTCAATTTTTCCACCTAGAAAATGCAATATAATTTGTTAACGATTAAGGTAAAAAGAATAATAATCTAATTAATATGTAATTTTACATTTCTGTCATCACCCCACTTGTCAACTTCAACCAATAAATTCAGAATCTGGCTGATTTGTGTGGCTGTAACATCTATAAAAAATTGATCATTACGTTTGTAATGCGGGCCCGCGTGGAGAAGATAGATTTTTAGTAAAAAAGTAGAATAAAATAGAGTTTATTTATTAATGATCAATTTAATCGTGATCGATTAGAATAGAATACAATAACAGTGAAAGTTATAATAAATAACACACGAAAATAGAATACAGCTTAGTGTACAGACTTAGAATTAAACGGCTTGGACTTAGAATACTATGTGTAGCGTCNATGATAATTAATCACAATAATTTATATTTAAAATTATTATTACATTAATAAATTTTCAAACATCACTTTGTTTTTCTATACTTTACATCTTCTAATATACCCTCATACTCATATCCCGAGAGAAAATTATATTGTATCATTTTCATTATTAAATAAATATTATAGTAACTCAATTATTCTCATGCTCATATAATACCAACAAATATAGATAATTTTAATAAATTATCCTTTTAATTACTAAAATAAATATCTTCTTAATAATTTTCTCCTTTTATTTTGAGTTACTATANCCAGTATAATAACCTTTTCTTAACGTAGTAATATTAAATACAACATAAATATATATGTATTTAATTGGGTATTTTTAAATTAGTAATTTTTTTGAAGATTTTCCCCATTTATGGGGAACGAAGGAAATTTTTTCAATTTTTGAGGGTAATGTCTTCGACTAGATACGATTTGTGATCTTTTAACGTATCGTTGAAAAAAATCGGTTCGGTTAGAGCTGGGAAAAAGTGGTAACAGACACAAAAAAAATTAAAAAAATTAATACTTTCTCAGCTTCGCATCATAAATAATTATTTGAATGTAAATAATTATTAATATTTTAAAATAAATGTATAATTACTTTTTCAATTAAAGAATCAATTAATTCGTTGAAATCTTCTTTATTTAAACTACCATATGTTTTTTCTAAATCAGGATTATCGAATTTAGTTGAAAAATTTTTAACCTCTTCTATACTCAATTTTTCCACCTAGAAAATGCAATATAATTTGTTAACGATTAAGGTAAAAAGAATAATAATCTAATTAATATGTAATTTTACATTTCTGTCATCACCCCACTTGTCAACTTCAACCAATAAATTCAGAATCTGGCTGATTTGTGTGGCTGTAACATCTATAAAAAATTGATCATTACGTTTGTAATGCGGGCCCGCGTGGAGAAGATAGATTTTTAGTAAAAAAGTAGAATAAAATAGAGTTTATTTATTAATGATCAATTTAATCGTGATCGATTAGAATAGAATACAATAACAGTGAAAGTTATAATAAATAACACACGAAAATAGAATACAGCTTAGTGTACAGACTTAGAATTAAACGGCTTGGACTTAGAATACTATGTGTAGCGTCACTCTCACATACCGAACCACGACTGACTCTATAGGATCTACTATGGGAGTCCTTTGTCATGGTTGCCCTAAATCCCTTGATCAGCACATTCCAGTGTCCGACGACAGTCGAACGACCATATGTTCTATACTCTACGCTATTATAAAATAATATCCAAGGGTTCTTAAAATGTTATACAAAATTTTAATAGCTCATTTGTAATTTTAAACCATTTAATCTAAATTATTACTACATTAGAAAGCCATGAAAAATCCGTTTGGATAGTACAACATGTAATATATTAATGCAATGGCGTATTTAAGAGGTGTCTCAAGTGGTTATGATACCTCCTTTGTGATCATATTTTTAATTTTTGGTAGTTTTTTCTTTTTTTTTTTTGGTTTTATTTTTTCAAGTAACGAAACAATATAAGTAGTTCTAATCTATAAAAACGGCCACTCCACCGAGCAACCCAAGCAACTTATCCAGCTAGAAAGTTCGGTGTTCCCTTCCCATTGATAGTATTATGTTGTACCAGGTAAAGAATAAACCCATCTGTAAAGGTTCCCTCATTTTTAGCTAGTACAATTAGTGGTATGGTGGTTAAAAGTGAATATTTGGGGATGGAAGGCGGTGGATTTCACATAAGAAGGGGGCATATACTATGAAAATATGCGAAATTTATTAGAAATTACGAGTTAAATTGTAATTAATGTGAAAAGTGGTGAAGGTCAGTATGTAAAAATATGTGTTTTCTAAAATAGAATATAAAATTCAATTAATTTGTAAATTTACAGAATTAATATGAAAATATATGTTTATTATGAATTTACATATTTTTATCTATTATTATCCATTTATCTTGATTAAAACAAAAAGGTTAACTACTCATTTATGTTGTGACACCACCCTCTTTAATAAATTCTACGTACGCCAGTATCTTTACATATTTCAATTACGTTTGTCATCGTAAAATGTCAGCTCAAATATCTCTCAAAGTCCAACTCTCACTTAATGCATAATTTATATAATTTAGGATAATTCTTTTACAAATTCATTCGAACACCATAAAAAATCAAATTTTAATCAAAAAAGTATTCATTAATACATCAGTATTAATCAGCTTTATTTCTCAAACATTTAATTTTAATTATTTTAACATTGAATTACTATTCAACGTTCTTTTCAATAGTATTACTATACATAACGTTTGTCGCCATAAGACATAGACAACTATTTATTAATAGTAACACTAGTATACATTAATTTTTTTTATTTAAGCTGTTTAATCAAAATAATAACTTAATTGGATCATCGTGCAGCACCCAACTGAACAGTACAACATATAACGTATTTGAATTATGTTTGATGTCATTAACGTAGCTCAAGTACAGCTCAAAATTTAACTTTTACTTAACATATACAAATACATTAAATAAATATTATTACATCATTGCCACTACTTTGGACATCTCCAAAATAATTACAATTTTTAAAATCGGTAAATTTTGATATTTTTTCATTTTAGCTTCGATGCGAAGCTAAGAAGGTATTAATTTTACTATGATGTATGTATTTTTGTGTCTGTTACCCCTTTTTCTCCGCTCTCACCCAACCGATTTATTTCGATACGTCAAAGATCACAAATCGTATCTAGTCGAAGACATATTTCGACTAGATAGTAATATCTAGACTAGACTAGTAAAATTAATACCTTCTCAGCTTCGCATCGAAGCTATAATGAAAAAATATCAAAATTTACGGATCTTAATAATTGTAATTGTTTTGGAGATGTCCCCCATTTCGAGGGAATGAGGGAAAATTTTCATCAGGTAGAGCTAAGAAAAAGTTGTGACAGAGATAAAAATAAAAACGTAAAATTATCCATTCTTAGCTTCTCATCGAAGCAAAAACATTTAACTATAAATATATTTTTATAGTATTTAAAATTGAGTATTTTTTTAGTTTAAATAAATTTTAAAGTAATCAAATTTATTTAAAAATAGTAATTGACATATAAATAAAAAATTATGTTAAAAAAACTAAAGCTATAAATTATAAATTACTTTTAGTAGTTCTATACTTATTGCAGATCTCTTCGATGGACTTCGAATTGATACCATTACATTTTAAAGCATGATTTATTTTGTTAATATCCCTATCATATATCCATATCATTTGACGATAGAGATATATTTGACGTGCACTAAGTCCTTGGCTCTTAAAATATTTATATAGCATGTTTAATAAATAAATAAACCATTGAATAAATACTTACCACTGTGCCGGTAAAAAAACATACTGAACAAAAAATTAGTATAGTTTGTAAATACATGACAGTGATTTATTTACTTAAGAAGATAATAATTTAAAAAATAATTATTTAAATGTTTAAATTTTAGCTGAGCAATTTTCCATACGTTGTTTTCCCATTTATACTGAAATAGTGCAAATATTAATTATTTATTCTAAAATAATGTTTTTGTAAAAAAATAGATTTTAATGTATTTGACATTTTGCAGTTAGACTTCTTAACTCACAGACGTATACTTCAAATTGTTTATATAATGATATCATTTAGAGTTTAAATTTAACATCTAAGATGTAAAATATACATTAAAAACAAATACAATTTTATATTGTTAAATTTTAAAATTTTGTTATTTTATTGACGAATTAACAGATAACTATACTATAGTTTACTATACCAAATTTCATTAACATTATCATTAAAAAAAACAATCCTTAAAAATAAAATATATATATAATATCATTAGACTACTACTATCAAAATCGTAATACATAAAAACACAATGAATTTCTAGAAAAAAACAGCACGGGCAAAAAAGTTATAACACATTAGTGTAGTATCCTGACTCTCTCCAATTCTAATTCCTTAACATTTCATTATAAATTACGGCACTATATTGTCTTTTATTTTATATTTTATTATGACTACATGTTATCCTTTAGTCCTACAGATATATTTCATTTTAATAATAATTAATGGTGATGGGGACTTTTGATTATATAAATACTCGATTGTTAATGGTTTAACTCGCTCATATTTTGGACTTAAGATTAATCTTATATTAAACTTATAAGTCATACACTCATCACGCTGTAATAAATAGTTAGATATAATTTATAACCTTGTATCGTTTATACACATACAACAACACACACATATATATATATATATAAAGGGTTATTATTAAAATTATAAATTGTAATCAAATCAATTTTGTTTATTCAATTAACTAAGAATTACTATTACCGAACATAGCTAGACTTAATTATTTGTCCAAATAACGCTATTTTTTTTTTTTTAATACTAGTACCTATTGATTGGTAGCTTAAGGCTCTAGAGTTGCTAAATTAGATTTAATTTATGAATGGTTTATTATTAGCTTTAAAAATAAAATTATATTATTATATAATCGTAAATAAGATGAGAGAAAATAAACTTAGATAGTATGATCATGTTATGAGGAGAGAGGAATCGTAAGCTGTAAAAACAGTTATAGAAATGAATGTTGAAGGAAGAAGAGGTAGAGGAAGACCAAAAAAGAGATGGAGGGATGCTATTGAATGCGATATGAGGACAGCAGATGTGAGCGTAAATGATGTGGGAGATCGTGTTAAGTGGAAGTTTGGAATAAGGGTGGCCGACTCCAATTAGTTGGGTTTAAGACGAGGTAGAAGAAGAAGAAGACTTTTAATTATTAAATAATATATATAAACTAATCTGTCGATGTAGTAACAACTGATAACTTAAAACAAATTAATTTTGTTTATAATATTAAAAAAAAAAAAAACGATGGCACAGTGGGGTCACGACACAGTTCGGACGTAGCATAGTTGGAACAAGTATAGATGATATCTTACAGTAATTAAAACCACTATCATAAGAAACGCTTCCATAAAAATCTGTAGATAGCATTTAATTTTAAGAAATTGATAGATTATTTCAAAAGCAACAATAACTCTTATTCCCTTAATTTTATCCCTATTATTATTTGATTTATAAATATTATATATGAATAAATAACAATTTTAGTAATTAAATTTAGTATGAAATTTATATTCAATAATTTAATATTGTAATTTTTACGGAGATATTATAAAAATAATAAAGTAGTAGTATATTTCTTTACTTTTGAGTTTGACGCAATACTTTTCAATAAAAAAATGTTTGTTACTTATAATAAAGTTCTAAGTTGTATACACTGGACTACAAGGAACTTTCATCAGAAACAAAAATGTACTTTTCTAAATCAACTTTTCTCGATGTTTTCAAATATGCAATTACACTTCTTCTATTACTTCTAAGTTTTAATATAATTACTTATTATTAAAAAATAAGTATTTAAATATAAAAAAAAATTATTAAGAACAAAAAAAAATTGTTTTCAATTAATATTGATTTTGATTATTAATATGTTAAAAATAAGGTAAATGACATATTTAACCTAATATTTTAATCCTTTAAAGTTGATTGTTGTGAAAGTTTATAGTTAAAAAAAAATTATTACCATGACTTTTAACTCAATTTGCAAGTTTGAAAATGACATCATTAAATAGGAAATTTTATGAGAATTAAAAAAATTGTATCGTTTGGATTAATATGCAGTCAAGAAATTTTAAAATAACTATTTATAGTATATTTATTAGAAAATCTCAATATTTTTTTGCATTTTTATTGTAATAAATAACTTAAATATAAATAATAGTATTATTTCCTAGTAACTTTTGGTGTTAAAAAAGATTCTACAATTGAAATATTCAGAACTTAATTAATTTTAATGATTTACTTTAACTAAATGAACCAATCAAAACAAATTTGTTAAAAAGATTTACTCAATTGAGCGTATTATAAAATTTGATTATAATTTTTAAAATTCATTGTTAATTCAGAAGAAACTAACAATCATTTATTTTAGAAATTATTTATATCACGTTAACAAAAAATTTGGAATATTATAATCTAATTGTAGCGCACACAAATAGAGTAAAGTATTATGAAATTACAAAATAAAATAATTTAATTTTGTAGTTGAAACCTATCATATCAAACATAATTTGTCAATTAATACTTTTAAAACATTAGAAATGAATGATTTTAATTGTCTGAATAAGAAATTTCTTCTCGCAACGGGTGACTACAGTGATGGGATCCTTGATCTTTATTGAAGTTATTGGATCTAAATGAGATTAAAATCAAAGGAGTTTTGTCCTAACTTAAAAAGCATCAAGAAAAAAATACAAAAAATCTTTTGCCATACGCGGGTTGGAATTTTGTAACCCAAGCGAGTCAGATACAAGGTTTACTGACTCGACAACCGTACGTCACTTCCGTCGATTGAAAAAGTGGCAATTAAATCTAGTTCAAATTTCAAAGCTATTTTTATGACTTAAAAAAAGTTTAAATAAGGTTAACTTTCTATGCTATATCAATTTGATTTATATAATATTTATGAAATTCAGTGTACTCCCCTTATCAGGTATTTTAAAATAAAATAAAATACTAAAACCCAGATTTTTAACACAAAAACAGCATATTTTTGATTACGGTAGTCATTTTTACCATGAAGACAAATCCAGAGATCAATATTTTTTTTCAAATTAAAGTATATTACATAAGCTTTAATTTAAAATAAATATAAAAATGTCAGTATTTCTGGAACACTTTCAAAAATTAAATTGAAAATGTCCTAGTTTCAATACGCATGTTTAAAGTTTTGACCTTCCTTGTTAAAGGGGTATGATCCGATTTACAAAAAAAGTGTGTCAGATGAAAGGGGTATATAAAAATTTATTATAAAAAATAATAATATTGATCTATACATTTTAGGTATCTATATAAAAAAAATTATATTGATTGGGTCATTTTTAAAAGAGTTATGACAATTTTTGAGGGTAATATCTTCGACTAAATACGATTTGTGATCTTTTGACATATTGTTCATCAAAATCGGTCCAGCGAGAGCTGAGATTGAGCGTTCACAGACACAAAAAAATAAAAATAAAAAAATAAGACATCATAGTAAATTTAATATCTTCTTAGCTTCTCATCGAAGCTAAAGGAAATGAATAGTATTGTTATTTTTTTAGAAAACTTTGATTTATTAAATAAAAAATGTTGAAATGATATGTAACTTTAAGATAGTTGAACACGAGGTAGGTGAAATGAGGAGGTCAGTGACAATAGGTGATTAGGTGAGGTGGAGAATTTTAAGTATTTAGGATCAGTTGTGCAAAAGAGTGGTGGTATTGACGAAGATATAACACGCAGAATTAAGTGCGGGTAGTTGAAATGGAGAGAAACGTCTGGCGTTTTATGCGATAAAATAATTCCTATGAGGCTGAAAGGTAAATTCTACAAGACTGTACGAAGCCAGCTATGATGTATGGTTCAAAGTGTTGGGCGGTTGACAAGTAAGTAGAGCAGAGAATGAGTGTAGCAGAGATGAGAATGCTTAGATGGATGAGTGGAGTGACTAGAAAAGATAGGATAAGGAACGAGTATATAAGAGGGAATATAGATGTAGCGTCAATCATGGATAAGATGAGAGGAAATAAACTTAGATGATTTGGTCATGTTATGAGGAGAGAGAAATCGGAACCTGTAAGTACAATTATGGAAATTCATGTTGAAGGAAGATCAGGTTGACTAGACCAAAAAAAAGATGCAGGGATATTATTGAATGCGATATGAGGACGGCTGATGTGAGTGTAGATGATGTGGGATATCGTATTAAGTGGAAGTTTAGGATAAGAGTGGTTGACCCTAAGTAGTTGGGATTAAGACGAAGAAAAAGAAGAAGATTTATATTTTATGTTAGTTAGATTTATGTAAGTTTTATAAAAATTGTTGGACTTATTACTATGGCAAACTCTTATAAAGTATTTTAAAATAAACTACAAAAAAATAAAATTTGAATACAAAAATATCATGTTTCTCAACTACTGCAGTAATTTGCATAAAGAGGATAGGTCGCCGTAACAATTTTTTTTTTTAAATTTATAGTACATAACATAAGCTTTAATTTGATTTATGTTTAAATGATACAATATTTCCATGACTCTTGTAAAAGTTAAGTTGAGTTTTATGAAAAAGATACTATTTTGAATCTTATCTTGTGAGCAGGTAAAGGGTTAGATTTTGAAAAACATTTTAATAAAAAGGAATTATTTAAAGTGTAAATAATAAAAATAATTATTTTGATTTGTTCATTTTTCAATAAGTTATGGCAAATTTTAGGAAAAAGAAGTTAAAAAATTTACCGATTTTAAAAATCGTAATTTTTATGGGGAACGAGAACTTTGATAAAAGGGATTTTTTTTTAATTTTTGGGAGTAATGTCTTTAACTATATACGATTTGTGATATTTTGACGTATCGTTGAAAAAAATCATTTTAAAAAAAGTTATGGCAGTTTTAAGTAAAAAAAATGACAAAAATGTCGAAAATTAACGATTTTTAAATTTGATTCACCTTTAAAATGATTCACATTTTATTGTAATTCACAAAATAATTTTTTTTGAGATTTCCCCCATTTACGAGGAACGAGTGAAATATTTTTAATTTCTAAGGGTAATGTCTTCAACTAAATACGATTTGTGATCTATTGACGTATTGTTGAGAAAAACGGTTTAAGACTCTAAGACGAACACGTCGCATTCATCGTCTGGTTCTCGCGAGCTCCATTAATTTAACATCGCAGAATAATGTTGTAAAACAAAAATAAGAAAGGGAAAAGGGGGGGGATTTAGGATTGAAATGAATGTGGAAATACGCGGGATCTGCTCTTCACTCGGGCGTATGGATCGAGGGTCTACCGTTGTAAAATAAAGCATGCAGGTTGAGTTCAAATAGTGTTACCTGAATATTTATGATATCCTTAATGCCGAAGACAGGATTTATGTAATAGTAATTTTAACACAAAACAAGTTGATGTCAATGATATAATTATTGTCACTTATTACACAAAAGTGATTCATATGGTAAAAGATATAGTACATGAAACTGAAATAAAATATTTGTACACACTGATTCAAATATTGTCAATATTATATAAACAATACAGAGAAAAAATGCGGAGTTTACTTATAAAATTGGACGTGTTCGTTCCGGAGTACGATAGAAACAGGCCGTGTCAGACGAGCCCATGGAGTCCTTTGGTGTCCTTCCAAAGTCCCCTTCCAGACACGTACATGACCATCGGCCTTACATTTATTTAGATTCTTTGTTGCTATTTTGCTGACATTGTAGAAGGATTTTGTAAAACTACGGGGTTGTACATGTTGGGAAGGAACGGATGTGTGTGCATGGCGTGATTGTGTGAGTTGTGTGTGTATCTGCAGTCAGTGATAGAAAGTGTTGATTGTGTTTTGTAATTTATTGGTGTGTGGGTAGAAAATGAAAGAATAACAGAAAAACATTTTGTTCGGTTGTGTGAAGGGCCTATTACAACAATAATTATAAATATATTAATCAATATATAAGCTTGTGTTTATTAACTAAGAACAATATCTCTCCGTAGCCTTTACGTGATGTAATTATCTTCTAATTATTACAATTATTTTATATAATCATATGTGAAGATATATTAATTATATTATTTTATCATCAACAACTATCTGGCTTTGCGTTTTTTTATCATTATTCTACACGCCTAAAGGACAATTAAAAGGTCAAGTAAGAACATTCAAACTTAGTTTGCAAATTAATATTAACAAACATAGACCTTCGAACAACACACTTCAAATAAAATAACAAGTATAGTTCCTTATATTTGATACCCCTTTCTCATTACCATATTTTTTTGATTTACGACATATTATCTCTTATTTATTTTAAATGGTACAAATTTATGATTACCTTGTGTAAGCATATATATTTTATAAATGTTTATTTTTAATAAATACTATATTATATTCCGACACTGTTTGTCAACCTGAATTTTTTTAACCCTTAAGCAGGCGCGTGGGGGTCTAGCATATCCCCACATAAATAAAAACGGATGTATTATATTGCATAATAGGTGTACATAGATATAAATTTAGAAGATGGTTTTTATTGTAATATTGAATAGATTTTCATAAATAAATACCTTCGAAAAAAAAAATGTATGACTTAAAATATCAATCAAAGTTGAAATGGATCATATTGACCCCCACGCGACTATGAACGTTATAATTTTTTTTTGGACTTGTATTTTTTTTCAAAATATCGTTTTATCGTAAATGCAATGTTATAATCGATATAATATTGTGGAATTGGGATTATGTGAATCTGCCACCGTCTGTGCAATTAAGTTTAAAAATAAATAATCTATTGAGAATTTCCACTACTCGATGATACGGAACAAATACGAACTAAACATGTAATAAATACATCCCGTCGCAATGTGGAATACATTGATTATCGGTGCCTCATTTACAATTGCCACTATTCACATTTACCCCTCCTGACACTACTCGTATTATAATAATTAAATTGTATTGTAATATTAATAATAAGAAAATTCAATTCAGAAAAATGATTGTGTAAATGTAAATACACATAAAACTAGTAAATATAAGCCATGTTTGAGCTCAAAGAAATACAAGAAAAATTAATCAAAATACATTTTGTAATAGTAAAAGCTTTTATTTACCGTCTAAAAAATAAGATATTGCAGTTAAAATAATTTTTTTACAAACCAAAATTTTTTAATAAAATTTTGAAAATTAAGTTTTTTTTTTTTTTGTAATATAATTTTTAGTATTGCACATAATTTTGTCATTTATTTATTTTTTAATGTTAATTTTTTAATTTTTATCCATATTTATATATCATATGCTAACAAATAATGTCTTTGAATTAAAAAAAACCCAGCACAGGGGGGTCGCGGCACAGTGGTGACGTGGCATAGATGGATCAAGTATAATGATATCTGACAGTGATTAAAATCACTATCATAAAAAACGCTTCGATGCAAATCTTTAGATAGTGTTTAATTTTAAAAAATTGGTGGATTATTCCAAAAGCTTCATAAACTGCTAGTTCCTTATTAATATCCTGATTAAGATAAAGTATGTCGAATGAAAAAGGGATTATTAAAAAATAGTATTTCCCATAAAAAAATTATATTGATCAATACACTTTTCAATAAGTTATAGCATTATAAAGTTAAAAATGTAAAAAATAAAATTGAGAATTTTCACACAATAATAGCATTTGGTAGCCATTTTCACCGTGAAGACAAAATAAAGTCCGAAATTTTTTTTTTACATAATAAAGTAGATTACATTAGCTTTAATTTAATATATATATAAAAGTGTCAGACTTTCCGGAACACTTTCAAAATTTAAGTTGAAAAAGTCAATTTTTTGTGAAAAAGTTGTCATTTTGAATCCCCCCCTGTAGGCAGGTAAAAAGTCAGATTTATAAAAAAAATATACCAAATGATAGGTAAAGACATCATGCATCTACAAAAAAAAGAATTATATTGATCCATACATCTTTCGAGAAGTTATAGCATTATAAAGTTAAAAATATAAAAAAGAATTTTTTTACAAAAATCGTATTTTTTTTATTAAGTTTAATGTCTGTTTTCACCATGAAGATAAAATAAAGTCCGAAATTTTTTTTTACCATTATAAAGTATATTACATTAGCTTTAATTTAAGATATATATAAAAGTGTCAGACCTTCCGGAACACTTTCAAAAGTTTAGTTGAAAAAGTTCTACTTTCCATATGCATTTTTTATATTTAAACCCCCCTCGTATATAGGAAAATGGTCTACTTTCCATATGCATTTTTTATATTTAAACCCCCCTCGTATATAGGAAAATGGTCCCATTTAAAAAAACAGTATGTCGAATGAAAGATGTATATAAATACTACTTCTCATGAAAAATTGTATTGATCCATACACTTTTCAATAAGTTATAGCATAATAAAGTTAAAAATGGAAAATACAAAATCGAAAATTTTCACACAAAAATAGCATTCGGTAGCCATTTTCACCATGAAGATAAGATAAAGTCCGAAATTTTTTTTTTTCATAATAAAGTATATTACATTAGCTTTAATTTAAGATATATATAAAAGTGTCAGACCTTCCGGAACATTTTCAAAATTTAAGTTAAAAAAATTAATTTTTTGTGAAAAAGTTGTCATTTTAAATCCCCCCTTGTGGGCAGGTTAAGGGTTAAATTTATGAAAAAAATATACCAAATGAAAGGTAATGATATTATGCATCTATATAAAAAAGAATTATATTGATATGTTCATTTTTGAAAAAGTTATGGCACTTTTAAGTAAAAAAAATTGAAAAAATTTCGAAAATTAGCGATTTTTAAATTTGTAATTTTTTTGGAGGTTTCCCCCATTTACGGGGAACGAGGGAATTTTTTTCAATTTTTAAGGGTAATGTCTTCGACTAGATACGATTTGTGATCTTTTGACGTATCATTGAAAGAAATCGGTTCGGTGAGAGCTGAGAAAAAGTGGTAACAGACACAAAAAAAAAAAAAAAACACATCTTAGTAAAACCAATATCTTCTCAGCTTCGCATCGAAGCTAAAATGAACATTTTTATCACATATTTTATACTTTTTTAGAAAGGGGGTCTTATAGAACCCCACGCGACAATGAACGTTAAAAATAGGTACGCGCCTGCTTAAGGGTTAAATATATTTTTTATTAAAATTATTTTTTTTGGACATTTGTTATTACTTTCATAATCACAATCAATATTAAACTATGAATCATGCAATTTAAAAAGATTATAATGGAGTTTATTTAAACAAAAAAACATAATAAATTATAATACAAACTAAAAATATTATAAAGAATAAATTCTAAAAAACCCAGCACAGGGGGGTCGCGGCACAGTGGTGACGTGGCATAGTTGGATCAAGTATAATGATATCTGACAGTGATTAAAATCACTAT
>NW_026099574.1:43928571-43930145 GCF_025091365.1 Daktulosphaira vitifoliae
ATGCATCTATATAAAAAAGAATTATATTGATATGTTCATTTTTGAAAAAGTTATGGCACTTTTAAGTAAAAAAAATTGAAAAAATTTTGAAAATTAGCGATTTTTAAATTTGTAATTTTTTTGGAGGTTTCCCCCTTTTACGGGGAACGAGGGAATTTTTTTCAATTTTTAAGGATAATGTCTTCGACTAGATACGATTTGTGATCTTTTGACGTATCATTGAAAGAAATCGGTTCGGTGAGAGCTGAGAAAAAGTGGTAACAGACACAAAAAAAAAAAAAAAAAACACATCTTAGTAAAACCAATACCTTCTCAGCTTCGCATCGAAGCTAAAACAAAAGTATAATTTATATTTTGACAGTGTATTGCGTTAAATTATCTATTTATTATTAACTTAAAATACCTGTTTTTTTGTGAATTTCGTTCTAGTTTTTTTCTCGTTTAATTATAAATATATTTTGATAAATAATTATTCAAATATATTTGCAATATGAACAATGTATACAATATTATCATAATTTATTAAGAATTATTTGAATATACATAATCTCGAAAAACTCCTATTTTATGTGTTCTTGATAATTTATATGACTAATGTTATTTTGTACAATTTTACTAATATTATTAAATAGAATTTTAATTTTAAGAATAACAATCTATTTGGGTCATTATTTTTAAGTTTTGGATTGAGTAGTTAATTATCCATTGTCACAACTAAATAGAATAAAACTTTTAACTCGTAACGTTAATCATTTTCATCGTGCTTAAAAAAATAATTAAAAAATTGCACGGAAAAAAATATGGTTAAAATAACTGTATAGTTTCGATAACAACTTTTGAATCAGTTATTTACTCAATCTAACCAGAAATTATTAGCAATTTTAAGTAATGACTGGAGGAGTGGGAATTGCTATTTTTATCACTAGTCATTTTCCAGCTGTACTCATCTTCATAATAATAACTGTATTACTCAATAGTAATCACAAATTAATAATAATTTCAATGTATATAAGTGTGCCTAGCACGTTTTTGATAATTCGTAAAAATAATTAAATTTTAAATTTGGGGGGGCCGGCCCTGGGCCACATTAAATCTAAGGGGGGCCAGGCCCACCCATGTCTACGTGCCTGCCTTCACGTGCTCAAAGGTGTTGAAAAATGACGAAAAAAGGTAGAAATATAGTATTTTGCTTGTATCTTTTAAAATATTAATATGACGGAAAAAACTATAGAATTAATTTTGTAGGAAAACATATTAGCAAAATAAAAGGTTCTTACAATATCTCTCTAAATATTGAGAGTACAATAAAATTAAATGACATGATCAAAAATAAACTACGACTTAGTAATAAAAAAATAAGAATAAATTTAAAAAAAATTGTCATTTTTAAGTTTAAAATTTTTTAATTTTCACAGCCTATTACATTTAGAAAATAGATAGCCAGGGTAATTATTATTAAATTTAAATTAAATACATAAACTTAAATTTTATGCATTGAGAAAAGACAACCCAACGGATTATGGAGTCGCCACCCTCATGGCTCTCTTGTAGTAAGGTGTGTCGAGTCGGTAGCG
>NW_026099574.1:43930256-44011673 GCF_025091365.1 Daktulosphaira vitifoliae
AAAAAAAAAAAAAAGAAGATTTAATTTAATAATATAAATTAAGATAAATTAAAGCCTATTATTGAATAATATATATATATTTACCAAAATGTTCATTTTATATATGAATTTTAAATATTATAACCAAAAGTGTTGTTGTAGACCATAATTCGCTGATATCTTGTAAATAAAGCAAAATATATTTTTTTGATGTCACCTGTAGTAGACACACAATAGTATGTCAAAGACTGTTACCTTAAAACTAGGGAGAATATAATAAATATGAATAATATCAACAATGTTTGGTAGAGAAAGCCTTTAACAAAGACCTATTGGACCAGTTGTCACAAACAACGTTAATTATGTTATATCATGTGACAGCTAATCTCTAGCGTCTTTGCTTTACTCACCCCTTGCTCGATCAAAAGGCAAATCGATAGCCTTTTGTCAATTGCCATTCTATTATGTATATATATATATAGTTTTTTATAACTTCTTAAGGTATATTAAAATATAAAATTATGTTGAAATACCAGGCTATAATTCAATATACAGTTAAAATTATTTGTTCAGTTGGGATATATTGTTCATATGTGCATAAATCAGTGTCAAATATCTAATAGTACAATTTTTAGTAATTACATCAGTTATCGTTTAAAAGTCATTATCATGAGAAAATTATTCATATAAATCAGAACATTTTTCTTAGGACTACCCCTTCAGTTTTTATCAAGTTGTTAGCTTTTTTTTTTAAAATTTCTACGCATAAATTAAAACAACTGATCCGTTTATAAATGCGCATGCTTAATAATCACTTCAATTTATTTAAATAATTATACGAAAAATCCTAAAAACTTTTAACAACTAGAATTTATTTATATTTAATTTTAAATTTATATGTAAAATAATAAGAAATTATTTAACCAAAAAAAAAATGGTTTCCGTTACTGAAATCAAAACGGTTTGACTTCATGCAAAACATTAGGTGTTGTTTTAAATTTAGCCAAAGTTCATAAACAACATAATAAATCTCGTTTAATTATTTTAAAAATATAGTTTCCATTATAAAATAAATGTTTAGATTCATCATTAACTAACTGAAAAAAAAATACGAGTAATTGTTCATTAAAGTTTGAGGCCATATAGCAATTTATAAAAACTCAGAGTACTATTTACCTGATAATTTAACATCAAAAAAATAAAAAATATCTTAAGTTTAACAGAAGAAATATGCTTATGAATTAGAACCTAAAAAAAGTAACAGTTGTGAAGCTGGGGCTCCAGGGTGAAGCCCTGGAGACAATGCTTCCGGGTGTGTAATACTCCGTTGGCTGTGGTTCACGAAACTTCTTGTAATCTTGTATCTTCTTGCGTTCTTAAATTGTTGTTTTTTTGTGTAATTAGTTGTGGTATTCGTTTTAATTGATAGTGGTGATATTCATAGTATATATTATAATTGCCTCCTACGGCTTATTCTGTTGTTCTCGAAGTTCGTTACCACTACAAGATTTTTGCTTTTATTTACATTTCATAGGGTAAATTTATATGTTAATGTTAGGTTACAAAGTTAGACTTATTTTTAAATTTTTTATGTGTTTAAATTTATTTTACAATCAAAACTAATTTAAGTTAACCTCCTAATTTATAGAATAAAAACGTTGCTAAAAATTCTACAAATGTACAATTTGCTATCTCACTTTTAACTAGACAATGCATAACAACTTATATAAAAATTGTGATAACGGCACTATTTTATAGTTATTATACAATATAAAAATATTCATGTATTTAAATAATACTTATTATATCTAGTCTACTAGTCCAACTGTACAGAACGTAAAAATCAGATTCGGGTTTCTATACGCGGAATAAAAAATAAGCAATTAGTCTATGACAAAAAGTTGTAAATTGATGTAGCTAATCTTGCGCTTAGTAGTCAATGACAGTTAGATTAAATATATATTATCTAGTAATATGTTATTACGTTATAATTTAATGTGTACTGAAATAATAAAAATGAAAGTTATTAGACAGTTTGCCGTGAAAACGGCAGTTTTGTTTAAAGTTGTTAAGTGGATCATCATTAATGTGTCTGGGTACCGACCTTTTTTCAGGGGTCGAATATAGGCAATTTTGCGGTTTTTACATGTTACGCAGTGTCGTTGTGTGAGAAATAAATGATTATTAGTGTGAGTGTCCATTATTGGGAGTATTTTCGTCGTGTTATAGTCGATAACAAAACCGGTTGTGTACCTGCCTTACTTTTTGATGCAATACGATTATGTTGATAACGACACACGTTTATTTTATGTAGTATAAAAACTATAGTTTAGCACCAGCCTCACTGTAAATACTAATAGACGTGTCATGATTTCACAAATTTTAATTGATTATAAAAATAATTAAACTATTTATTTTCGACGATTAAGAAAAACTAAATATTTACAGAAAACAAGTTAAATCATATGAGATCCACATCGATTATTTTGAAGTTATAAAACTATAAAAAAACTAATTTTAATTATAAGAATTCAATTTACAAAATTACATTATTTACACACTAAAATATTTAAGTTTTATAAGCCTGTTCTTATGGGAAGTCCTTTATCATTCACTTATCCATTTTCAATAGCAAACTTAGTTTCTTCTTTCCCCGCTAATTCTATCGAATCCCATGCAGTTTTTTCAGTTTGCTTAGCAATATAATCATGATATTTTTGATACGTCTTATTACTCATACATGGCATATTTAGTACAGCAGAAAAGAGTTCTAAATTTGTAAACCCCTGACCAATATTCAAAGTAGCAGTAACAACTACAATATTTATACTAAGAGAATCATTTAATTTGGGATATTCTGAATAAATAATTTCTTTTTTTTTTGCAAAAATTATATTCAAAGTGAAATTCTGAAAAAAAACCACTTTGAGCTACAGTTTTAAATACAAGATTTGAAAAATTACAAGCAAATAACTCGTGTTTAATTGATTTCAAACTATTAAAAAATATTCAATATTTATTATTCTACGACTGTTTAAATTATACCTAAAATAGTTAAGTATGTGTATTAATTTCATTGTAAAATAATACTATAAAAAATAAACCAACTCTTTTTGAATAATTGGTTAACTTCTGAAGAAATTTTTTTACAAGTATCAAGAGTTTATGCACTGGGTGACAATGGTAAAAAATCATAAAAACTATCATCTCCAATTTTTCTAAAGAAAAAAAAAATGTTTGTTTCTAATAAATTATATTTATAATTCAGATATGTTTTCAGAATTCTTATCGCATCTGAGTTTCGTCATACTGATGGAACAAAAACGGGTTGTTTTTGACTAAAAAGCGGTCGGTACCCAAACGCCTTAACATTATTATTTTCTATAAACTTTTATAAAATTGTTCTATTTTGTATTATCAGTATGTAATTAACATCTGCTACCATAGTTTCGAATGTTTTTAATTCAAAACAAATACTTTCATTACTTTAAAGTGTTTTTATATAATAGATTTGAAACTGAATACCATAAATCTTAAAAGGATAAAAAATACAATGAGCTTAAAAAGAAGTAACAGTTGTTCTGACATAACTGGTAATGCGACATTACAGTGCTTGGCTAGTGGCACTAACTATCCTATTGGAGAGACTGAGGTAGATTTTTTCTTTAGGAAATAAAATCAATTTAAGTGTTAAGATGAACTTATTAAAAATACATATATTTTTATATGAAAATAATATCTATATTAACTTTAAGCCATCTTAACTTTGTTTTATATTTTACAATATACTTCATTTTTCTTTAAAATGGTTAAATTGATATATTATGACTCTTCAGTTTGTTATTGGACGTTCTCCTGCCTGTTCACTTGTAATTGAAGAAAAATCTATTTCAAGACAACATTGTTTTATAAATAAATCCAATGGCCAATATTTTATTTCTCACAATGTAAGACTTAAAATTTTTATTGCATGTTTATATTAATTTAGCTATCAAAGAGAGTAATTAATTCTAAGTTGATCAACAATATCTGTACTACAGGGAACAGATAATGAAACTTATGTAAATTGTGTGCAAATTTCTAATGACCAAAATGATTTACAAGTTTTAAATCATGGAGATGTCATTTCCTTTGTAGATGGGAATGGAAATATTAATTATCTGTACAGATTTATTTCACAAACATGTACAAATAAAAAATTGAAGTAAGATTATTCTTAAGACATCATGTGTGTAAGTAATTTGTAGAATATGGATAAACAATACACTAATATAATCAAATATATTATTCATTTTATTAAACGCCATCAAATAAATTGATTAATATAAACACTATGTATAAATTAAAAATATCTGAAAAATATTATTTTAATTCATTCTTTTAATACATGTCAGTTATTTTTATTATAAACTTTCTAATCGGTTAATATGATAACTACAAAGAGTATGAACAATATTTGTTTATAAAACTTTAAATATAGATTTTGCATTGACTCGGCACCGCCCGTAGCTCGAGGCTGGCGCTCACCCGTGTCTCTCGCAATATTAGCCGTCCAGCTATTAATATGACAATCGGTTGTCTCCCCGCCCTCGACACCGAGATAAGGTCGCCTCCGACGAATATGGATAACTGATATTGCGTTCTGTTTCGGTTCCAACGTTGACCTTAACTGGTTTGCCTTTTTCTTGTGTGCTGTTTGTGTTTCCGTGTTTTTTTTTTGGATTGCGGCGAGTGTGCTCATTACCGATATTACCGACGACAAAAGGGTAGTTACCCATTGTTACATTCGTATAACAGTGTTCGAATTTAGGAAAATATCTAATATTATAAGAATCAAATATTGTCTTCCGACGTTGTTTCTTTGTTTTTACTGTTGTGCTTGTGTAAATATATATATACACATAGACATAAATATATAATATATATATATACCTCGAGTGCCGTACCATTTGGATACGCGTTAACTGGCTGACCGAAGAGGAATCTCAACCGGCCGAGAGAAGTTAAGGTAAGAGGCTTTGAGCCGATTCAGTTTTATTTCTAATTATATTAGATTTTAGTTTTAACGATGAAGTCTCCTTTACAAATTTGATAGTTCATATAGTTATTTGAACGGATTTCACTGGTGACAGCAGTGAATTTTTACCTGGGTTATTCACAGTTACACGTTAGAGGGATTAGATTGTTAGCCTGGTCCCTGGGAAAATTTTCTTTTATAAAAATAAAGTCAGAGCAGTTTATCTAATATAATCCGCAGCAAGTATTGTCGTCTAAGGCCCGTTTCACACTAGCACGTATATTCTTGTACGCGCAGCGTTTTTTTTTTGTTTTGTTTCACACTATACCGCGTTTTTGCTATAGCGATTTCTATTTATTTTCAAAATGAATGTGCATCAGATAAGATGTGTGTTGGCTTTTGTGGCCTACAGGCACATTTTAAAAAAGAATACTTCAAAAATAAAAAAAAATAGGCGATTTTGGGTTCACCCGATGCTGGTTCAAAGACCTCTTAATGGTGCTTTTGCAACCCTTTTTTCTGAATTAAGAGACAACGAAGAGAAATGTTTTGATTATTTCAGAATGTCGTTAAAATCTTTTGATGAACTATTTTCAAAGTTAGAAAAGGGGCTAACCGTAAATAGTAACTTTCGCGTACCTATTTCTCCGATAGAAAGGTGTGCATAACATTAAGGTAAGTAATAAATATTACTTAAAATAAATTATTTAAGGAGCTAATTTTATAATAACTACATAATAATTATCAATAAAATGACGTGGAATTGATGTTTTTTCTATAGGAAAATATTAAGGGTTTAATAAAAGTAATTTTTTTTACTTAAAAAAAATTAATTAAATTGACAATTCACATTTTGAAATTTTTATTATTAAAACACGATATATGGCGAGTAAAATCTAACAGTATTTGTAATTACTCAGAAATCATACTAATGTTTTTTAAATAAATACTGACTTAATATTTTAATTAGCTCATATTTATAGATACTTAGCATCGGGTAATTCATTCACAGACCTTCATTACTCCTATAGAATGGGAATATCTACTATTAGTAAAATAGTAGAAGATGTATGCAGCGAATTATGGGGACTTAAATCTTAAATTATGCCTTTGCCGGATCAGAAAAAATGTAAAGAAATTGCTTTGGGTATTGAAAACGATGCTAACTTTGTAAATTGCATCGGCGCTTTGGACGGAAAACATATTCGCTTAATCAAACCAATCCAGAGTGGATCAGATTTTTATAATTACAAACATTACTATTCAATAGTTCTTATGGCTATTTGTGATGCAAATTATTGTTTTACTTTTATTGATGTGGGAGCTCAAGGAAAGTTTTGTGATTCAACAGTCTTTAAAAAAACAAAATTTTACAAAAAACTAGAAGATAAAGAACTTTTTGTACCACCACCGAAACCCTTACCTTGCCAATCAAATCCATTACCGTTTGTAATAGTTGCTGATGAGGCTTTTGGTGTATCTCAAAGCATACTTAGACCATATGCACGAAGCAATTTGAATTACAAAAAAAAAGTATTCAACTATCGCTTGTCTCGAGCAAGAAGATATATAGAATCAACTTTTGGAATACTTTCTAACAAATGGCGAATTTTCCATAGATCGATGAACACAAGCGTAGAACTTTCTATAAAAATTGTTAAAGCCTGTTGTATATTGCATAATTTTGTCAGGAACAGAGATGGATTTAGATTTGAAGACACATTAAGTATTAATGGTTTTGAAAGTCTTAATGACTCAATTGATGTTTATAATAGATCAGGTAATATATTAAGGGACCAGTTTGCCAATTACTTTATAAGCGAAGCTGGTAAAGTAGAATGGCAAGATAGAATGATTCATTAATTCGATATAAGTATGTGCTCAATAAGTTTATGTTAAATGTCTTCTTAGTACTACTAGTAATGGTCTTTGATTTTTATTCTTTTGGTAAAAAGTTTTTGCCACAAGAATTATTTTTACTAAAAAATAACATTTTTGTATAATTAACATTTATTAAAATTGTTCTTAGTATAAACATACAAATAAAAAATTTTAAAAGTAATATTTTATACATTTTTATGCTATTCATTGTTGGGGAACCTTCCATTTTTCATATGTTTAACACTGGAAACGAACAAAATAACTAACAAAATAAAAATTATAAAAAATAACAAGAATAACGAAAATAACTTTTCATTGATTAATGCCCTTTTTTATTTATTCAGCATTTAACTTATAAGTTAAAAATCAAATAAAAAATTTGATAAATAAAAACAATAATTTTTTTAAACACAATTGTGTTTAATTTATTTCATTTGTTGATTGGTGGCTTGATTGAGGTGGCTATTGGCCTCCTTCTGCTGGAGTTCCTAACGACTGGTAACTTTGATAGCTATTTACTTCAGGAGGAGTAGAAGAAGACGTAGAGAGAATAGATGACGTGTTATGATTCCATGGACCATAGTTAACTGGATATTGTTGAGAAAAAAAGTCGTAAGGTTCTTTGTATGGAGCTCTTACATTACTTGTATTTTTTATTGTCATCATAAGGCTNATGTATTTTTAATTGTCATCATAAGGCTTAAGACTTGACTTCTAAATAATAGTTTTTGGTCATTATTAAATAACAACACATTGTGCTACTTCTCTAAAGGTTGCTGCTCTAATATCCCTGTCCTTATATCTTTCATCCCTTGAATTCCATAAATTTGGCCTTAATTGAACTTCATTTATTAAAATTTCAGTGTCTATAATGAGAGTCATTTTTCGAGAACTTGCTAGGGATAGAAGTCATGACAAAATGACGAAAAAANGTAGAAGTCATGGCAAAATGACAAAAAAATACAAGACGTGTACATCGTACGCATCAGTGTGACACATGTTCATTCATATCAATGTTTGGTCAGCGCGCATATCATACGCGCTAGTTTGAAACGGGCCTAAAAGTGTTGGTTACAGTTTGTTATAAAGACCTTATTGATATGGACAAGAAGTGAATTTCCGGCCGATAGTTACAGTCTTTTGGTAGATAAAAATAGTATATTTTCGTCTGACCTTGTCAAAGCGGCCGATTCCCAGGTAACCGTTATTATTATTGTTCACTCGCTGCCATATCATATACGCCAGCCCCGTACCATCTTATCGCGGTACTTCATTACAACAAAAGCAATAATAATAACGCTTGTTTTCTACTGCAGTAGCAAATTTGACCGTAAACGGAGATATTGTTTATCTCCGCTATTAACGTAAAATACATTTGATTATTAAGGTTTGTAAATAAACATATAATATTCACGGTCAATATGTCGGGGAAATCATTAGCACAAATGTGAATTGCGCTGAATTACGTCGCGAATGCGCTTTCAGACGGCTACCATGCTACGCGACGAAACCCAACATGCTAATTGTGCTAGAGGAAAACATACGTAGCGAAGGGAGGAATCCAGCTACCGAAATTTTACCGCCCCGTACGCCGGTCGATAGCGAAATTCCGGTCCGCGAACCCGAAGTGAGGGTTTTAGACAACTCCACGGACCGTGTCAGCGAACTATCAGCGGCCCGGCGTAGCACCTTTACCGGAGGACACATCCGGTGAACCTCGCGCTACGCACATCAGACGACGAATCCGATGTCGAACGACCGGGGGAAATTACGCGCGCGAGCGGTCAACTAGGCGCGCCGTACGTCGAGGACGTGTACGTTGCCCGCTCGATAGCGCACGCGGCAGAACAAGTCTGGGCGATCCGACAGAACATTGGCGACATTTCGAATAACGCGCGGATCTATAACTGAACTAGAAAGGTCGCTGTCGCGTATGTCAATGGAACAGCGACAGATTTCAAACATGTTGGAGCGAATCAGTCAAAATATGCTGCCGTCCCCACATGTTGCTGCACAACCGACTATTCGTCAAGCTAACGTAGAGCGAAATGATAGTCGACGAACGGACGCGCATCGCGTTACATTCGGTGCATCGGGAGCGACGGACCCGACGCGACACTACACGAGCGCCTCGCGGACGTCGAAGCGCAAGAAGCCCGCAACATGAGGAGACGGTCGTACGGACAAGCGTCGCTACCACGGATGTGTAGTACGGGTTGGCAAGACGAACATTATACGCGCACTCATACATATGAGAACGAGTCGACCGATTTTTCGTTTACGCGCCAACCACGGGAGGGGCAATTCAACACAACCGACGGTCGTCGGTCTTTCAATGATTTGTTGCCTAATGTAATGAATCAAAATAGAAGTTTCGAAATCATTCGAGAAACTTCTAGAATAATCTTTACACAAATAATTATCAATTTTAAATACTTTTTTTGACCGACTATTATTTTATTACTTTTTAGCAAATACATCGTTCATTTGGAGCGATGTTTACATTAATGTCCATCTTTTTAATTACCATAAGCGTATCTGTGGCGCCGAACAGACGGCAAGATTAAATAGTCACCAGTGGTGGACATACTTTAGTATGTCGAAGACCGTTACCTTAAAACTAGAGAAAATGATTTAAAGGAAAAAAAAAATAAGATACACGTGAATATTGAAGATATTCACGCAATAAAAAGATTTTTGTTGATTAAGAAAATTAATGGGACTTTATTAAACTAATACAATTAAGTTAATAGTGGACATAACCCGAAGGCAAAAACCACTCTGCAAAGAAAGGGACAAAAGAGAAAAAGAAAAAAAAAAATTATTAAGACAAAAAAAAATTAACCTATAACTTTTAAATATCACATGAAGTGTCTTCCGCGTCGGAACAAGTCCGTGTACTCCGGACGCGGCGGATAATTTTTGTAATCTGGCCGGCCGGACCGTACTTGGGCATTGCGGGAATAATATATATATATATATATATATATATATTAAATATACATGACACACCACTGACCAATAACCTTATAAACAGCAATGCTAAAATTATTTATAGCTCATAAAAAATAAATTTATAAAAGAAAAAGAGGCTCAATACATTATATTAAATAAATAAAAGAAAAAACAAGAATACGATACCCAGTCCCGGATGGGACTCATCCTAAGATGGGGATCTCGGCCCCGGAAATGGCCGACGCCTTGCTGAATTAGTACATTATTTTTATAACACGAACACGAGAAAAAAAACTATAATTGGCTGCACGCACACAGCAAAACATACCACGACGGTGGTTCAAAGGGAAGAGAGCACGAAAAAAAATTCCTACACACCGGGCGTGACACAACGACGACGAACCCGTTTGGAAGAGGGTATCGGCTTAACGATTTACAAAATATACAACAGATAAAATTATGAACAATATTAGAATTATACAGGTATGGACAGTGGTGGCCAGTGTATGTGTCATATAGGGAACGATTGTTAAACTGATAAAGAATATTGTGTGTATAGCGTTCACCTTGACAGCAACAGTACAGTTTTCTGATTACACGGCCGGATATAACGTACGCGCGCCCATTAGCAAAGCAAAACAGTAATCTATCAATATCATAAAATTCACATTTTGTCACGTTACAATTTATTTAAATTAACTTAAAATATCGACGTCAACAAGGAGCATCACAATTCACCATCTATCTACGAATCCATTTGGACATCAAGGTAAGTGTAGTCTTAAGACATGCACTATATTCATGTAATATTAAGAAATAGGACAGAGTGGGTAAGATGTAGGATTAAGATGATATGAATGAATCTAACACAATCCAAATAACTTATAATCCCTTTCCTACTATCTCTATCTATCTTATCGCTCCCCTTATTTTATTTTTTATTACCTTACCACGACCTACTCACCATACGCGCCTGCTTACCTGAATATTACGGGAGAAACGCTGAGGACCCACGGGAGTTTCTAGACAGAGCGGAGGATCTACTCTGTCAGGGCGGTATACACTCAACCGCGTGGGTGAACATCGTCGTCCCGTTTCTGAACGACAGGGCAGGCGATTGGTGGCGAGCTATTAAATTAAACAATATGCCTTGGGCGGAATTTAGGTCCGAATTACTCGAGGAGTTCGACAATATTGATATCCGGACGGCGCTCGAGACGGACTTAAAAACGACGCGACAGGGCCCCCGACAAACGTTAACCGAGTTTATTATTCATAAATAACGTTTGGCGGCCGCGCGAGTACGTTGTGGTTTACCGGAGCAACAACTTGTGCGACAGTTAACGGGGCGTTTACGGGACGATTACCGCGCTATGATACGGTTAATGCACCCACAGCACTTATCGGAATGGAGGGGACGCCCCGGTGAATTCGGATGTAATCAGGGTATCGGAGTTCGAACACGCTGCCGACACGAACGACCAAAGCGCGAGTCAGGTGTTCGAAATTTTTTCGGGCACGGTGGGGGAGGGGGTATCAGTCGATCCGGCAAGTCCACTAATGGCAGTTAACACTGTCTGTGGGCAAACCGACGTCGCGGTTAAAAACCAGCTGCCCCCCGTTCGAACCGTAAACCACCCGAGTAATGGCCAACGAAAATGCCCGCCTAGAATTACTACTCCAGCGGTCGAGTTATAATTCGAAACTGGCTTCGTCACAGCCCTACTCGACTCACAGGCGCATAAATCGTATGTAAAACCGGTAATTGCTNAGGCGCATAAATCGTATGTAAAAACGGTAATTGCTCATAAATACGGAACTGTTTCTAGAGGACACACTGACGCGGTTAAACTAGTGGACGGACAAATCGCCACGACGAACGGTACCGCTACGTTTACCGCCAAAATCGCGGATTTAGAAGTGCATTTTTCAGCGGTTATTTTAGACGACCTGTATTGCGACGTATTACTTGGCCATGATTTTCTGATTGATCAGAAAGTCGCCTGGGACTACTCAGCAGGAACAATACACTTAGGCACTAAGAAACGTACAACCGCTTGTTGGAAATCAGGCGCACGACACGCGATCCGCAAACCACATCTGACGCAGTTAGATATAACCGGCGACGTTATTAACACAGACGATGTGGAATTACGCAGCGGTTTTTAACGACACGGTGGGTCGCACAAAATTGATCGAACACGACATTCTATTGAAAGACCCGCTCCTATCGCACTAAAACCGTACCCCTACCCCCTACATAAGCAGGAGGTCATTGACGATACAGTAAACGACATGGAGGCGCAAGAGCTAATAGAACCGAGTGTATCGCCGTGGTCAGCACCGATCGTGCTGGCCAAGAAGAAGAACGGGACTTTTCGTTTATGTATAGATTATCGACTTAAAGTCGAGTTATTGGCAATGCTCTTTAAATCAAAAAGCTCGTAAGTTTACGGCATTTAGAACGAGAAGGGGCTTGTTTCAATTTCGTGTACTACCGTTTGGACTCAAAAATTCACCTATGACTTTTGTAAGACTTATGAATTAAGTACTTGAAGGATATCTAGATGATTTTGTCCAAGTTTACTTGGACGATATAATTATTTATTCAAGTAGTTTAGAAAAGCATTTAGAACATTTAGGCAAAGTTCTAGAACGATTAGAGTGACACGGGCTGACATGTCACTACGCCGAAACAATAGCGCCGCTGAAAAATCTACTAAGAAGGGGTACGAAATGGTTGTGGACGGAAGACCATCAAAGGGCTTTAGAACAGGTAAAAAAGGCCCTGTGTGAGTCCCCACGTCTGAGTCCTCCTGACTACGCCAAAACTTTCTGCCTTCAAACCGATGCGAGTGAAATGGGCGTGGGAGCAATACTCTTTCAACGCGGAGATGAACCGGGAGAGAGAAGAATCATATCCTACGCCAGTAAGAAACTTTCAGATATAATACCAATAAAGATTTGATGCACATGCTTTTAGTATCAAGTGATCCAATGAAATTATTTAAAAAAAAAAGTATAAATTAATTTTCTATTGATGTGCGAAATTTATTTGTCAATTCCGAATCGAACGTTGAAGATTAAATAAATAACCTAAACAATTCAATATTAGAAATTGAAATAAATGAAAGCTAATTGTAAATAAAAAATGTACGAATTGATTTAATCTTATTAGCCTTATGCACAGTTATTTTTGTCCGCCGCAAAAAAAATTATATTTTTGAAATCTAGACTAGTTGCTCTATAATACCTATGCATTGTGTTGTATTTATATATGGAACAATCTTTTTGTTCTAACTTATAGTTATAGTAGTTCAATAATAACGCAAAATGTAGTTAATAAAGATATAATCAATCAAAATAAAACATATAAAATATTGATACACTTAAAAACGTATAATTAAATAATACACCAAAATAAAAACTTAATGTCACAAACGTACCAAACGGAAAGAGATTACCTTCGGTACTCCCGAGGTCTTCTCTCTCTCACCTCTTCAATTCATTCTATTTCATCTTATATACTAACATATTTTCTTTTTCTTTTTATAAAATTCATATAGTAATCATTTTCGAAAATGTTTATAAATATTTACTTCCTGATAGTAACAATAATTTGGGAATTACAATTAATCTAAAAATTACAAAAGTGTTCTACTTCTAGGCTTACAAATAATAGACTATATTATATTTTTGTAATAATAGATCAAGAAATTCATAGTTAAACCAAACATTACAAAAATGCTTTGTTTTCAGTTTTACAAAATAATGACCTATATTACAATTGATACTTGGGTAAAATAGGGTAATTTTTAGTATTGTGCTTTTTAGTTTCAAAAACGCCTCAAAAAATGCTCTATTTTATTGAAACGATCATTTCTTAGTCAAAACAAATTTTTTTTAACTTGTTAGAAAACTTTACAACGAAAGACCTTCTTTATGTTGGAATAACCGTCATTTAACCATATCTATACTTCAAACCGCTATAAATAACGACCGGATTAACATGTGACCTTGAAATTTTATATTTTGTCTACGCAATATACTAGAATTGAGTTTTCATAATTATTTTAACATTATGAGTACATTTTAAAATGAGACTTATGAGCGCCTAAAATTCGATTTCAGACCACTGTGCGATCGCGAGCGTACTCTACAATCGGGGGATGAGGGACGGCCGCGCGGCTACCCTCCGTGAAACCCGAAGGGCCCTCGCTACCATGCCGGTGGTCCCGCTATCTGTGCCGGGGGAGGGTGGTGCCTCCTCTCCGCAGCGCCCTGTTACCGCTGGCGCAGTGGTGCAGCGACCGGCGGGCCGACGATCGTCCCGCTCCGACACCGTACACACGGGACGGAGCGGCCGACGTGGCGAGCACGTCTTCCGGGGCGGGCTCGGGCAGCCGACCGCCACCGGCCCACCCGGGCTACAGGAAGCTCACTCCCTCCGACGTATGTCGAAGAGAGCGCATCAACAGGGCTTTCAAGGAGAGGAAAGACCGGGAGAGAGAAGCGGCCAACCGTCCACCAGCTACACCGGCGCCTCCAATGCCCGCGCCAAGGACCCGTCCACCATCACTGTCGGAGATCGTGCGACACTCCTCCACAGCAATAAGCACCACAGCTGGACCGGCCCCCATGGAAGTCGAGGATGCCGTGGACGATTTGGGACGCGCCATGGACGGGTTCCTTGCAGGCTCTCCTTCTCCTCCCCGTTTCCATCGTGAAACCCCTCGTCCCGAGTAGTCGGGCGAGGAGTTTCCTTCTTTTTTTTTCCCCTTCGGTCCTGACGTCATCCATAGGTTACGGATGGCCGGACCGAATAGTCCATTACTTCTTGCCAACGAGACTGAAGGTTTCAGTCTAATATGGTAAGTGTTGAACGCAATATCAATGACCACACACACAAGGAACATGGCGGTAAGTCAACAATTGTTTATTACTTATAACTATTGTGTATGATGCGACAATTTGTCTACAAATATCGTTTCCGACGTTGACCTTAACTGGTTTGCCTTTTTCTTGTTTTTTTTTTTATTGCGGCGAGTGTGCTCATTACCGATATTACCGACGACAAAAGGGTAGTTACCCATTGTTACATACGTATAACAGTGTTCGAATTAAGGAAAATATCTAATATTATAAGAATCAACTATTGTCTTCCGACGTTGTTTCTTTGTTTTTACTGTTGTGTTTGTGTAAATATATATATACACATAGACATAAATATATAATATATATATATACCTCGAGTGCCGTACCATTTGGATACGCGTTAACATTTAATGAATAATATTGTTAAAAAATGAAAAAAATTATTCCTTTTTAAATTTCAACTTTTAAACTATGATTTGCTCATAAAAAATATTTTAAAAAACTTGCATTCATGGTAAAATGCTTTTTTGCCAAATTCAGAATTATACTTAAAATATTTCATTCATATATACACTATTCTTTTAAAATTACTCTGCTTTTTGTGTTAAATTTTTATAAAGTTAGAATTTTTAATTAATTGTATTTATTTTTCAGACGAAATAATGAAGTATATGGTGAAGAAAATGAATCTAGTGATAGTCAATCTGANAAGTATACGGTGAAGAAAATGAATCTAGTGATAGTCAATCTGATGTTGACAATATTGTAAGTTTTAATTCTGTGGATGATCTTTTTTTTTACAATTCATTTCTTTATATGAATACAAAAATTATATATTTATTTTTAATTTTTACTTATGATACGACCCTATTTGGGTACATATCTCATATGCCTATTAACAGTAACCCAACATTTTAATTAGTACATATCACATTAGAAAAAACTAATTAAAGTATAATGGATTCAAATAATAATGTTTATTAATAATAAAATAAAATAAAATAATAATCTATGGATTCAAGATATGTTGAGAATGTCCATCAGGGAGATGACAATGTGCTATAAACATCATGAGAATTATAATTTTTTAAATCACAATTAAATAATAATAATAATAAATAATATTAATTAGATGTTAAACATCCATATGGTAGGTCTCAACTGCTTGTTGTACTACATTTTCACAAACAGTTTTCTGTAAGGATGTGTTTATTAACATTATCATCGGGTCCCTGTGTATATCTATCTGTAATAAGCATGAATGCTGACCAAGTTGTTAAATGTTATTGACTAAACCAAGATTTGTGCACAAAATGTGACCGTATCACTTATTTAAATCCAATTTTTTAATTATTAGTTGATTTATTTTAGCTGGAAAGTGAAAAAGCATCAATAAAGCGTTTTCTAAATGCTAAATTTGATAAATTTAATGAAATAATTAATCAAGCATCAAAAAAAGTTGAGAAATTGAAAAAAACAGTTCTAAAAGTAAATATATTTTAAGTAAAAATAACTTAACCACTGGTTAATACATATTGTATTATTTTCACACAATAATACATTTTTTAATTAACATTTACTATAATTAAAAATATATATATATAGATTGTATTAGTTTTTAAATTAGTTCTAAAATCATGTTTTATAAACCTATATTTTTGTATTAAATCATATTAAAAAAATTTTTTCCGCAGCATAAACTCGCAAATAATGAATTAACAAGAAAGAATTTAGATTACGAAAATACTTTAAAAATACAACAAGGTGATTGTATAAGTATATATATTGTTATTAACTTACTTTATTTAATTTTACACCTGTTTAAGCAAAGTCGCAAGATATTCTTAGTATATAACATGAAATATACTGTGTCTTAATCTGGACTTATTTATCTGTATAAAATATATAAGTGAATAACCTATGAACTCCATTTATTTATTTTTTGGATGGAGTTCACGTAATGGGGTTTAAATTAATTTTGGGCTTATATATTACTATTGTATTAAATTAAACATTAGAAACATTGGTAACAATATCATGTCCATATGGTCATTGATTATTAAGTAATTATCAAAAGCAGTCACATATAAACATACATTTTTGTTTATAAAACATTACATTTTTTATATTATAACAATTATAATTCAAATCTCTAAGAAAAATATAATTTATAATGCATTGTCATGTGTGGTCTTAATTCATTTTTATAAATATTTTAGAAACATCTTCATCACGTTTTAAAAATAAATAAATCCTATTCCTTTTATTAAATATTTTGATAAGAAAAAATATTAATTAAAAAATAAAACACCTATGGATTTAAGACATTTTTGAAAAAATTAATTTATCTTATTTTTCCTAAACTTTCAATTGCATTAAGGCTAACATTAAATTACATTAAAAAGAGGTATTTATCAAATTATTATCATCTGTAATTCTATTTTCTAGATAAAAGTTTTAAGTTAAACTTTGTTAAGTCATTTAATAGCTTCAACATACTTTAATTATTATCTTTTTTTTTTTGAGAAGTTAATTTTTTTGTTTGAATTATTTTTCTAGATCAAATATCAAAAATTGAAGAAACGATCAAAGAAAAGGTTTATAGTGTTCTAGAAAGTGATTTTCAATGTTCAATTTGTAATGAATTAATGGTTAAGGTATTATTTTTACATTTAAATCCATTAATAGTGTGAATATAACACGTCATCATGTTAAAAGTTCTTAGCATATTATGTTACTTTGGTTAAAAAATGCATTATGGAATACTTTTTAATCAATTTTAAGAGTGTTAAATATTATAAAGTGATAGTAGAGATCTGAAAATTTTTTGAACTTTCTAATCCTAGAACTGTAAATAAAATTTCTGAAAAGTAAAGCTAAAATATTTTAACTAAAAAAATCATTTCTGATGAAAATTTATTTTTTATTAGTTGAAAAAGTAAACAAATGTGTTTAAAAATCTATTATAAAATTCATAAAGTAAAATCTAGTAAAGTCATTTAAAATGCTTTTCTTTAGGTAAATGTACATATTTTTATTTTGAACTAACAATTAATATGATTGCTAAACATATGAAGACACAAATTTTCAATTTAAAATTAAATTTGCTTAATCTTCTAAGATAAAATAAGGTTTTACAATTACTTCATTTACTTACATTTACATTACTTTACCATGATGTGTCACATTTTAAAGTAAATTTGTTTGTTTATGAAAATAAAATGCAATTTAGGTAAAATGAAAAATATTACTATGTCATTGTCTATATATTATTATTTTATAATTTAGTAACTTTTTTTATCCAAAATTTAAATAAGTTTTTAAATTTTGTTTTTGATAAATTAGCTTCTAAGAGACTGAAAAAAAAATCACATACTTCATAATTATACCAACAAAATTATTTTATTTTAGAACTTGGGTTTGAAGTTTAAATAAAACATATTTTATCTCAAAATTGTAGTAATACAAAAATAAACAAAAATGTTGTTTGGGGTATTTTATTTGACCAATGTTGGATATTTGGGGATTTGGTCAATTCAGGAGCAACGAGGTTCTATCGGGGTTGTAGAGTCCGAGGGTTTAGAATAGTAAAGACAAGTAGATATAAAAAGATTTTTATTAAGTTCCTCTCATAGAGGTATTAAAAATGACCTAACTGGTAAGTACCTGAAATAATACACTGAGGCAACGAAGAGGCGATGGCCAGCTCACGAATACCATGTAATGTGATTATGTACAAGGTACGAACTAGTCAGTAACAATTAATAAAATTTGAATATAAATATGTGACCTGTTGCTTTATCATTCTTTACTCAGATTATTAATTTTAAATAATTGGGTTAATATAAATTTACTTACTTCTTTTATATATCTTACGTTCAGATTTATATTTTTCCTTTTTAATAAATAAATAAAGTATTGACGCAAAAATAATTGTACTTGATATNGTAAAGTATTGACACAAAAATAATTGTACTTGATAACGCTTTAAAATATACCGACGAAAACACGGGGTTACGGCTAGTTTGTTCAAAATAAATCAGTTAAAAGAATTCTGAATTCCTTATTGAATCCAGATCTTCAAAAAGAAGAGAGAACTGAAGAAGGTCTATTAGAAAATCAGCGCCTTTTTATATTATTTTTAATTACCCCCATCATGGGTTGTTGCCGTCAGCGCTTTTAGTGATTTTCAGTTTATTGTATAAAATTTGAACATAACATGATAATTATTTTAAGAAAAGATTCATAGTATACAATAATCAATTTAACATGTATATACATATGTAATAGCTAGTGTACAAATGTGTATATGTTACGACAGATAAATTAATTATTTGTTTGTATACAATTGGTATTAAATATTGATAAATAGAATATAATTATATTATTAATTAAATATTAAATATTGATAAATGTAAGATGCGTAATGCAGAGCATTGTGCATATTACGACAAAATGTTGGTTCAAAAAAACTTGAATTTTACACATTTATAAATTAGATTAAAAAAATGATTTTGAATATTTCATTATCATTGGGAAATAAATGAAATTTAGTCATAAATTGTGAAAATGAATATTTTATATAAAATTTAATTTGTAAATTTGTTTTTTTTTTTTAGGCGTGTACAATTAATTGCAGCCATACATTTTGCGAAATTTGTTTAAATACTTGGTTGAGAGAAAGTAATGAGTGTCCTCTTTGTCGAACTTCAGTTCAAACCAAAACCCTATGCCTATCTATGGATAATTTTATTACTAATATTTGTAATCTTCTTGGGAACGCAATACAAGAACATCGGGAAAAAATACAACAAGAAAGTAAGTATATTTGAACATTTATTAACTTATATTTATTGTTATAACTATTTTTAGAATTGGCAGTTTATGTCCCACGAGTACCACAAATGGCTCGGAGAGGTCGTAGAAGAAGAGGTATACGTCGAAATATATAACCTGCACATGTGTCAATGAGAAATAGTGCAAAGAATTCATGAAGTAAATTTATTATTATTATTATGAGTATAATGTTCACCAAATCGTTTCCACTGGCACCAACACCGCCAGCGACGACGTTTCCTCCGAACGGTCCAGCATTACCAACATCAATGTCCACCGCGCGAACAATTTCAATCTACACGGTGCCGACTTCTATTGTTACAATTCAGGATAACTCGGCTACGGAACCTGACGTGTTGTGTACGCGATCCATACATACATATGCGTTGTAAGAAATATTTGAAAAAGTGAACGAATTAATACCGTCTCACATTCCATAACCACAATAGTTGTACAGTAAGGTTGTGTGTTTCTTAACTGTAAAATAAAATAAAGTTTCTTTACAATATAAAATTTATGTTACTGTAAATTAAGCTCTATAATGTCATTAAGTAATAGTGAGGTTTGTTATAAATGTAATCTTGGATTTCCCGAACTTGATTATCCTATCAAATGTGATGGCTGCAAATTGTCTCTACATAACAAGTGTTCTGATTTAGCAGTGAGTGAAATTAAATGTCTAACATTAAAAAATCGTAGTTTGAAATTCTTTTGTGTAGCTTGTAATAATGGTTTTAGTGAACTCCCCGAACTGAAATTAATTATTAACCGTTTATTTACTGAAGTAAACGATCTTAAAACTCAAAAAGACATGTTTATACATCAGAAAATTCTGAAGAGTTCATAATCAACGAAATAAGTGAGCGTAACATGAGAGCGTCAAATTTAATTCTATACAATGTGCCAGAGTCCAAGTCAGATAACATAACTGATAGAATTGTGCAAGACTCTAATTTGGTATGTAATGTTATCAGTTCAATAAGTAGTGGTGAAAATATTATTAAACCTTTAAAAGTTATCCGATTGGGTAACCGTGACCAGAATAATACTCGCCCGATAAAAGCTCTATTTGCTTCACCAACTGAAGCGTTTGATATCTTAAAATCTAAGAAAAAATTGTTATCATTACAACCGCCTTCTATTATTCGAATCAGGTCGGACCGCACGCTGCATCAAAGGATTTATATGAAAAAACTCCGCTGTGAATTGGAGACTCGTAAAAATAATGGCGAATCTGATCTAGTTATTAAATATGTGAAAGGAATACCGAAAATTGTTATACAAAATAACTGTTCAGTGAATCTCCGAAATGATAATTTTTTATAATTAATATTTTTTTTCAAAATGTTCGTGGTCTATTAACAAAGATAATTTTTTTACGAAATGCCTTATTAAATGTGAATTATGATATAGTTTGTTTAAATGAAACATGGTTAAATTATAATATTTTTGATGCGGAACTTGGTTTTAATAATTATAATTTATATAGAGATGATCGTAATTTGTCGTACGGTAAACTGCGTGGTGGTGGTGTGTTAATTGCAATAAATAAAAAAATATGTTGTGAATTATTAAAAGTTCCTCTTGTAACTGGAATCGAACAATTATTTTTAAAATTCACTGTAAATAAAATAAAAATAGTTTTAGGTTGTGTGTATATTCCACCTGATGCAACTATTGAAATGTATTCTAAACAATGTGATGTTATAGAATCTATATTTTTAACTATCCTGATTACCATTTTATTATTACTGGTGATTTTAATTTAAATAGCTACGATTGGTCTATCGACTCAAGTATTCAAGGTAATGTCTCTGGAGATATACTATATAATTCTTTTGTAAATCTTTTAAATTTAAAACAATGTAATTACATTAAAAACTCTTTAGGTCGTACTCTTGATTGTATATTTCTTAGTTCTGATGTAGAACTTACTTCCATTGTTCATTCATCTGAATCCCTTGTTCCAATAATTGATGATTTTCATCCTCCTTTAGAGTTAAATATAAAATTTACTGATCCTTTTTACAAAATTCTTATGAACTTCCACTAGTGTATAATTTCAAAAATTGTGATTTCAATAAAATTTCTCTTTTTCTATCTAACATCGATTTTGAACTTAATCTAGACAATACTTTAACTTTTGAGGCTCAAATAAATAAATTTTATGAAATAATTTATCATACATTCTCTTTATTTATACCCAAATCAAAAATATTTAATAATTTNACATTCTCTTTATTTATACCCAAAACAAAAATATTTAATAATTTATCACCTGTTTGGGCAAGTGCTGAACTTAGAAAACTCATTATTGATAAGAAATGTGCTCATAAAAAATTTAAACTTAGTCATTCTTATCAAGATTATCTTATTGTCTCTTATCTCCGCAAGAAATGCAAAAAATTAATATCTCTCTCCCACACACAATTTATCACAAATTTAGAAAACGGAATCCAAACAAATATTAAACCTTTTTGGAAATATATTAACTCACTGAAAAAAACTAATAATGTAGTACCAGATTGCATTAAATATAAAAACCACTCATCTTCAAACATCTATAAAACAGCTCAATTATTTATCAACTACTTTTCCAGTGTTTATGTAACTGACTCAAGAATCTTTAATGAAGAGTCCCAAGAAAATTTAAATACGTCTTTAATGAATAATATAAATGTTAATTTAAGCTCCATGTCTATTGATCAAAATGAAATTCAAGAGTTATTAAATAATTTAGATATGAATGCGAGTACGGGACCTGATGGTGTACCATCAATATTTCTAAAATTGTGTAGTTTTGTATTAATTAAGCCACTTCATTTAATTTTTAATAGATCTTTAAATTTAGGTTATTTTCCCAATATATGGAAAAAATCTTTTATCACTCCAGTACACCAATCAGGAGATAAGCATAATGTTTCAAATTATAGACCAATTTCTAAATTATCTCATATACCTAAAATATTTGAAGTGATTATAACAAATAAATTAACTAAACTAATGTCGCCATATTTCTGTATAAATCAACATGGATTTAGATCTAAAATGTCAATTTCAACAAATTTATTACTTTTTCAGTCGAAGATACTTGATTCTCTTAATGATTATGTCCAATTAGACTCAATATACACCGATTTCCAGAAAGCTTTTGATAAAGTAAATCATAGCCTATTTTTAAATAAATTAGTTTCTTTCGGAATCCACGGTAGTTTTTTGGGTTGGATAAAATCCTATATTAGTTCACGTACACAAGCAGTAAAATTATCCTTTCATGTTTCAAATAATTTTTTAGTTAATTCTGGAGTGCCTCATGGTTCACATCTGGGCCCTCTCCTATTTATATTATTTATAAATGACCTCCCTGCAATATTTGATAGCTCAGTTGAAGTTCTTTTATTTGCTGATGATGCTAAGATTTTCTCAAAAATTAGTCTCTAGACGATACATTAAAATTACAATCGAACTTAGATAATTTTGCAAATTGGAGCCATCAAAATCGCCTACCATTAAATATAAGTAAATGTAATGTTATTACTTTTTCTAGAATGATAATGAAATCAAGTGTAATTATAAAATAGATAACTGCATTATAACGCGTGTAAATTCTGTTAGAGACCTAGGCATTGTTATTGAAAGTAAATTGTCTTTTTCAATTCATAATAATACCATTATTAAAAAAGCCTTTAAAATGTTAGGGTTTTTAAATAGAAGTACGAATAATTTTAAAAACTTTAATACATTCTGTTGCGTACGAGGCAGCTAGACCGTTGGACGGCTAGTTATGCACCGCACTAGAATGCCGTTTTACCTTAAGTCTGTTTAATAAAACGTTAATATTGATGCAGTAGTGGGTCACCTAGGAGATGACGGCTAACTATAAATCCAATAAGTAAACGAGAGTAGACAATAATTAAATAACAAATAATCACATATATTAGAAATTCCTCAGAGAGTATCTTAAATTTAAGGGGTAACGGGGGGGCCCTTAAATACTAGAGGCCGGCGAAGCGGCATAAAACATAGTTAATCTCAATTAGAACAAACAATAATTAACATTAAAAATAATATAAAACTCAGCTGTATAGATGACGTTGTTGATGTTGATGAGTGGACTGTATGAGATCTTGTGGTAATGGTGTCGAACATCTGAGTATGATGAGTCAGAGTGTAAATCCAGGTACGTAATGGCAGATGAGAACAGAATACAGCAATGATAATGTTTAGTGATGGTCAGGGCCCAATCACTAGTGGCGTGCAAGGGCACGTTAACTTTGAGCACAAGGGTGCAATAAACAAATAATAAGAAACTATGGCGTACAACGGCCGAACAATTTACTATTCAAGCGAAGGCGCTTGCAACAGAAAAAAAAGTCACACAAAAAACAATTGACTGACTGAATTACGACAATGTACTGTCCATGGATGAAAAACGACACGGAGGTCATCGATTTGCTGTGATGGGTGGGCAAGGGGGTGAGTAAAGCAAGATGCTGGTGATCAGCTGTCCCACCAAATAATATAATCAATGATCTTTATAACAACTGGTCAACTAGATCTTTCTAAAGGCGTTCTGTACCAAACATATTCAAAACATTATTCTTTTCTTTAGTCAGACCTCACCTCGAATTTGGTTCTATAGTCTGGTCTCCAAGTTATTCGTCATATAAAACGGAAATTGAAAATGTTCAGTATAAATTTTTAAAATTTTTGTGTTATAAATTGAATAAACCTATAATAACCAATTTGCATAACTCGGTTTTTGGATTTACTAGTTGTGAACAAAGAAGAAATGTAGCAGATATTATGTTCATATTTGATTTACTAAACAATCTTAATGATTCCCCGGAATTGTTATCTATGATTGGTTTTATAACACCAAATCATTGTTTAAGAACATCGAATTTGTTTCATATACCATTTTATAAAAATAACTACAGTTCCGCATCTTTTTTTCCTAGAGCCCTCTCATTATGTAACGTTATAGCTGATCACATAGATTTCTTTTTTATGTCACGAGATTTTTTCAAACAAAATGTATATATAGGTTTAAATCTAGTACTAAATTAAATATTGTGTTCTTATTATAAGATAAATGTATTATTAGATTAAATTTTTGAAAATTGTTGTATTTCGTTTGCAAAATTCATAATATAATATGATATTAAGCTAATTATTTGTTTTTAATTGATTTATGTCTTACACTATTTAATTATTAATTATTGATAACACATTTTATTGTATTCATAATTTATTCTATATTATTATTATTATCATTATTACCTATATGTTGTTGACTCATAATTGTCATNTATCATTATTAACTATTTGTTGTTGACTCATAATTGTCATGTAAACTTTATACTTATTGTATTATAAATATTACTAAAGGGTACTGTAGTAATTAGATGAGGAAGTATTGAATTATGTCGATTTTAGTATAATATAAGCTTTACAATAGTAGTAAGCAATTTTTGAACTCTTAAGCAATATAATAATTCCATATAAAAGGGAAATGCAGGGTAAGCAAATTAATAATGGTGGGAAAAAGAATATAAAAGGGAAACATGAAAAGTATAGGGGGACGATACTGGGCGAGACGAGACTGGACGTTTTGGTCGAAGAAACGTCGAGTTACGGGTTAGGTCGTTGGTGTAAGAATAACTTTATATTTTTGTAAGATTTAATTAATTTTTGTGTTAAATTTTTATATTATATTTGACTTTGTGTTTAATACATTTCGTAAATAAAATAACTATTTAAAAATCTGGGCTTAGCGCAAATATTTTATATTCACCGTGTTCTTGGAATTTGTGTGTGTGTGCGGCTAGAGTCTAGGTTGGACTGCTGGTCCTTTAGTCAATCTTAATAATTAGTGTACGAGCTGGCTAGTGTTTGGGCTTAACCGTCCTTTAGTGGGTATAGTAAAAAGGTAGTTGTGCTGGTGGCTGACAAGGAGCCACCCTTCAGTCTGCTACTTTTGAGCTAGACTGTGCTGACGGGTCTAAACTCTACCCCTTTAGTAGTCCACTAATTAGAGAGATTGGGGCTGATCAGTTTATCCAACGGTAAGACTCAAGAAGAGCTCGAACGACGAACTCGTCGTCGATATATATATATATATATAAGAAAATAAATTAATTTGTGTTAAACTTTTGTGTCTACGTTGGGGCACTACCGACGTACGACAGTACCTACCCGTTAAAATATATATAAATATAAATATAAATATACGCGTTGTAAGAAATATTTGAAAAAGTGAACGAATTAATACCGTCTCACATTCCATAACCGTTACTACGATTCTTAAATTAATTATAAAAATGTATTACGTCGGCCTTATTATGTTGCTCCGTGACATTGACCTTAAAGGGAAAAGCAAGATCATCGAAGACAATTGTAGCGATTACTGTTAACTATTATGATTATTACTTCTTACAGACGGTACGGCGTTCCGGTTGAACACCCTGCGCACAGTACTGCTACTAACAAACTGTAGCCAATCAAATGTCCATCAGACTGAAGGAGACGTCGAATCGAAAACAATTAATTAACGTGTACATTAGGGTGTCCCTTATTTTGAAAATTTTGGAAATTCTTCGGGCTCACCCCCCAAATTTGTGTGTATACATATAAAAATTGGCTACAAAAAATTTCAGGCCGATCAGATAAGTTTAACCCGTGCCGACTTGGGGTTGAAAATCGGCCAAAAGGGGTACTTTTTTAGTTTTTAGCAATTAACTCGTAAATTAGTGCTCTCACAAAAAAAAATATAAAAACTAAATTGTAGATCTAATTGTTTTGTATAAATTAAGTTCTTACAGTTTTTCTTTTAAATCCATTAGTTTTCTAGAAAAATGTCAAAGTACATAATATTTCGTAAAATTGCCGAAATTAGCATATTTACGAATATTTCATCATATATGACGAACCATATGTGATACGACCTAATATTTCATACAAAAATTGTTTAAAATTAAATTTTACGAAATAAAAGTAATAAGTACAAATTTCATTGAATCGATCGTTTTATTGCTATAGCTGAAATAACTCGATCATATTACGATTTTTACTAAATATATGAATTTTAATGCTTAATTTAAATATATTTCATTTATATTGTAAATTGATGCAAATCTTTAGATAGTGTTTAATTTTAAAAAAATGATGGATTATTCCAAAAGCTACATGATCTGCTAGTTCCTTATTAATATCCTAATTAAGATAAAGTATGTCGAATGAAAAAGGGATTATTAAAAAATATTATAAAGTTAAAAATGTAAAAAATGAAATCGAGAATTTTCACACAATAATAGCATTTGGTAGCCATTTTCACCGTGAAGACAAAATGAAGTCTGAAATTTTTCTTTTCCATGATAAAGTATATTACATTATCTTTAATTTAAGGTATATATAAAAGTGTCAGACTTTCCCGAACATTTTCAAAAGTTAAGTTGAAAAAGTTAATTTTTTGTAAAAAAGTTGTCATTTTAAATTCCCTACTATAGGCAGGTAAAAAGTCAAATATATAAAAAATATACCAAATGATAGGTAAAGACATAATGCATCTATATAAAAAAATATTATATTGATATGTTCATTTTTAAAAAAGTTATAGCATTATAAAGTTAAAAATATGAAAAAGAATTTTTTTACAAAAATCTTTTTTTTTTTATTAATTTTGATGACTGTTATCATCATGAAAACAAAATAAAGTCCGAATTTTTTTTTTTTTAATATTAAAGTATATTATATAAGCTTTAATTTAAGATATATATAAAAGTGTCAGTATTTCCGGAACACTTTCAAAAGTTAAGTTGAAAAAGTTCTACTTTCTATATGTATTTTTTTGATTTGAACTTTCCCCGTATATAGGGAAATGGTCCGATTTAAAAAAAAAATATGTCGAATGAAAGATGTATATAAATACTACTTCTCATGAAAAATTGTATTGATCCATACATTTTTCATAAAGTTATAGCATAATAAAATTAAAAATGTAAAATACAAAATCGAGAATTTTCACACAAAAATATCATTTGGTAGCCATTTTCACCATGAAGACAAAATAAAGTCCGAAATTTTTTTTTCCATGATAAAGTATATTATATTAGCTTTAATTTGAGATATATATAAAAGTATCAGACTTTCCGGAACATTTTCAAAAGTCAAGTTGAAAATATTTGTTGTCAAAAAGTTGTCATTTTAAATCCCCCCTTATGGGCAGGTAAAGGGTCACATATAAAAAAAAAAATACCAAATAAAAGGTAATGATATCATGCATCTATATAAAAAAATATTATATTGATATATTTATTTTTAAAAAAGTTATGGCATATTTTTAAGGGTAATGTCTTCGACTAGATACGATTTGTGATCTTTTGACGTATCATTGAAAGAAATCGGTTCGGTGAGAGCTGAGAAAAAGTGGTAACAGACACAAAAAAAAACACATCTTAGTAAAACCAATACCTTCTCAGCTTCGCATCGAAGCTAAAAATTTGTCCCGACACCTTTTCTTCATTTTTATGTAAAAATCACTGTATAACATGAAATATTTTAATACTTAAAACTACCATAACTTTTTGAAAAATTAAAAAATTAAAATAATTTTTTTATATTCAATTTTTAGATATTTATCTTTCATTTAATATAATTTTTTTAAAAATCTGACTCTAACCCTTATATATACAAATATATTTGTATATGTAAGCAAATACATATATAGTTAAATATATTCTGATACATAACTGAACGGTTAATATTGTATTTATTATAATATAATATTATACATCATACATTAATAAGTTTAACTGTGCATAAATAGTAAAAATATCTGATTAAAATAAGGAAATAATAGTCAAGGCGAATTTGAAGTGATGTTATATTATTCTGTACGTGTCTAAAAAATACGGTTATTTAGTTATTTTGTGGCAAGGTATGTATTTTTTTCATTAAAATTTAATATTATGCCTATCAATTATTCTGTATATACATTGCTAAAAAAAAAAATTCTTATTTAAATATTTTCCGAAAAGCATTCATTCGCGCCTTTTAAAATATTACCTGATGAGTAAATGGCATAGGCGTATTTAGGGATTTAAAATTTGTACTGTATCTACTAGAGATGGGTAGTTCGTGAGTGAGTCAACTGAAAGAGTTGACTCTTTTAGGTGAACTGAGTGAGTTGAATCAGTGTGCCATAGTACTGTGACTCAATGACTCAGTGTGAACTACTAAGAATTGANCAAATGAACTATTCACTTAGATAAACTATTCTGAACTGTATCAGTACCTGTAACTTAACAGTTCACAGTTCGAAAATAATTGGTAGCAATGTATAAATGAAATAGTTCGCAAACTTCTTTAAAAATTCTCTGTGGTTCGTTGTTCAAAATCTGTAAATGGTTAATAGCTGTTTACAATTAGATAACAAATAAATTATATTGTGAAAATGTTACACGGTTTTTAACAATTTAACATTAAAATAAATTCATACTATGTACAAATATTAGATCAGATTTCTGATTTAACTTAGGACTACTGGTCAATATATCCACCTTAGATTAGGTGATAATGATAATATGAGCCATGAGGGTATTGATAATAATTTTTTCTTAGTTTATGATGATCAGGTTAAGGTTAAGGTTAGTTTATAACTTAATTGTCCATAAGTAGTGAGAACTACTACTGAACTGTGTACTGCTGTACAAATAGTGATAAAATGAATAGTTCATTGCCAAACAATATCAGCATGATCAATAAAATTAGTGAACTTAAGAATAGTTCATATGAACTATTCACCTGAATGAACTATGAACTAACGAACTATTCACAGAAATGAACTAAACTTTCCATCTCTACTATGTGTAGACAATTTTTTTATTCTATCTTGGAAAGCACATTTTTAACTTAAAATTGTAACCTCTTTGGTGATAACCGTAGCTCATCGATGGTATTGTTATCACAGTAGTAATGAATAACGAGTAAACGTAGTTAGACGAGTGTGAGTTCTAGCCTACTGGTATCATCCATAATTTCCGTTTTCTGTTTAATGTGTTATCCGGTCATTGCTCTTGTTCGTTAGTATTTGACTATTAATTTAGTTACTTTTGTGAAAAGTTTAAGTTCCATCTAAATCAATAGTAATTTTACATTTATATTTATTAATACCATGACTTCAACAAACTTTAATGTCGGAATCGGTGATATTAAGCGGAATACTAGCAAGTATGTGAAAAACACGTTTATATAACCATATAATTTTTTTTTTTATTTAAATTTTTTTTCTTATACTAATTTAATTTTTATACTAATTGTTAACATACCATTTGTTTTTTTGAAAAACTTTACTTTTTCTTCGTATTCTATCATGATATTTTCATATTATCAAAATAATATTTCCCGCTGAAAGGAACAATAGGGTTGTTACCGTTCATACTCCATTTTGTCCAATCAGCTTAAATGTTCAACTATTGCATAGTCATCATTATTTTATTGCATTAAATATTATTTTCAAAAGTTATTACTTTTTATTATGTCATTTATTGCAATTTTCGATTACAAATATTGACATTTTATTTGTATACTTGTTTTTATCGAGATTAATATATGTCAAATTTTGTGAAGTTTTTTATTTGTACACAGTGGTTATTTCAACACAAGCCATTGGAATTTCTTTTGGTATAATATACTTATGAATTTTTCTTAACTTATGATAATATTAGTTTTTAGCTTCAATGAGAAGCTGAGATTTACTAAATATTTTTTTTTATGTAAAAACCCTTAAGTATTTCTCTTTTATTTTATATAAATTTTTAGAAACTTGAATCTTTACCTGCCCACAGAAGTAGATTCAAAATAACAACTTTTTCACAAAAGTCAATTTTTTTAACTTAACTTTTGAAAATATTCCAGAAATACTGCAACTTTTTAACATAAGTTAAATTTAATTTTATGTTACGTACTATACATTAAAAAAAAAATTTATCCGTACAACTTATCTTCTAAGTATAAATTGCTGTCAAAGTTAAAAAACATGCTATTTCTATGTTAAAATTTTCGTTTTTATGTTATTAATTTTAAATAGCTATAACTTTGTGAAAAATGTACAGATCAACACAAATTTTTGTTCCTAAATACTTTATATGTACCCCTTTCATCCTACATACTTTATTTTATATCAATTTATATACAATTTCCTCCCAATACTGGGAGTGTTCAAAACTTGAATCATACGTATAAAAAGTAGAACTTTTTCTTAATTTTTGATAATATTCCAAAATACTGTGTCCTTTAAACATATGTTAAATTAAAGCTTTTGTTACATGCTTTAAGTTTAAAATAAAATTTGTCCCAACGACCTATCTTTGTATGCAAATGACTGTTGAAGTTGAGCAAATTTATTAAATATTTATTAATATATTACAATTATACATCATAAGAGTTCATTTTCCTTTTGGAATAATCCACCAATTTCTTAAAATTAAACACTGTCTACAGATTTGCATCGAAACGTTTTTTATGATATTGTGATTTTAATCACTGTCAGATATTATATATACTTGTTCTAACCATGCCATGTCATAGTATAACATACATTTTAGTTTTTGATTTATAAGTGATTTAATATTTTTTATATTCATCTCTCATCTCTTATAAGGGTCCAATTTTATTTATTTAATTTTTTTATGACATATTTAACAGGCTTATAAAATTGAAAATGACTCATCGATAATAACTTTTGGACCAGTATTTCAGAAGTTAATAACTTTATACCTTTGGGAGAGGTGTGAGGCAAAATTATTAAAATAGCTGTACCTTCATCTCATATTTAGTCAGTACTTTAATTGTTAATAACTCCAAAAATATGGGTTCATAAGTTGTTATCGACCAGTCATTTTCTTAATTACATCAATATTTATTTTATAACCTTAAGTTAATTATGTATGTTACTATTTAAAAAATGAATTTAATATTCCTATAAGACATATGCGATAAACATCGCACAAGATTTCAAGATGTTTTTTATTATGTCTACCTTATTAATATTCAACTTTTAGTCTATCAATATGTTAAATGATTTCTTATTATAATATAATTTGAGGTATAATGTAGCTGGAAAATTCCTTTATTTTTTACCAGAGAAAATATCCCAAAAATTGTCAGTTCTGTTTTTTTTTAAAACATTGGAATTATTCATTCTGTTAAATGAATATAAAATGCTTAGATCAATATGACATTTTTTTAGGTAATCTTCTAGATAATAATCTTTTTTTAAAAAATTGACTAATATCAAAATTCAAATTGAAGTTTGAGTATAACAATAAACCTTGTCAAAAAGTTTGCCTATTATAACAACATTCTGAAAATCTTGATTTTTTTTAAAAGATATTTTAAAAAAGATTATTATTTATACAATGTGATTTAAGTTTAAAAAAAAAGTATTTCATTTATTTGTCTTCTAGGTGTTTCTATTAATTAAGTATATAATAATTTAGTTGTATAATTATAATAGAAGTGCAATGTCTTAAAACAACAAAAATATGTGAATCCTCGGCAATATGCGAAGTTGCCACATTCACACCCTTCAATGAATGTCTATTTGTTAACTTCCTGTATAACTGCTACAGATATAGTAATAATAATTAATAAAGTTTCTGGTATTTACAACAAAATTATCATACTTGAAAATTTAAATGTTTAAACTATTTTAATTTAAAGCTGCCTAAAATCTTGTGTATAATCTTTAACACCAACAGTATTGAATAAATAACGGAATTTTTATCTATTTTTAAAAACTAATTTCTATATTTCTGTTTATTGAAAAAACTCCAAAAATTTTTAATGTTACATCAAATTCTATCTTTAGTATATATAAACTAAAAAAAAAAATGTTTTCGATGTAGATTACTATAATAGCAAATCAATAAATTTTTTTAACTTTATATTAAGTTATTGTCTAAAAATAATCAAAGGTATCTCCTTACAGATAAAAATTCTGTACAAATTTACATTGGTGAATTTTAAAATAATTTTATTTATTTTAATTTAATATTATAATTTTTATTAATATATATATCAAATAATTTAACCATAGTGATGAAATGACATTTCTATGATATAAAATAGAATTTATGATTAAAAATTATGTATTAGCTCTACCTGAATGGTTAATTATTGATTGAAACATTTGATTTTTTTCTAACATAAATTATTTTAATTTAGTTGTAATAATTTAAAAACTATTATGATGATAGTTACTACATGAAAATATTTATGAAATATTAAATATAATTAGCTCTATCTGAAGAGTGAAACCTAACTTGAGAGTAAAAATGGTTTCAACTTTTAATACAAAATATAATAGGATAAAGTTTCAATTTTGTTTTTATTTAATATGTAAAAACTTATTTTCTTACATAAAAAAAACCTTAATTACTGTTATTGTTTCATCCAAACTTTATTTTAATTGTGCTTTACATATTTGTCAATATATTAGAAAATTTGAATAGCTGTTTAGAGTCGCATTGGTTAAACTTTTGTTTTTATATTTAATGAAGTTACTATTATGAACTCAACTGGTGTATTTTCAAAATTATATCAAAACATCTACGAATTTTGAAATAATTATGTTCTGTTGATTTTTAGAAGTTATTTATATTATAATTATAAATATAATATAAATAACTTCTTTATTTTATTTTTTAACTAATAATTATTAGTTAAAAAATAAAATAAAAATAGTAGTGTTAAAGTATTTTAATTTTAATTATACTTGTTATATTATTACTTAAAATTAATATACTTTGGACTTGGAAGTAGTTATTTTTTATAAGTCTTCCATATTACATTTTCCTGAGAAAGCATTTTATGTAACAGTAGTTTTCTTCTTTGTTTGGTAAGCACCGTTACGAAGTGGTAATATTATTTTGAGTACATAGAATGTCATTATAAAGAGATAATGAAAATGCACTTATCATCATGGGAAACATGAACCATGGTTAATGGGCCTGTTGTCCTGATATAGAGGACTCTATAATCATTGTATATAGTCTAATAACTCGATGTATAACTATAAATTAATCCCCTTTCTGATAATATAATTTACCTTTTTTGTGAATTATAGTGTACTTTTAGTATTAAAAATAAAGAAATATAATTTTTTATTCATTACATTTTAATATTCATTGAACTTTTTTTTTTTAATAAATTAAAATATAGAAGTACGATTATTAGCTAATTATTTTTTATTTTAGTGATGTTTAATTTAAACTGGTCAATTATTTATGAAAAGAGAAAGTTTAATAATTTCTAAAATTATTATCTGTGTAAAACGCTATATTTTCTAGTCAAAATTGTTTTCCTTAACTCCAATGTTATAGATTGAATTAAAATGATATTATTTGTATATAGTAGCCTAGGTGTTGAGGACAAAAAACTATGTGATGACTGATGACCGTTCCGGTTTAGTTTTGATTGTTCCGCTGCATTCCCGTGTCTAATAATGTTTTTGAAAAAAGTGAATAAAAAACGTCATTGAAAATCTACACTGTAATTTTATAATCTTGTCTAATTTTAACAAATCTATGACAAACGAGAATTTGTGTTAATGTTAATTTTTTTAAGATACGTATGTTATTTTAAAGCTAAATGAATATATGTATGCACCCCGAAATTTAAGAAGTAATCTAAAAAAGTATTAGAACATTTCAATTTTATTTTATATTCAAGGAATACATATTATAAATAACTTACGATAACCAAGACAACTGTTGTCTAAGTTTTTAATTGAAAACTATATTTTGAAAGTAACACATCGACAAATAATTTTTTAGATATTCTATTAGGTATAGTCAAGGCTAGGCATTAACGATTTAATAACTTTTTAGCTTAACGGAACTATTTAGATTTTATTTAATTTCTTTTGTTCAATGTTATGAGATAACGTCAACTTAATTTTTAATTTATAAAAATAAAACTTATAAAAAAAGCTCTATAATATACTTTAACTTAGAATCCGAGTTGGTGGAAGTGCCATACTATGAAATTTCTACCAGTCATGACCAAATTACTAAAATATGTCAATTAATATTTTTATCCACTGACCTCTTCAATTGTAAAACCGTCAAATTATAGTTTTTTATTAGTTGAGTACAATTACATATGTAACCTTTTCATATATTCCACGAATTAGAAGAAAGCTTAGAATATGTATGAATACTAAAACATATAGATAACAAACATATTTTTCAAGCGATATTATAAAAAATTTTGCTATAAAACTTATGTATTATTATAAATTTAACAATTCTATTCGATAATTATACAAGTTTTTATAAGCCATCTAATATTAGTGTTTTTTAAATTATAAATAATAAATGACATTTAAAACATTTTATTTAAAATCATGAAAAAAATATTGGATTTTATTTGCATTCAATACGCCCACAAAATCATAGCGGCACATTTATTCTTATATATATTCTAGATAACTTGTTATATAATCTGGATACTGTCTGATAAAAAAAAATTAATTAATTAAATTTTTTTTATTTTGTATTAAAAAATTTTTGCTATTGCAAAACTATTTCAGTCCTTTGTATGTAGGGTATTTAAAAATAATTATAACGCATATCATGATGTTTTATCCAGTATCGATTTTAAAATTTTAATAGGCTTCTTACAGATACGCTTAAATTACTATTGTATTATTGATTTAATTCTTACAAACCCCTATATTGTATTTACAGCAGGTAGCAAATTGACGTCCGTCTTCTAAAATTACTTAGAACTACTTCCTAATTCTTTATGACAATTTCCGTCTAGTGATGCCATTTTAACAGTTAGAACGCTTCTTATTATGAATACTAAAATGGTGTGAATCCGGCGTAACACGGACAACTTTTTTTAATAAAATATATCAAGCAATCTGGCTAGTTTTTTGGTCTATAGATCCGTCATGCAGAAGGTGTAACGTTGCATGCAGTCGATTTTAACTAGCAACCACGATACAACGATACCATGAAACAAGAGGTGCTCACACCAACGCAGTCGTGTATTGTCGGTGTTCTATGGTTGACGTGTCCCTTCGTTTTTATAATAAATTTTTATTAATAGAGTTATGGCTACTTATGCGGCTTACAGACACATAGAATTGGACAACATAGGTTCTGGAAAAAAAAAGTATAATATTTTAATTATTAATTACTTTAAAAAAAAAATACAATTTTGGGTAGTATTATTCCATAAATTATTTATTATTTTATTTTTTAATTCAAAAATAATTGTAAGGGTAATTTAGTAAATCATATTTATCAATAGGATGAAGTGAGATCATTGTAAACAAATAGAGTAATTGTAAATTCATTCTCTATATTAAAATATTTAGCAGATTTTATTTTTAAATTGAAAAGTATTGGTCATTATATATATTAATATCATATTAAATAAATATTCGAAGTAAAAATGTATGTATTTATCTAAGTAAATTTATGCACCCACTTCGCTCTTGAACATTTCAAAATCACTAATTAATTTTTTTTCCGTTAAAAGTTCAGAATAACCTCATATATTTGCAAAATATACCAAAAATTTGTCTAAATGAAAATTATAAAAAACTTAAAGCATCTCATAAGATATGTTGATCTATGTTTCATTCTTATTGTTTTGTTAAGTTATCTTTCGGTCACAGATAAATTAAATTAGATAATGAACAGTAGATCACTGATTTAATTTACGAACTAAATTTATAAAGCGTGTTAATTTAATACTTAATATTTCAATGGAACGATGAACCTGTTAATAATAATTTGCACAAAATGTTCCATCATTAATATGATAATTCTAAAAAGTTAAGACTCATTCATTTACAAGTTATTAAAATAAAATTATACTGGTTTTTTGTTAAATTAATTAGAGCTTAAAAAAATTAACCGCTAAAAATGAATGTAAGTAGGTTAGTTTCCTTTTTTTAAGTTGATTTGTATTTTCAAATTGGTGACTTTTTTCTTAACACTTGATTGAAATTTATAATTTAATTTTCGGGTTACTTATTTTATTTTAAAAGTAATTTGTAAAAAAAATAAAACTTTCTGTATTATTAACATATTAGTTGATATACACTTTTTTACTTCTTCAAACTTATATTAAAATTCTAAATTTGCATAAAGGAAATAGATCAACACTATAAATAAAAGTATACAGAGTGATTGTTTAACTATGGTTCAATTAATATCTTTAAAAGTATATAATATTTTCTATTAAAAAATTAATATTATCTTCTTACTTTCTAAAATTTCTAGAAAACCATTTGACTCTATCTACTACCCTCTTTCTTTTTTAAATTTGTTAAACTTAAGTTTATACCTCGGTAGAAGTGGAAATGACTCTAGAGATTTTACTATGGTTGTCGTGTAAAGTAAAATTTATCCAGGTGAGATTATAATGATTTACTTCAATCAATTTGTTTCACTTTTTTCTTGATTTTTCCAGAAAGAATTTGTTTTTATATTTTTAAGAAATTCGTTATTTGATCTAATTATAAGATTTCCTAATAACAATTTTAAAAAATTATGAAATAAAAAAAATAAGTTGTCATCTATTTGTGATAAATGATAATCACGCGAGTGTTCTTGGTTTTTATAATCTATACAGTTAGTAGTTCTGTTCACAGAAATGCCTAATAAATAAAATAATTGGATTTTTATTGACGTTTAGCTCATAAATTGTATACATTCCAATTCTAGACATATAACACAATTAGATATAATAATTTTTAAATAATCATCCGTAGTAGTCTTCTCAAAATAGAAAAGGCGTGCTTGTTCCGGCGTTTAAAACTATTTAGATTTCCTTTTTGAATGGTTCACTAAACATTTTTAGATGTTTGATAGCATAGAATAACCTTCAAATTATGATAGCATGTGACTTCCTATATTTTAACGAGAAAATGGTTCATTGCGTTTGAAATTATAGTTCGAAACATTCCTGCATTTAGAGAAATATCTGATCTATTATGGTCTATGGGTTGCTATTCATCATATACACTGTTGAAACTATAACCATTTTCCTGAGTGTATTTTAAAGTAAATGTACAAGTTCTATTATTATAAATAGTAGCCCACACCTTGCACGCGACAATCCTTGTGGTATGTTTACTGCTGTTCGTCTAACGAATACTTAACCCGTAACTTTTGTTTAAGAAATAATAAAACTTAAGGTCTATAACTTGGAGGATTCTTAATTAAGAAGATTTATTATCACTACTTTTTTGCATTTTGAGTTGCTAACTCGTAAAGACATCATGGAAAAGCTGTTTTAACTAGTCTGTTTAAATATACGAGATTTCAATATTCGTATTGCACTTCGTGTGACCGTATTGATTATGGTGCGATTAAACTATTCTCGTTATTTCAATTTTATCAAATTTATAAAAATATTTTTTTTTTATAGAATAATTTTATTTTAAGAAACAATTCTCAATGGTTCATAATTATTTATATTTTTATAATTCAAATTATTAATTTAGAATTTTGAACAAAGAGCTTTATCTTAAGTAGAATTGTTTTAAATAAATCTTACTTATCATCTTATTTGTGATAAGTTATTATGTATATTTATATTTTTATTTACTTTTACTTACAAAAAATGTTTTTCAAAGTCAAAAATAAAGATACCCCATACAATTAAGCAGATTGCATTGTTACATTTTTTCTGAAATGATTTTTTTTTTTATAGAAAACTTTGTCTATTGATTTGTATTTATCTAATAAGATTGTAAACTATTTTTAATATTTTTATTGAAAAATAATTAGGATCGAAAACACGTTGGAGTTAATATCAATGACTTAAATCGTATAAACTCTTAGTAACAACTTTTAAGTCTTACATATTTTTATTTATTTATCGTAAAATGTAAGTACAAATTAACAGTATCGTAATTTCAAAGGTGCTGCAGTTCTTTATAATGCCCTTAATAACATTACTTTGAAACCTTTGTGTTAATTATGTCTTCAAATGTAAACATTTTATTTTACATTTATAAAAATAAATGATTGAGGAAGTGCAACATTTTGTATCGTTATTTTTTTAAGTATCTATTCAAATTATGAAATATAAATTTAAAAAAAATTATTAGGGGCTGACCATTAATTTGTTCAAAATCGTCTATACTCATAAAAGGTATTACCTATCTTATAACCTACTTTTTTTTCCCGTTAAGACTGTCTATAGAGACTTGGATCACTCAAAATGATACTGTGAATTGAGTCCTCCTTTTCCGTTTCAAGCCTGATTTAAATATTAAGCTGTCGATTAAATTTTAAATTTACCTGTCTTAAATAGTTCTATCTTGGTTGAACTGTTTAACAATTAGAAATTCCTGAACTCGTTGAAAAATTTATTCTGCTTGTATTTGTGCGTGTTATTATAACTAGGTTAATGTTTTTAAGAACTTATTCTGATTATCATTCGTTATTGTTGTATTTATACGTGAGCCCTTAAATAACTAATGTATATTACAATTATTGGTGTTATGTTAGCATTTAAATAAAATTTCGTGTTTTAATTTCATTGATGTCAGTCGTTAACTGAATACATTTATTATCCAAGTGCAAAATAAATGTACGTTTCATATGTTGAACAGATCGAAATTCATTAAGTATCCTTTTTCTATATTAAATGGTATAATTTTATTCAGTTAGTTCTTCTATAACTTAACTTATTCATTTTATGTCATACTTGATTTTTATATTATTGTTTTAATACGTATTTTCAGTACCCTCCTTATTTTTCGGTATTTTCCAATTACGATATTTATGATTTATTTTTAGATTAAATATATCTGAAATGTGTTCTAAAATATTGTTTTTTAAACGGGAGTTCACAATCTAACTGTTAAGGGTCACCAAAACATAGATTATATATGATTATTACAATTCAGGGTTTTATTCTTTTTACGTAAGTGGGTTTATAGTGTAAGTAAAGGAGAAAACAGAAAATTGAAATTTTCATAAATTTAAAGCCGTTTTAGAGAGTTTCTAAATTCAACGTTCAATTTAATATTTTAATTCTGAAATTATAGTTATATTATAATATATGATGTATAAAATGTATACATTATAATATATATATATATATATATATAATTATAATGTGTTATGTACTCGTAGAAAATTAAAACGCCACTCTAGACGTCAAAGCAAACTAAAAGATATTTCACCACAAAAACATAATTATAAATAAAGGCAAGTGTTATAATGCTTCTCTCAAAAATAATAATGCCTATCAAAGTAGTGATATCTACATTGTGGTCAAGTCTTTATTTTCATTAATTTATAAACTCACATCACACATACTTTCACAAGGGAGGGGGGAGGCAGGCAGTGTTACCTGTTTCCCTTTTATTTGTTTGTGATAAAATACTCACTTAGATGTGCTATGAGGGTGATAAAAATAACAGAAAGAAGAAAAAAGGTTTTTTTTCTTGGGGTTCATTAGACATTGTAGCTAAGTCTATTTTAGCCAAGAACCGGCTAAGCTATGCAAATAAAAGGACAGTGTTGTTCGCGTAAATACGTAAAAATTTTTTTTTTTTAGAGAGAGAGAGAGAGAGATAAGAGGTATTTTCAAAGTTATGTNTACGTAAAAAATTTTTTTTTAGAGAGAGAGAGATAAGAGGTATTTTCAAAGTTATGTTTTTAATGAAATGTATTAATTTACATAGTTATATGTATAATATATTCGTTTATAATATTTTTTCATCGCGTAAATTGTGTGGGATGAGTGCTACTTTATAGATATTCCTAATATGGCGAGGTCATTGAAATATCATCCAGTTTCTACTTTAGTCTTCCCACTTCGTTTCTTGAAAGTAAAACACTTAATTTTCTTTATTTTCAATATTTTTTCGTTATGTAATCAATGTGTGTTAGTCTTTCAAAGTAAAAATGTCTATATTACCACCTAGTAAAGTAAACAAAATGCCTCCTGGAGGAATTTGTCATGATCTTTGGGGTGCTGAGTTTATAGGATCTCCGTGTCATAATAGGCAAGTAAATTAATATTGAATTCAAAAATAAAATGGTCAATTTTTTTAATTATATATATATATATATATATATATATAAATAATTTGTTGAAAAATAGTCAAATATTTAACTCATCTTAAATTTTTAATGTACCAAAAATTTATAACTTCTATTATTTAATTGATGATTATTTTTAGAGTTTTGAAACCACCTGGTGGTGGAAGCAGTGATATTTTTGGAACAGCTACTTGTGACGAAGTAAATCCACATAACCGAGGTAGAAATCAGAAAAATCTCCAAAGTTCTATTATTCTTGGTGGTCAATCACCTCAACATAGCAATGGTTCTGCTGGTGATCCAAGCGCTACAAACGGTTCTTCTGATAAGCCTGGTAAAATAAATATTTTCATAAGAGAAATTTACTAAAAAAATTCAATTACCATTTTTGCTAAAAATTATTGCATGAATCTATAAAACACTAAAATTACTCCGTTAGTATAATGATTAGAATTTAAAAAAATTCTATGTATTTGGACATATATATAATCATTTAAATATATAGAATGTTTTCTAGGTGTAATCTAGATTATAGAAGATGGTCAATTACCCTTTAAAAGTCAAATATCAAAATTCAGTGGTAGATTTAGAGAGAAAATATATTTGAGCTGTGAAGCACTGGCCTTATTTATCTATTAAAACTTTTTTTTATTATAAAACATTAAAATGCAGTATGGATCACAACATAATTGAAACAAGTCTAAAGAATATCTAACAGTGATTAGCATCACAGTCTTCAAAATGCTTCAATGCATTATCTGTCAAATTTCACAATAATTGTATATTTGTTATTTACAATTTTTATTTTTAAATTATACTGAAACACTAATGTAACTTTTTTTAAAAATTTCAATTTTTTTTACTCTGACTTTCAGTGTTTGATAGTAAAACAATTGTCCGACAAAATATATTTTGTAGTATTGTAGTTCACATTAAATGTTTTAATTTGAAATAGGTTTTAAATTGTCAGACGTCCTGAAACATTTTCAAATATTAAGTTAAGCAAAAGTGTTATACATTTATATGTAGTCTCTTTTAAACTTTTTCTGTATTTAAGTTTTTAATTAAAAAATTATAGCAGTTTAAAAATGCCGAAAAGAAGTTAACCAATTCTTATAGTAGCATAATTATAAAAAAAAAAAAAATTTTAATTTAGAGGGTTTAATACTTTTTTAGTACGGTGTGTTAGGTTCAAGTAGATTGAAATTGGATTCTTTTAACACATAGATAACTAAAATCTATCCTGTGACTGCTGAGAATTTTCATGTTTAGAAATTAAAACACAAATATATATAAGGTATAGAACCTATACCTTCAGCATCAAATCTAAAACCATACAAAATATTTTGTTCTTACTTTTGATTATAAAGACTTATTGAGACTCATTTGGGTATACAGTTTATTTAGATTCACTATTGAATAATATCATAACTGTCATAATTAACAGTTTAAATTATTTTTAAGATTTATTTAATTATAAACTTATAAATTATCATTAAAATAATATTGAATTTTTTCTATTTATCTGCAAAAATGTTCATATTCTAAGTAATAATGAAGTAATTATAAAGTTCTATTTATAAAAAAAAATTTAATAATCATATTATAATTAAAATAAATGGGAAATTGTGTGGAACAGTGAATTAATTAATTGCTACTTTAGCGTTGATGTTCAACTGCATATTTCGCTTTTGGTTTCCAGATGGGTGATTATATGTGATCTTAAACAGTGATACATACTTTGTCCCCAGTATACTTGCTCCCTCAGTTATAATAATATTGTGTCAGGTTGACAACTGGTATAAATGGCCTGTCCAAATCATAAGTCAGAGCAGGCACTAAAAGTTGGGATAAAAACTAAGGAAATTATGATGAATTAAATTTATTTCATTGTTTAATAGACAATTTTTTAAAAATCAAAGTATTAAATATATTTTAATATTATATATAATATTAAATTATATTATATTTATATTATAATTTTTTTTTTAGATGGCAATCCTATAACTGGAGAAGGTTATGAAGCACCAAAAGCACCTGTTACACCAGCTAACCATGTTTCTACCCAGTCAGCACCAGCTCCAGAACAAAAAAAAGCATCTCGTGTACCACCTGGTGGCTATAGCTCAGGTTTATGGTAACAATACAGCAGAAAGTTCTCAGCCAACAATTTTATTACAATATGCATCGCTTTATATTTATAAAATATATTTAATGATGACTCATGATCATTCTCATCAATTAATTAATCTATTTTTTGGTTTATAACATAAGCTACTTACATAGTGCTCAAGCGAGTATGACTAAAGTTCTACAAACCTTGCATTTGCATTCTTATTACTCAAGTGATCATTGTTTATACTTTATAATGTTTGTGAATTAATTATTCCTAAAAAAAAAATTATACCCAATAAAAAATATTTTTACTTTTATTATTTTATACTTTTTGTATTTTTTAAATCTGGTAAACTTAAGTTCTTAAATTATTTCAAAACATGTAATGAGTAATCATTATCATAGATTTTATTACAGTATTGCAAATTTCATCTTTTAGATGATCAATTTTGATATATGTGTATCAAATTTAATAACACTTTGTATTTACTATTAATTATAAAATTATCTTCATCATATGGATTCTAACTCCTATTATTCCTTTATATAATTATAATTATATTTGAAACATTAAATTATTAAATAGTATTTCTACATAATAACACTAAAAATCAAAAGTAAATTAAATTAATAATATCCCAAGAAAATGTTATGATTCGGTAATTATAAAAATGAATTTATTCATAAAATAATGTGGCATATCACTAGATCATATTTACTCTTGTACATTAATTTATTAATGTTAGTGTAAAATTTCTATTTTGGGTATTCCTCTTCCTCTATTGTCTTTATTAATTTTCCACATATCCAAACAAGTATGATGAAACTTGGACTTTTGAAAATAATTGCAATATTTATTTTTATATTTACATTCTATTAATTGTTTAGGGTATTCTTTAAGTAAGTTTTTATTCTCGCCAGTAGGAGCTGCTAAAAAATCACATCTTTGTTTTTTTTTTATACAACAATATATTGGACCTGGATCAGTTTCAAATTCCTGACTTAAATCGGTTTTTTGTATCTTCGCCCTCTCAGCAAGAAAACCTGTTACAAATAAATCGTCTATCCAAAAATATTTTTCTGGTATTATAGCTCGTAATAACTGAGCAACAGTTCCTCGGCTAGCTATATACAACCAACCTGATAGGAACGTAGGGTAATAATCACTTTTAAATTCTTGTTTACTAATATACCATTTGTTATTAAAGTCTCTAATGGGTTTAGATTTCACGATGTAGCCCGCTAATTGATACTTACTTTTCATGATATCATTTAATTTGAAAAGATTTACTGCAATATCATCATCGATTTTGATCATGTAAGTTGAGTGACTACAGTATTCATGGAACCATTTTAGAGCCATAATATGTTTATAAGTTAAATTCCTATAAGCTTCATAAAAGTTTCCTTGTACAATGTCTCCAAATTTAGAATTCTCTAATATTACTTGTGACTGAACTTCACTACTCCTTGGCGTTCCGACCATAAAAATATATTGAAAACCCAATTTTTCAAGAATTGATTGAGGGTATGCAATCCGTAAAATACTTCGTATTTTAAAATGTTCAACGTGGCTGTGGACTAGAATTGGTCTTAACGAATTACAGGCGTTGTTATTAATTGTATATCGAAAATTATATAAATTTAACAGATGATCAACTGAAGGTTTTGGATGAACAATTTTTGTTTCCTCTAATGTAGATGTATAATTAAATAATACGCAAAATGAAAATGTGCTTATGAAGAGCAATAATAATACAATTACTTCATTTTTACGAAATTCCATAAGTTATTATTTTAAATTGTATCAATTATTCACTATTATAACATTTCTATCAAAACTAATAAATAATTTGCATTATAACCATCATAAAAATTAATAATTATATATTCTTATTTCATTCGGTTTTTTTTTAATTGTAATTGTTTAATACTTATCTAACGCATTGTAAGCTTTTATTTCAACCTTGTGTATATTATTACTGAATCATGTACTGTATCTTCCTTATTATAGGGCGTTTAAAAATTAAAATAAATAAATATTTGTTAAGATAATCGCGAACAAAAATATACATTTAGACACAACAACATAGAAACTGAATATTTTTCTGCGACATTTATTGAGACTGAACTATACTTTCACTTCGCATCTCACTACAACGTGTATTGTTGTGGATCCGTATAGTTTGCTTGTGTGTACACTATCTCGTCAAATTTACGAATGACCAATTATTTTCTTACGTAGGTTAATATATAGCTCTGAGAACTTATAAAAAATGTGTAGGTTTAATCCTATCTATTTTAGATTCAAATTTTAAATATGAGCGGTGTTTTTATAAAACACTCTTATTTATTTTATAAAATAATATTGGCGAATTAAATTTTTTTTACTAAGATAAAAACTTAACAGGGATTACTATAAATTCTGTACATCCAAAGAAAAACCTCAATCAATTTTGATAGAGAAATTTTATCAAGGGTTTATGATAATGTTTTATTAATACGAACAAAATAACTATTCTTATGAATAATTATTGTTCAAGACAAGAAAAAAAATTATCATATTGATAAATATATCATAGGTTCAATAGTAATGATATATTTATCAAATTGAACAATGAATTTATTATATAGATCGAGGTTTTTCTCTGGGTGTATCAAGATACAATCGGCGGATGATTAATTTAAAAAATGATCATAGGCGGATATTTGTTAAACATCTAAAAACGAAAGCATTCGTATTCTATATTAAGATTACAATTGAATGCGTTCAAAATTAATTTTTTTTTTTCAATTTACATTGAGCTTGACAAGTATTGACACATGTTAGGGGGCTTAGCTCCTCCTAATTTGTAGAAAACTATACTTATTATATATAAAATATGTACACAGGGAGAATTATAAACAATTTTAATAGTTAATATTAGATAAGTATGTAGTAATTGAAAAATTAAAGTTGATACCTATATAAATTATTAAGGTATAATAGTAAGTAAATAAAAAAAATACTTAGCATATCTTAAATTTTGTAAGTACTAAAGTGGGTTTTGATTATTTAATCATCACAGGTATTGTTTGGAGATGAATGTGATATAAACTGTATATTTAATTTTTATCAAAACTAAAAACATTTTATTTTTAGAAGTTTTAAAAAAATGCCTTTTTTTATTTAATTTGAATTCACATTCATATTGTAAAAATTAATTTACTCATGAATTCGTACGAATACATTCATTTTAAACCCTGTTTTTTATGGCTGGTACTTACCACATTTTATTAAGATTTTAGCACGCTGATATAATATTTAGCAAAAATTAACATTGAAATTAAATTCTAAGTATTTATTTTATATAAACTCAAATATTAGAAGCCAGACGGGTTTTTTTCCCTGCGTGATCAGAAAGAACATGATCATATAAACGTATATTATATACAAATTATACATGAAAGTTTTTTAGGAAATAAACAAACAAAAATGTTCATACAAAATAAGAATTAAGTTAATTTTTAAAATTTGTATAGTTTTGTAGAAAATGAACTTGTTAATTCTATCACTGGCTATCATATACCATTTAAACATAATCTTTAGAAGAATTGGAAGTGTTTAATTCTCTTTCTATTAATATTTTATAGTTTTAGTCAGTTAATTTTTAATTTTAGATTTCCCATGATTTAATAAAAATTGTTTTGTTAATAAAATTATATCTTTGCCCAAACTTCTATATTTTTAGCTTTAAGTTTGTTCTAATAATTCAATTTTTCTTGGAATTTTATGACTTGCATAATTTTTTTTGACCAAAAAGAAACATAACTAACTCTTTTCTTGACCAGAATTTAAAAAAGAATTTGTTGTAATTTCTTACAATAAAACATTTTTTTTATAATTTTGTAGGCGACCCTCTTATGAGTTATGTAACCCTCTTACTCTAACTTTCAATTATTCTGATTATAATAGAAATAAGGGTTAAGTTCACAACTCATATACTCGCCACACAAATTTTTTTTTGTTTAACACATAGAAAACATTTTTATTTTAAAATAAGCATATCAAGAAAAAATATTTAAGTGCAGAGCTCTTGAAATTCGGAGACCCACACTGGGTCTCCGAATTTCAACTACAATCGAAACAACTACACTAGTTGTTTCGATTTAACCCGTACATATTATAGCCAAGAATCCACAAGAATGAATCAACTTTTGATTTAAAGATCAGTTACTTTCTTTCATATGTATTCTTAATATTTTAACTAATTAATTTTTTTGGGATTATTATTTATAACTGACTATAATCTTTTTTGTGTATATTTATCAGTTTAATTCAGTTTTTATTTTAACATTTTATGTACGAGATTTTTTCATTTAGGTCAGTCGGTCATCGATCGCGGTCCTGCGACCTATCGAGGGACCTTCGCGTGGAGGGTCGCCACTTATGCTGTCAACGGTATATATATATTGCATACGATAGTAGTACAATAGTTTACAGCTCTAACTGACCGGTCACACTGTAGCTGATCGTCAAATATGTACTATACACACGCGCTGGCGCACACTATACGCTACTACTACTACCTACTACTACAATGTGTACCACGCACGCTCGGCTGTTCTCGTACGCGTGGGTGCGAGTGAGATAGACAGTTGTATAGACATCCTTTGCGCACAGCTTAAATCAATTGTGAACAACAGCGCGCCTTCGCTACCGCTCGCCAACACTGCCTCTGCAACCGTACGGTTTGCTCAGCGTGTACGTTGTCGTTTTGTTCCGCTGTTGTTGTTTCCGTACACCGCTTTTAGTTATTTTGCTATTATACCGAAAATAAAATGTAAGCTTTATACGACATTTAATCTGATATTTTTGTTCGTTTCTGTATCTTTCAAAAATCATCGTTGTCGGTATGTTTTTGAATGACAACTGTACGGGTGAATTCGTCGGCGGGTCACCGTTTTCGACGGATCATTTCGTCCGATAGATTGCTCGCCGTCTTTTAGCCGTACATTTAAGGGTAATTACTAGAATATTATCTACTATATTTACCTAATTGTATGTACTATTATTTTTATTATCGTTGTTATGTTTGTGTGCGTATGCGTATACGACAAATAGTCATTGTGTGTATGTATAGTATCGTTTCATTCATCCTTTGTTCCCGAACCTACACCTAATCATCTGTTGCGCTGGTTGCGGATGATAACGAGGGAATTTTCATAACTCCTTCGAGGTAAGTCACCATGGTATCAGATCGATACACAATTGAATCCTGCGTGTGTGAATTCGAGAATAATTTTCAAAATTATATTTATATTTTTACGTTTTAATTACTGTCAACGTTGATATTTTTTACGATTTGTCCCAATTGACTATTGATTGATTTTTCATCACTATTATATTCTTAAAATTAATTCATGTTTTCTACTAAATGTAATATCTTGAAGAAGGTAAAACAATATCGAGATATACTCATTTTACTATTAACCGAAGTTCTATCCAAATATAAATTTAGTGAAGAGTAGTGTAACTATACCTTAAGAATGTTTTTAATAATTATCCCAATGATAGTATTAAATTAATTAGTGTTGTGCCCTGCTATTTCATTCAAACATTTTTATGAGTTGTCATTAAACATATGAGCGATTTATTGATTGTTCCTAAAATTATATAACTTCTATATATTGTATTTACAACTAACACTATAGATAAATAAAATATTTTATAGATATTTTAGAAAAAAATTTAAAATCTATAAACATTATAATGTTATTAATATAATAAAAAATTTTTATTTTATTTATAATGACCAAATTATTACTTAAATGTTTTCTGTAATTTTATTTTTATTTAAATATTTTTATACTGAATTCTATTATTCTTATTTTATCACAGGTGTAAATTTAATACATTTTATGAAGTGATAAAAGGTTAAAATAATAAATTCAAAATTGGTGGTTAAAAAATTTTATGATTGAAATTGGTGATAAAATATTATTCAAAGTCAATCATATTTGAATGCTTTAATTTTAATTCCTCTTGTTAGAAGGATACTAACAAACTGATAGAAGGTTTATTTCAAGAAAATTATTAAATGACCAATCCATTTTGATTTTTGGACTAAATTATTAATAAGTCAAAATTATTTTATTATTTTTAGGTAAAATATTTTTGGTTAGGAAGTAAGTGTTTAAATGTTAATAATTTATTTTCACCAATAAGATGATCTGTCATACTAATGCATTTTTAAATTATGTTTTTATATTAGTTTGTATAGTAAAAATTTCAAAGACTAATGAAATATTAATTAAATTAACTTATAAGTTATGCCTTTAACTCCTTAATATTCTAACAGTTGATTTAGCATAATTTTGTGGTATGTGCTACTAAAATACTCACGAAATTGAAATTAATATTGTTATTTTTGACATTTTTCATTAGCAAATAAGCAATAGAATTTTATGCCACAAAAATATATTACATTTTTAAAATTATATATTATTCTAAAAATTATTTCAGTAATAATTAGATTAATAAGAAATAATGATATAAAAAGATATTGCTAACCAACTGTGTATACATTTTAAATAAAACTGACAAGCTATTAATTTTTTTTTATATATAAAAATTTTTTGTTTTATATTTAAGTTAATTATTATTAGTCTAATTTGATTTTTAGTCGTTCACGTAATATTAATAAAGTAGACTACTATCTATTAGAAGTATAAAGAAATCACCAAGCTAAATTTTCTGTTGGACATATTTTGATTTTTATACATTAAGTTGTTGATAAATAAAAATATTTGATAACATAAGTTATTCAAGTTTTAGTATATTAATACATGATATTATCATTGTTTTTTTAGGAATACTTTTTGTTAAATGTTCAGTTTATTATAGTATTCAATTGTATTTTTATTTTCATTTATTAGTAATTAATGCAATTTGAACCAACAAAGAATTATTTATGTTTATATTTTTTGATTGTTATTAAAGTCTTAAACTTTATATTTTTGGTTAGCTATATTTTATTGTTTTTGATTTCTTAAGTATTATAATTATTATTTAAAAACTTTTCTTTATGATATTCATTAACTTTTAATTATTTTTAAGCTTTGTGATTATTTATGTTAATGAATTATTATTTTAATTCATTGAAATATAATTTTTAGTTTTTCTGTATAATTTTTTTTGTTAATTAATATTTTTATTATTTATTTTTTAGATTTAGAGCAATGAGAGATTGTGGACAGACATACACAGAAACTAACCCACTAATGAATCCTCATAACACCATGGACTTAGTTAATTGTCGTCCCAATATTACAGTCAATGTAAATAATAATAATGACCAGTCAACTGTCAAAAAATTACCAAAAAAACGAAAATTTGATTTATCACAGCTTGAAGAAAATGATCCTGTATCAGGTCAAATTCCCTCAGTTCAGAAACAGTGCAATACTAGTTGTGTAGCTAGTGTTGTTGTTGTTCCTCCTCAATCTATGGCTGTTGATTATTCTAAGCTTGATGGATTTGATAGACCAAATTATGCTGATGTACCAGTGATTGTGGAGGATCATTCTGAAAGAAGTGAAGAAACTATATATCCATCAAATGAACATAGTGATATTCAGAGATTAGATGTAGATCTTCAAGAATGGACTGATCATAGGGTTTTAGCTAAAAGAGATGGTGTTTATTTGCCTGGTCTTATAAGACAAGCAACTTCTAATGGAGATGTATGGATTGAATTTGATTACGTTGATGGGCAGCGTTTTATAATGTTTAAAGATGTTTTGAATACAAGCAAATATGACGTTATTAGCGATGCAAGTCCATCATTAAGCCAAGTTAGTTAAATAATTTTTCAATAATTTTTTGTATAATACAATATTTGTGGACAATACTATTGAAATTTCTGTAAATCAAAATGTTTTTCTGTAAAATATTATAGGTATATTTTGATTTATTAGGTTAATATTGGAGCAAGAGTTTGTGTAAGAATTACTGGTTCACAATCAGATGAAGGTCATTTAATTCCACGGGTATTTATTGAAGGTGTAGTTCATAAGATAATAACCAATCCTGTGAGATTTGTAGTAAGTGTTGTATCTAGCAACAATGATGAATATGTTGTAAAAAGAGCAGATCTTCGACTACTTTTACCACCATGGTGGGATGAACTTGAACATGGTATACCAAATGGCCATATACCTTTATTAAGAGAACCTACACCCCCTACCTCAAATGGGCCAACTAATTATTATCATAGTTCTCCACTACAACCATCAAACAATCGTCATTTTGATGACTTTTGTGAAAGTGATGATGATCTTCGTCGAGAAGATATTTTATTTATGTCTGATGCAGGTAAATATTTATCCATTTATTTTTAATAACCCAAAACTATTGAAAATATTTTAGATGCAGGTAAGTTGTCAGGAAGCAGTAAGCGAAGTAGTATGCAGAGTCGAGGTAGTACATGTAGTATATTAGATCATGGGAGTACAACACCCAGATCAACTCCGGCTACACCTAGATCACAAATTACTTCCCCTCATAAATATAAGAAAGGAGATATTGTTACCACTCCTAGTGGAATTCGGAAAAAATTTAACGGTAAACAATGGCGCCGTTTGTGTTCTAAAGAAGGATGTTCTAAAGAATCTCAAAGAAGAGGGTATTGTTCTAGACATTTAAGTTTAAAAGGCAGTAGTCTAAGATCTTGTGCTTCAAGTAGTACAAGTTTTACAAGGTATTTAAAAGTTAAAATTCATCTTTTGTTTTTATATACTGAAATATTTTTAGAAGTTAACTTATGTTGATTGCTATTAATACAGAGAATTTTGTAAGATAAAGTACATAATATGTTATTATAAATTAATGATAATTTTAATGAAAAACAAATAGAATTTTTTTTTAAATTTACTATTGTTTATAAATTTAAAACATGTCTAAATAGTAACCTTAAAATTGAATAATAATCTCGTAATAATTATAATATTAACCAAATTTATTTTATAGAAATTTTATGAAAATATTGGTAGCAATTTCATAACTATTATGAAGTTTTTATTGAAAGATATATAATTTTGTGAGGAATTCAGAAATATAATTTTTTTTGTTTCTTTTACATAAAAAAACTGAGAAAAGCACAATTATCAAAAAAATATACGTAAAGCTTAAAAATTAAAAAAAAAATTATTTTAATTTTTATAAATCTTTTTTAGTGCAGTATTATTTTCTGAATTAAAATAAAACACAAAAAGTTAACAATTTTTTTATGTGTAATTATTACTAAAAATAGATATGATGAAAAAATCTAAAGTGAGATTTGGAGTCAGTATCAAAAATTCACATAGAGTTTACCTAAATATCGTAGATAAGAGAATATTTTTCATTATTTGTTGTTTTGTATTGATATATGTCAATAACTTGATTTAAAAATTTTAAAAGTTAAGCCTTCAATAGTTAAAAAATATACAATTACTCTCTTTAAATTTCAGAGGAAATCGAAGTGCTATGGATGGAGATGAAACATCACGAGAATCCCAAACATCTCCCAGTTTTTCTGAACGTCGATTAACTGGCCGTTTTGATCCAGATGAAACGGAAGCTGCCAACATGCTTGGTACACAACGTAATACTAATATAACGTAGTTTAACATTGTCTTTAAACAATTATGAGCTTGATAACAAAGACCATTTAAATTTCATAGAATTATAAGTGGTTAAATCATTTTAATAGGTCAAAAATCCAAAATTTAACACATGATAAATTTACTATTTTTAATAAATTGTTTATTTTACTCTCGTATAAAATTTCTAGGAATACATTTCATTGTCATTTATATATTTAATATACTTCTGATTGTAAGGGATTAAATATCAGACCATTTAACAATATGTTTTTCATTTAATTGTTTTCAGCCCTATATGGTAAATTCATTCTTTCATTGTTTATGTAGTCATAAATATTGTTAGTTTATCTCTTACAAATTATTTATTTAGTTACATGTTATAAAAAGTTAATTTTTTTATAGTGTCTTTGGGAAGTTCTAGATCTGGAACACCTTTATATTCATCTCCTTGTCCTCCGAGTAACAATAATACACAATCGCCTCTAACTGTTGGCTCTAGACAAAACATGTTTCTACCTATAATATTGCCAACCAACCAGAATTATCCTGTTACTACACCAACAGGAAATGGACATGCTACTCCACCTATAACAAACAGTAATTCTAACAATCAATATAGGCAACAACAGCTTGTTAAGTATGTGTGAAATAATAAATCAAATAATATGTTGTTAATAATTTGATTTTTTTTTTTTTTTTTGTAGACCAGAATTATTAAGACCTAAAACGCAACATAATTTGCATGATTCAATGCCGATTTCCAGTCAAACTAGTGTAATCCGTATATCACCTCATACAATTCAACCCAAAATAAACAATGTCACAGTTAATACTCAAACACAAGCATGTTGGAAAGGTCTGTCGTCACCTCAACAATCAGTGAAACAAACTAACCAACCAATTGGTCAATGGCAGGTTGAAAGACATCCAAGTGTTGTAGTTTCTTCCCAACAGCATGGTCACATATTAGAAAAAGCATTAACCACAGTTGACACTGTTTGTATTTTTTATTTACTGTTTTAAATTTGTCATCTTAAACTTAAACTAATGATTTGTTTAAATACAATATTTAGAATGGTAATGAACCTTATAGTCATGTTGTGGAAAACAGTGAAGTATTTGTTCGGGACAGCAATAATAGTGTATATCAGGAATCTGTGATAAAGAAAGAAACACATATTGAGACAGCCACTCATGTATCATATCCCCACCAACACTTAGTTATTAATACTGGATATCATCAAGTAATAATTTCAAAAATATAATAACTTAAGATATTTATTGCAATGAAACTTTATTTATTTTGTTTTTCCTGAACTTAATTTTTTTTCTATTTTAATTAAATTCTTCATGAAAAAGTTTTTATTAATTTCTCTGGATGATTTTAACATATAGATAAAGACTACTATTACAGCAGTAATATAACACTGTTGATAATATGAAAAAAATCTCGTTACGGCATTACTGCTATAGCAATAATATTTTTAATAGTATCAAATAATTAAAGAAAAGGGGTCGTCCTGGTGTAGTTATTAAAATATACATTTTAGCGCATGGGATCCCAGATTTAATCACTAGCATACCAATGAGATTTTTCTTGTGATTTTCTCATTAGTGGTATCTAGTCTCTGGCCCAAGCCAGCCGTAATACCCATCCTGTCTATCATTGATTTAAGTAAACACTATCTTTGATTTCTTAACATGTGAAAGAGAGCTACCACCATCTGTAGCATAGTTTACCAAGTTTGGAAAATTGAAAGATATAAAATTAATCATTATTTTTTTTTTCAAATGATAAAGAGAATTTGACTAATATATCACATTGAAATGATTGCCAAAATTATATGCGTCTGCCAATGTATTAAGATACAAAAAATGTATTATTTTATCTGATTTACTCGTTATTAAAAGACAGATAATCATTTTATATATATATATATATAAAATAATACATGAATTAAATTATACTTAATAGTTGTATTTTTAATTTAATATATTACTTTATATTTATTAGCAGAGAGTCCAAAACATTCCAAATTCAATTACGACACCTTCAGTTGTCACTAAACATAACTACATACCCTCACAAAATGAATATCAAGATGACCAAAATAAAAATAGTATTCTTCAACAAGTTATTGTACATCCTACTGAACTCTTACCTGTGTTGCCTGTAATGGATGATAGAAAAGAAGAACCACCAGAACCTAATCCAACTTCTCATTCAAGTAATAATTTTGATCATTTTCTTGTTAGAGTTTTTTATACTTTATACTTTTCAACTTTATTTGTACTTTAAATTATGTAAATAATTTATAGATAATGAAAATGGAAACCTAACTATTTATTCTTGGGATTCCTTAATTCCAATCTTAAATTCTGAAGAAGTAGTTCAGACAAATATTTCTGCTATACCAAAATCTATTACTCCGCCTCTATCTGCTCCACCAATTTTAACACCACCACCTGCTGAGTCTCCTGATGTTGATGACGACGATGATGATGTATTTGAACAAGAACCTTGTGATACTGATGATCAAAATCCAAATACAGCAGCTGGAAAGCGTAGAACACAATCTCTAAGTGCTTTGCAGAATACCAAAGAGCCACAGAGTCCTTTAACTAAAGCAAAAGATCGAATACGAAGACCTATGAATGCCTTTATGATATTTAGTAAACGACACAGAGCTTTAGTTCACCAAAGACATCCTAATCAAGACAATAGAACTGTGTCAAAAATTCTCGGTGAATGGTGGTATGCTTTGGATCCAGATAAAAAACAAACATATCATAAATTAGCATCTGAAGTTAAAGAAGCTCATTTTAAAGCACATCCGGAGTGGAAATGGTGCAGTAAAGACAGAAGAAAATCCAGTGGGAGTGGAAGGTCCAAATTAGGTTCCACTGATGAACATCCTTCTCTTGATCATGATCCTATGATAGAAGTAACAATAGAAATGTCAGATGAACAAAAAACCTCGAATAAAAAAGACATGGATGTAGATATGAAAAATGATTCTGAAGATGAACAGATGGTATGTATAACATAAATTAATAAAAAAATTTGTTAAATNTCTTGTGATTTTCTCATTAGTGGTATCTAGTCTCTGGCCCAAGCCAGCCGTAATACCCATCCTGTCTATCATTGATTTAAGTAAACACTATCTTTGATTTCTTAACATGTGAAAGAGAGCTACCACCATCTGTAGCATAGTTTACCAAGTTTGGAAAATTGAAAGATATAAAATTAATCATTATTTTTTTTTTCAAATGATAAAGAGAATTTGACTAATATATCACATTGAAATGATTGCCAAAATTATATGCGTCTGCCAATGTATTAAGATACAAAAAATGTATTATTTTATCTGATTTACTCGTTATTAAAAGACAGATAATCATTTTTTATATATATATATATAAAATAATACATGAATTAAATTATACTTAATAGTTGTATTTTTAATTTAATATATTACTTTATATTTATTAGCAGAGAGTCCAAAACATTCCAAATTCAATTACGACACCTTCAGTTGTCACTAAACATAACTACATACCCTCACAAAATGAATATCAAGATGACCAAAATAAAAATAGTATTCTTCAACAAGTTATTGTACATCCTACTGAACTCTTACCTGTGTTGCCTGTAATGGATGATAGAAAAGAAGAACCACCAGAACCTAATCCAACTTCTCATTCAAGTAATAATTTTGATCATTTTCTTGTTAGAGTTTTTTATACTTTATACTTTTCAACTTTATTTGTACTTTAAATTATGTAAATAATTTATAGATAATGAAAATGGAAACCTAACTATTTATTCTTGGGATTCCTTAATTCCAATCTTAAATTCTGAAGAAGTAGTTCAGACAAATATTTCTGCTATACCAAAATCTATTACTCCGCCTCTATCTGCTCCACCAATTTTAACACCACCACCTGCTGAGTCTCCTGATGTTGATGACGACGATGATGATGTATTTGAACAAGAACCTTGTGATACTGATGATCAAAATCCAAATACAGCAGCTGGAAAGCGTAGAACACAATCTCTAAGTGCTTTGCAGAATACCAAAGAGCCACAGAGTCCTTTAACTAAAGCAAAAGATCGAATACGAAGACCTATGAATGCCTTTATGATATTTAGTAAACGACACAGAGCTTTAGTTCACCAAAGACATCCTAATCAAGACAATAGAACTGTGTCAAAAATTCTCGGTGAATGGTGGTATGCTTTGGATCCAGATAAAAAACAAACATATCATAAATTAGCATCTGAAGTTAAAGAAGCTCATTTTAAAGCACATCCGGAGTGGAAATGGTGCAGTAAAGACAGAAGAAAATCCAGTGGGAGTGGAAGGTCCAAATTAGGTTCCACTGATGAACATCCTTCTCTTGATCATGATCCTATGATAGAAGTAACAATAGAAATGTCAGATGAACAAAAAACCTCGAATAAAAAAGACATGGATGTAGATATGAAAAATGATTCTGAAGATGAACAGATGGTATGTATAACATAAATTAATAAAAAAATTTGTTAAATATATATTTCTATATTTTTTCAGGTTGTATCTGAAGTTCCAGAAATTGATTTAAAGTGTAAAGAAAAAGTTACAGATTCTGATACAGAGTCTCAAAGTGATGCTGAACAACTACAAGATAACAAAATATTCCCCCAACAACATTTTAGTCCTGTTAAATCTTCTACTTCAGAAGTCACTTGTCGGCCTAAACCAATTAAAGCTAGGTAATTTAAATACTTTATTCACTTCATTTAATTGAAATATCCTTAGTATTGATTATTTTCTATTTTTGTACTTGCACATTACATTAAAAGTAATTATATGAAAGAGGAGATTGTAAATTATTAATGTTGAGTGTGATGTATGTATCAAGTATTTATAAATTCTTGTTATTGTACCTGAATAGGTAATAATCAAGACTCAAATAATACTATTTGATTAATAAATATGTCTAGTGAAATCAGTGACATATTTAGAAAGAACACATTGACATTTGTCCCCTCAAAATTGGTAGTACTATTTTAATATAGACATTTTTCTCGTTTTGCTCATAATTAACTGTACTCATAGTACTATTTAATTGTACTATAATAAGAAAAATATTTGTATGATATTTTGTATTCTAAAATACAAAATATACAAAAGTATTTGACAAGTATTGAAAATACAATTTTAGATTACTCAATATATAATAATATCACTACAATAGTAAATATTATAGTTATTTTTAGAATTGTTATTAATATTATAATACAATTTCAATATTCAAACTATTAAATAGTAATTCTATATTTAGGCAGTTTAAAAGAGATCCATAGATAAAAAATTAATGAGTCTTTTATTTTAACTGAAAATTTTTTACAGTTATATTAAATTATTTTAAAATAAAAATGTAGAGGTTTCTGAATAACTTAAATGTTGATTTAGCTCTCTCATAAAACATTATGAGTTTATTAACTTAAAATAATAGATAAAAAATATCCACGAACTGGGAAACACAATCTTAAAGTCAAGTCATATATCAAGGTATTTAAGTGCATGACTTGATTTTAGAAAACTATTGTTTAGAGTATAGTCATTAAAATTATTTTTCTTTGAACTAGTTCAACTATTTTTATTATTTATTTAATGTACATATTATTTCAATAATTTTTTAATTATTAAATATAATAAAATATAATGTAAAGTTAAAAATTTTTAATTAATTTTAAATTATCTAGGAAGATTTATATTTAACTTAATTTAAATACCTTTCACAAGTAAAAGATTTTCATAATAATAAATTAAAATCTCAAGGATTCTAATATTTTAGTATCATTAGTAATTTGACCATAAAATATTTAATGATTATCTTAGATGCATATGAGAGGTATAATTTAACTATACAATAATACAATAACTGATCAATTTATAATAATTTATAAATTATTATATTCATTGTTTGTTCATGTTATTTGCATTGAATGAATCATCATAAAATAAAAATAAATATTATTTGTTTGCATAGTTATTAAACTGAGTTATACTCAATTAAACTAATACTATATTTTTAAAATGTAAAAAAACTATACTTAGTACATTTAATTTTACTTAATTAATTAGCCACAAGTGATCAATTTTTATTATATATTTAGTACATTTATCTTGGTAATTTTAAAATAATTGTAATTATCATTGAGATTTATTAAAATGAAATAAAATATGTTTGTACATCTTCTAGCAGTCAACAAAAATCTAACTCATTGTTTAAAATATCAATTCACATATTTGTAGTTCAGATCTAGACTATGCAAGCTCAATTTTGATTTTTAATAACTAAGCTACCTACATAAATGATAATGACACTGCTTAGCATAGCTCTAAATGTTCTAAAAATTTCAAAGTTAAAATACAAATGTTAAAAGTTAACTATTAGTTAAAAGACTATAAAAGTTAAGTGGTTTTCTTTATTAACACTATTTTTTTATTATTTAATTTTTTTTTTTTTATAAAGAAGTGTTGATTAAAAAATAATGTGTAAGTTTGCAAAAGATAATACAAACTTATTTACTATATTATGTTTAAATTTTTGTATGCCCGTATTTATTTATAAATTATAAATAATAACTTTTTCTCCTATAATTCATTATTATTGAATTTTTAATTTTTTTTTTTTTTAGGCTAGTATCTTCAAGTTCTACAGATTCTAAGTATCAATCTAAAACAGTTAATTCAAGGGAACCAACAACTCCTATTTTATACCCCTATCATTCCCCTATAAATCCTGTAGGAATTTCTCCATTTCAACCTACTGGTGGGGCCTTTAAATTAATGCCAGCTTCACCAAAAGTTAAAAATCCTGAACAATTGCCAACATCTGAAGTAACTTGGACGACTGAATCTGAGACCTGGAATCAAACAAAACTGATTAATACAAATGCATGGGCAGCATCCACTGCTGAATGGAACAATAATAAACCAACTAACACAACTACTGCTAACTCTAAAATTGTTGTCACTCCATTTTCTCAACAGAGTATACTTCATTACAATTCTTCACCAAATAAGGATACAGAACAAAAACCTGTTACTTCAGTTAGACAAATTTTAGGTGGGCGACCAGTTCTTATACAAACAACAGCTAAAAGTCAATCGGGAAACCAGCAACAAGCTTTAACTTTTGCTTTTGTAAATTCTGGTGATTCAACAACTTCACTAGTAACCAATTTACTTGTTCCAACTAGCAGTGATAACAGAAGTTCATCAACTACACTTCAATATGTTATACCAAGTCGTTTATCAAATATTTACTTACCACAATCAAGTAATAATATACAAAATGCTATGAAATAATTTTTTACTTTATTCTTTATTTATTTTTTATTAGGTACATCAAATCAAACACAAGTTGCAAAGACAATTCAATCGTCAACTGTTATCGTTAGTACACATAATACTCCAATGGTTTTGCAATCGTAAGTAAAATGATTAATTTCTTGTTAATGAGAACGAGTAATCTATTTGTTAATACATTAGTTATAATTTTCATATTTTGTTTTTTCAGTGATGCTGAAAACTCAGAAAAAAATGTTAATAATACAAGTATGATTTTTTTTTTTTTATATATAAAAAACATTTTTTTCAATTTTATTATTTTATTATATATATATATATGTATATGTTTAGAAAAAAGTGATCCTGATATTGTTATAAGAGCTGATAATGATGAAAAATTGGTATTATTGGAAAATTCACATAGTGATACTCAAAAAGCATCTAACTCACCAATAATATTTGATTTTAAAGATAATACTGTTAAGGTATATAATATTATTATATTTCTTTATACAGTTTGGTGTAAAAAATTTATATATTTAAGTATTCATTTATAGTTATATATGTAGTTAAGTAAATTAAAATTTCAGATTCATATGAGGTCATTACATTCAAGCATCCTATTAGATAATTCTAGATATGCTGTTATAATAAAATTCATTATTTACAGTCTCCTAAAATTGTTCATTTATTTACGACAATTTAACTTTAAGAGCAAGTAGAATAACATTTTAGGAGGTGCTAGATTAATTTTTATCTCCTAAAAATTATTTATATACCAATATGTGTATATAAATTTTAATTTCTTAAGACACTAAATTTTAGCCTCCCACAACCTTTTCCTGGTTGTGCCTATGTTATTAACCATCCTGATTTAAATGCTTCTAAATGTCTTTTTGGGACTTGTACCTATGGGACAATTTTTCATAATTTGGACCTATTTGTTATATAATATTCTATCATAATTAATATAATTTAACAAAATGTCTGTTAAATTTCTTTTTAACTATATGACTATCTAGGTAGTTATTCACAAAGTCTAGCTGCTTATAATATGTTTGCATCACCCCCATAAAATCTGAAATAACTTCATTTGTTTTTTCAGCATCATAAAATTATTTTATAATTTAGTTTTTTAAATTTGTTAAATTCTTAGGAGAATAACACAAGAAATGATATTGAAGACAAACCGTTTGTACTTGCTCCGACACCAGCTCAACTGGGTAAAGCACCATTGCAAAGACGACAATCAATGGGTAAGTTTTTATTTAGATAAAAAAAATGTACATATACAGGGTGTTCAGTAAATCAGGAAACGGGTTTCTATTGTTCTCATTGTTACAAATAATGAGAACAATAGAAACCCGTTTCCTGACTTACTGAACACCCTGTATATCATTACATGCAATATAAGTATGATATGTGATATAATATAGTAAATTACTCATTTTCTTAAATGATATATTAATAAATGTCATAGAAAATTTCGTTATCTTCTCATATTTTCGAAAATATTTTTCTGATCCATTCATTATTCACCAAATTTTATTTTTTTTTAATTTATTTGTTTTTTTCAAATGATTATTCAGTTTTTTTACATTGAAAATAATAGTCAGTTGTTTAAATTAAATGTTATATAGAAAATTTATGTTAAAACATTTCTGATTTGTATACGTTTTTTTATTGTCATAAAAAGTTTCTTGTCTATGAATCTGTTTATATTTATATATTTGCATTCCTTACATCTAAAACAATTATTCTGTAGTGTGCATGACATATCTGAGTAGCCTACTCAAAGTTGTTTATTAGGATTATAGGTTGTATAATTCAGAGTTACATCCAAGTTTAATGTAGAGTCCTAGCTTATTTATAATAAATATACTTGAAAAAATAAAATTTCTGATATAATTACAACATAAAATGAATAAACTAATAAAATTGATCAAATTATGATAAATAGGCAAAACAAGATATAAAATATTAAATTATTGGTATTTTTATTAGTTTTTAGTTAATTAGTTTAAAAATCATATTAATTAATAAAATATTTTTTCCTATAAAAATAACATCAACTAGATATTCTAATGAAAATATAGAAATTACAAATAGTGTTTAAATAACATAATAACTAAAATTATAAATCTATTATAAATTATTAATCTAGTTATTGTGTCTATAGTTATTTAATAATTTATAATACTTTTTGCATACAAATAATAAAANAACTAGATTAATAACTGTTATTGTGTCTATAGTTATTTAATAATTTATAATACTTTTTGCATACAAATAATAAAATTAAAAAAAAGAACACTTAAGATTTAACATTTTTCTTTGATTAATTCTTACACATTTATGTTTAAAAGATTTTAAGATGTTTTTTTGTGGTGTGATATTTTGATAATATTTATTAAATCAACTTTGGCAAAAAAAAAACTTATTAATTGGATGAAACTCAACACATATATTGAAGTTTTTAAATCTAAAATTTAAATTACTTAATCTAATTTTTAAGAATGTCATAAGTGTATTCATATAAATTCATCTAATAAATATGGAATTATTACAGTATCTTCTAGTCAAGATTCAATGGCTAATTCTCTTCCTGAAAAAGATTCTGAGATGGTTGAAGAAATGAATGAAGATACACTTGAATCACCTTCTGCTAAACGTAGCTTTTTTAAAAAAAATGTTGAAGATGGAATGAATAGAGTTTTAGAACAAGTGAATTTTGAAAGAAAATTTTCTTCATTGCCCCAATTCAAACCAGATGAATGTAATTCTCCAAGTGCAATATCAGTGCCATCTAGTCCTCATGTGTTTAATGCTCAAACATTCCGTAAAAAACAATTGACTGATTGTGAAGGTCAAGTAGAAACCCCAAAGTCATCTGGAAAACTGGTTGGAAACACATTTTTTGGTCCAGATTTTAATCCTGAAGCTTATAGAGGTGCACTAGAACAAGAAGACACGATTTTAGCATCTCCTAGAACTCCCAAAACACCAAGTGGAAGGAATGACAATTCAGCTGCTGAAAAAGGTCATCGAAAAATGTTAGAACAAAGAAGACAATTGGTAATGACTTTATTCCAAGAACAAGGTATGTTTCCTTCTACTCAAGCAACTTCAGTATTTCAGGTAATATATAATATTTTATTTAATAATATAATACTTATTAATTATAATACTATACTGTAGCAATCGTTATAAAGTCATATTAATAAATAAATAAATAATGTTTATGTTTTTATAGGCCAATCACTCTGATATATTTCCAAACAAATCGTCATTACAATTGAAGATAAGAGAAGTCCGTCAGAAACTAATGGCACATAGTACTTTGACACCTAGTAGTGTGAGTGCACTTAATAGTCCTATCGAAACTTCTTCAAATGCACCAAGTAAGTATAAAATGATTTTTATGAAGTCATTGTTGAAGTGTACTGTGATAACAATTGATAATATTTTTTTTCTTACCCTATCAAAAAAGTTTCACTTAAAAAATATTTGGTTTAAATAGTACTAGAATAATTTAAATTTAAATTTATATGTGTTACTATTAAATACTTTAAAAAAAAAAACTAATAAAATTTGATAAAAGGAAAATAATTAATAAACTATATGCCCTATTTTATTACTTGTTTTTTATGCAAAACTTGATTTTCTATTCTAGGTTCAACTACAAATCAATCGTCTCAACAAACACCTAGTGTTTGTACATCCAGCTAACATCACTATGTTATTAACTTTAAATACAGATTATTATAAAAGGTTTACTTAAATTTTATTGTTAAAATTGATATTTTTGTATGTAACAAAAAAAAATATATATATATATATATATATATATATATATTATGTTCCAGTAGTTTTGCTTTACTGTACATAGTGTATATATTAGTTTTTTTTAAAGGTATCAGTCTTTTATTCTGTTATATCTTATTTGATAAATAAAAAACCCTGATATTAATAGTTTTTATTTTTTAAATTAAAATAAAAAAAAGTTGACTAATCATTTTAAAATTTAAATAAATATTAAATTATTTTCTTTTTTCTCAAATAGAACTATGTAAAAATAACTTAATATCTACTATTTTATTATATAGTGTAGTTAAATATTTATTAAATAGTTCAGATATAATTTTAATAAATGATCTCTAAATCTATAGACACATCCACCACCAAAAGAGTCTTTCAAAATATATTGTATATTACTTTTTTAGAAATAAATTAAATTTTTTATTTTGCTTATTTTAAGTTGCTTCATATAATTTTTATCTTATTTGTGCCATAGGTATAGTTTTTAATGTAATACTTTTAACTTACCTATTTTAAATATCCTGAAATTTAAGTTTAATCTGATCATTAAATTGATCACTTGTACTGTTTTGATTAAATTGTATTTTTTTGAATAAATAAAATGCATACATGATTTTTTTATATAGAGTATATATAGAATTGTATTTATTGGAAATGAAATATTGTAAAATAAATTACTTGTATAAATTAGTTGCTTAATTTTTATCCAAAAATTGTCCATTATATTGACATTAATACTAAAGTTTCATTACTGACTTTGAACTATAAATAATCAAGTACTCTTATTTTAAAATTATCACTTTCTACGTTGTACTTAAAAATCATTTGTTTTCAATTTATATATTAATAAGATTTTATTAATTAGCTTTTAATACAGTTATTTTTACTTAACCTTCATTTAAAATTAATAAAATTTGATTGTTAAAGCAAAAAACATATTTTTAGTGCCATAATTTATGTTTATATTTTTTCTTATTCAAAATTAGGGAGGTTGTTTTGCTCAAAATGTGTATGTTTATTCTAAGTTTTCATTAAGATTATTTGTATTGGAACATTATTTATATTTAATCAACAGATAAATTAAAATAATCAATTATTTTATCAAATTTGATTGTATATTTTTTGTTATAGCCATTGAAATGTTTAATAAATATGATTGAAAAGATTTAATAAGTTAAAAAATTGTAATTCTTTATTTTTAAAAATTAGCTCAAATATTATCTACAAAACTTATTTCATTTTTATTATTTTCCTTTTTTTTTTTAGAAAAGCAAATGTAAATTTCTATTCCTAATTAAGTTTATAGTATTATGATAAATATAAAACTAGATATATTTTATTTTAATGTACAAATTTTTTGTAAAAATAATGTTCTTTTTTACTATTTTTCTTTTTCAATTATAACTATAACTAGTTAAACTCTTAGACCTAAAATTTTCATTTTATTACACTTTTTCAACTTAAATATCAATGCAATGCAATAATGTATGATGTTTACTTACTTTCTACAAATCAACAAAAGTGCAATTGGTAATATTATATTATAGGTTTAAATAACTATTTTGAACAACTAATCGTTTTGTTGTTTTTATAATAATAATAAATATTATAATTTTAACCATTTTAGTATCAATGGTTAAAAAGAAATATTTAATGCAAAAAAAAATTTATTGACTGTTATTTTCACTTGTGACTTACATGGTCTATATGTTACATATAAAATTTTGATTTTAAATATAAATAGTATATATTTTTTAACAAAACATATTACTTTATAAGTTGTTGTTAACCAAAAAATTATTTTATATTTTTTAATTTATCTATAACATACATATTATGAATTGGTGGTTTTATCAATAAAGTACTACACTGTTAATAGTTAAGTTTGTGTTTATTTTTTCTGCAAGTATTATATAATTTTGTTTATTTTACTTAATTAACTATAAATTGAGAAATATTATAGAACTTTATTTAAAACAATATTATCTTAAATGCTTAAATTAAAAAGCTATTTTATAAATATAGATTTTTTTTTTCAGAAATTATTTTTAAAATAATTTAACAACTATTTAAATTGGTGTAATATATTTATTGCATATGTATGTACTTGAATTGTTGTATTTTGACAAAAATTATAACAGATATTATTGACATGTGTATACTTTTTAATTTTATTACAATTGGAATCTAAGAATTAATTTTCCACAATCATAGTAATAATTTTATCAAATATATTTATTAAAAACGGAAAATTAGAAATGAGTGTTTTGCATGATCCTATAAGGAATATAAATATTTATTTGTATGTTTATTATAATTAACAGGACTTGTTGGTTTATTTTCTTATAAATAATATTAATAGCTTTAGTTGATTATATTAATATCAAATCCTGAAGGAAATACTTTTCATTAACTAGACTATATCTTTAATCGGTACCTGTATTATTTTCTTCCATTTGTTGAAAAGCGACAAGATTATTATTAAATTCAAGCTGAAGAAAAAAATGTCTATATATGTACAATTCAATTAGGATATTATTATAAGTACTCTATAAATATAATATTCATATTATAATTTGCTGAATGAAACTGGAAAATTTTTAATATTGGAACCTTTTAATTATTATTTATGCTTAGTGTTTTAAAAATTATTAGTTAACTAATGGTGATAAAAAAATTTGTTATTCGTAAAACATGAATGGAAAGAGATTTCATTCCATGTGTTTAGGAAAATATTATTGATAATTAAATAAAATACCATTAAAAATTAGATTTCAAGTTGTCAAAAATAGTGAAATGCTCCCTTTTCCTGAAAATTCCTTCTCAATCCTTACTTATCATTTAACTAAAATAAAACTTTTGAGGGTACTAAATTAATTTCATTTCATTCTTAAAAAAATGTTTCTACAATAATTAAAATGTTATTATTGTCAATTAATTATTTTTTTTTAATTTCGGGGAATTAAGTGCATCTATATAAGACACTTAACCAAACCCCATATGAGACAGAATTGGGTAGAAAATTAGGGAGTAGATTAAGATTTTTTTTTGTTTAACGTTTAAATATATTATAATTGAGTTGAAAGTTATTGAAAATTTATACATTTTTAATATTAAAACCTTATACAATTTTTTCGTTTAATGTTATGAGCATTTCAAAAATAATTCACTGCCATAAGCAGTGTTTAATGTTGGAAAATTGCTACTTTTCTCAGCTTCGATTCGAAACTGAGAAGATATTAATTTTACTATGATGTTTCTTTTTAAATATAACGTTAGAAAGGAATTTATTTATTCATTATTTTTCCATACGATGAAAGCAGTTTATACTTTTATTTATAATTTAAAAATTTACTTTTGTTGATGAATTGTTAAATCTAATGGAAATAAACATATTATTAATTTATTTATTTAATATAATCATAAACAGATATAAACTCTTAAAAAAAATAGAATAAATTAAAAATAATTGCACAGTAATCAGCAGTATTTATACTATTTTCAACATATTTACAAATTAAAATTTTAAATTATAATTTACAATTGTTGACGTATTATAAATATCGAATTTAAACAAATCACGTGACATGGAAAAAAATTAATACAATTCACAATACTATTTTCTAAATTTAAGATTTGTGAAAATAAAATGCAGAACTATAATTTATAGTATAATTAGGAACAAAATAATTTTTTCGTTTCTGTATAATTGTCATGTACAAAAACTAACCAATGTAAGTAACTCAAGACTATTAACAAAACAATTTAATATATTAGTGGCGGATTTACAAGGGATAGATTTCCAAGAGGTGTTCACCCCTATAGATAACGATATTTTACATTATATAATAAGAGTAGGGAAAGACTTTAATAAATGTTCTAAGTAAATTTTTCTTTAAAATATAAGTATCATTTAAGTTGGGGATGGGCATTGGTCCCAGTCTAAATATTCAGTACATTAATTTTAATCAACTTTTGATGTAATATGTTAACATATATGTTATTTATTTTATTAATTGTTTTTTATTGTTAAACTACATCCTTCATACAAGTATAAAAGTTAAAAAATTATATTTTATTCATGTAAAATTTTATAAAAAAAGAAGTCATAAAGCCATTTTTAAAAATAGTTTTTCGTTGTATATAAAATTAATTTTGTAGTTATATTATAGGGATAATAGAGGAACGGTGTGTCCGAGTCGTTACGCGGCAGTGTTTGACGCGCACTGCCTCGGGTTCGAAACTCGGTCACGAGCGACTTCATTTGCCGAACGAGAGATCAGTTCGGTAATTAGAGTTGCCATCTCTCTCTCCGGCGACGGACTAATCACCTGTGCCGAAGTATAAATAGTTAAGTAACCTCCCCCTTTGGGGAAGCCGCTATGGCTATTAATGGGCCGATAAAGCTATATTAGAAAAAAAAAATTAAAAGGATAATCGCAAGTGCCTTTATGGAATGATGGGCTGATCAAAAATTTGATCCAGTCTATTATAATCTGAAATGACTTCCTTGTCCCTACAAAAAAATATTGAAAATCCACCACTGTAGTAAATCGTTTAAAAATGTCTTACAACTAACTTATCTTTTTAAGTTACATAATGTAATACTTCAGTACAAATTACTATTAGACTTATATCTAATTTAAAATAGATATTGAGTATTTATATTGATAATTTTCTATTAAATCAGAATGCCTAGGGAACCTATTTATAACTTATAATAATATACTTCCACAGCGTGATTATTTATAGTTACGAGATGTACCAAAATATTTAAATAACAATAACTCAAATTACATTTTTTAATGCTTCTTTTTTCATTTTTGTATGAATAAGCAATACTCTTCAAACAGATAAGAATTTTCTGAATCTTTAAGTTCAGTTCACTAATATAATAAAAAATTTTTTTGAAAGATATTCTAAAGGAGGTGACACAAAAAAAGTATAATTTATAAAAAAATTGTGAATAATAACTTGTTTAATTTAATTTATTCGTTGAATTAGGAAGTCCATTATTGTAGGCAATAATAACTCATCACGTTTAATGTTTAAAAGTTATGCTTGTGTCAGAGGGGACGAAAAAACCTACTTAGACCAATCAAAATCGAACCAATATGTCACCAACTGAGCTAGGTGGATGCCTAATTACTAATATCTAGATTATTGTATTATCTTCAATATTATTGAAGTAATTAAATCATCATATAACAAACCTCAAATATAAAAATCGTAATAAAAAACAAAATAATTTTAATTTTCATAAATATATTACCCTATAGAAAATATGATAAGTTTTTATTATTCATTATTTTTGTTGCAATATTTAGTAAATATTTTCAGAAATGGAAAAAATAAATAACATTTTAAAAAGCTTACATCATTTTATTTTATAATAAAATATTCAATAACAAAATTATTATATAAATTAGTTTCGATACCAATTACTATTTTATTAATGAAAAATGAAAATATCTTTAAAATTAACTCTCAATTTTCAAAATATGTTTAAAACAATAACAATTCATAAATGATTAAATTAGATTTAAAAATAATTTTAACTTTACAAAACATTTTTTATAAAAATATACATATTATGCAGCAGATCTACAATGTAACATTTACAAAATAATTTAAATTTATATAATATAGTTATATTAATGGTTACAATAAAGTTTAATCAAAACATGATTGAGCAAGAATTTAATCTCATTAGGAGATAACACAAATTTCACAATGTTTAATATTTTAAATAAGTATAGAAAATGTAAGGCACACAATGCAAGAAAAATATTAAAGCATTATAAACTTAATTTTATTCGGAAGACAAAAAGACTTGAGCAATTTTTTTTTCAATTTTTTATTGGCACATATTTTTTTCAAGTTAGAATTTGATAAATAAAAGTTGTATTTTTATTATGTCTAGCCTTATTATAGGAACTTAAAAAAATTCAATTTTTTTTTTTTTAATAAGAGCTAGTTTACAATATGTATTATAGAATCAGAGAAATTTTAAATTAATGAAATTATTATGATTTTTTAAAAACATTAATTCTGCTATAGAAATTTTAAATATCTATTTATTTAACACTTACTGACATTACAATTTTAAAATTAAGTTTTAATATATAATATATTTATATGGTTTTATATTACCATACATTTCATTGTAGTACCTACAATAAAGATTTGCAAGACATTGATATATTAAATAATATACTAATTTATAAGTCTTTAATATTATAAAATTAAAGGTTTATTTTTTTAAACTAAAAAAGTAAAAATAAAAATAGTAATATATGGTACGGATAATGAATGGCATTATATATAAGCGCTGTTCTAACTTTCAACTACTTTGTCAAAGATCACTCAACATATACTTCAGAATTAATTAAGACTCATATTTATAAATTTAACATTGTTTAAGTAATGGTTCCATATAAATTTAATAAAAATTTATACTGAACTAGAAAATCTGAAATCCTGTTTATTCCAATTTTGTGGATACGATATATCCAATAATGAAGGTTCCTTTTGTTCGTAAGCACATACTTTCAAGTCCAATGAACAGGTCAGTCTTTGGGGAACAGGTCTTTCAACATAGCATGGTCTGTAGCAACATGGTGGCCAACAATAATAGAGAGGGTAATCTACATAAGGATATCTGATAGGACTCACATATAATGGTCTCTCAGCCGTTTCTACCATAGGTGCCAATGGTCGCTTTTTACAAGATTCTAAATCCAAATCTTCTTCTCTTTTACGTTTTGTAAGATCTAAGCATGTTGTAGATAGATCTAATGCAGAATCTTCTGTATCGGATAAATCTTCAACATTAACATCACTATCAGAACCTGATGTTTCAACAGTAGTAATGGCTGTTTTAGGAGGTTTTGGTGCACCAACTGCTTGCTGTACTGCTAATCGTAAACTTGTCTCAGTTTGTAGCCATTTTTGGATTTGTCTTCTATGAATACCATACTTTCGAGCTGTTGCTCTTTGATTTCCTTGGCAATCTGAGTCTTGTCGGTAGGAATCTAACACCTGTTGATAAAGATAACACAAAGTCAGTTAAACAAAATCAATACTTTTTTATTTCTTCTAATATAAATAATCTAAATTTAACCCCTTATGTTTTAAAATATATAAATGTTTTGCTATATATATTTTTAGAAGCTTTGTACAGATATTGAAATTATCTATTAAAATATTGTGATGATAATGATAAAACAAAATATTTAAGTGCAAAGTGCTTGTGGTGACAATGATAACAAATATAATTTAACTATTTTATGTAATGGATATAGCATTGTTCTAAGAAATGAAATTTAGTTTGGCAAGCCTCATTGGTGTTCAAGCAAGTGGATTATAAATGACATTTATTTTAAATTAATTTTGGCACTAAACCCAAACTAAATTAAAAACAATTTAAATAAATAAAGCAAATGTTAATTTTAACAACTGATAACGATTTAATAAAAAATGATAAATAATAAAATTAAAGTAAAAACAAACTAATTTAATATTTAATTACCTGTAATTTAAATTGCGGAGGAAATATTCTTCTGGAGCCAACAGGCGCTTTAGGCCTCTTTTCTTCTACTTTACCGACAGGTTCGTCTGGTGCACCGTGAGCCATATTTCGGTTGAACTCAATACAAACGTTGTGATCGGTTGTCGTTGTCAGATGAAGACCACACAGATTACGGCGAATACAATATCGCTTCACTTAATAATATTAAATTAATTGAAAAACTACAGCAAAATAATAAAAAACTAATAAATTGCTGATAGAAACTGAAGGATGAGCACAACTAGTAATAATAAAAATTAAACGACGCAACTAGAACGAGCTGTTTTCAAGTAGACGCGGTGGCGCTTGCTGGTACAAAAATCAGTGCCAAGCTGTCTGAGTGCGTGTGCGGCGTTGCATTCACACAAGTCACCCCTGACCGCCACTACACCGTCCCGCACTACTCGTCTCAGTCCATCCCCACCGTTCGGACAAGGACCGATTCTTGACTCGCGGTGTGCGCCTCATACGATCCATCCAGCCGTGTTGGCGACAAAATACATCAGACCGATGAGTCTACCGACGCGGTCATAATGGGTTCATGATATTTTTTTTTTATCCCAGCTACGTCTACGTAGCACTCGCTTACCGCCTTTCGAGTACGGACGTCTGTTGTTATTTTACACGGAGCCATTTTCATGAGACGCACGTTGAGTTTGTTCAATTTCAATTGCTTTAGACTCATCGGTCTGACGTACCGAAAGAATTCGACGGACCGGCAGCGGATCTGATTGCTAGTAGAGCCGCGTTGCCACGCTATCGTAAAATCCGGTCGACAGCGCCACACCGGTTCGGCTTGTATACAGAACGATAACCGCAATAGATATTCTATACAGCGTACACACATAACATACTACCCACACACTTATCCTAGTGACTTCCTATGCTATACAATTTGACGGAAGTGGCCTTGTGAGAAATTATAATAAATAAAGTTTGATAGGCAAAACTATGGTAACTAAAGGCCCATGTCTTTAATGTGTTAGAAAAACGCATACAGATGTCATAATCAAACAGTCATTTTATTAATTTATATGTAAAAAGTAACAAAAGAACAATGGCGTAGCCAAGATGGCCCAGAAGGGGCGGGGAAGAGGGGATTGACTGCAATATTAATTTATAAAATGAAATGATGAGCAAAAAAAAAAATTTCAAGTTATGAAATTTTGCAGATTTTTTTACTATAAGCCGCCAATTATAAAATCGAGACTACATTACTGTAACAGAAATTTAATTTTCATAGTATTTCTAGAAATTTCTGAAAAACGGAGGCTTCATATTTTTAATTTTCGACCATTCATAAGTCAATATTAAAGGGTTGTAGTCAATGATTTAAAGGTTTCCGATTTTTTCGTTAAAACAAACTTTTAATGACACCTAGATAAGGGGGCCTCTTTTAAATTTTTTACTCACAATTTACATCTAAAACTAATGAAGAGCAGTACCCTTTCCCTTACGCTCTTTGTACTTATTTTTAAATAAGATTAACTTATATCAGTATTCGAGGACCATAAGAATAAATAAGAAAAAAATTGTATACATTAATTATTTAATAATATTGAAAAATAAATTGCTTTAGTTCTATCATATTTTTATTAACTTAATTTTTATATAGTATTATAAATTAAGTTTTTTTTTTGTTAAGTAGAATTTTTTGCTAAATTTATTTATTTTTTTGACTAAAAAACACAATCTCAGTGTTTTTTTCAAGAGAATATAAAATTATTTTTGTGATTTATACTGATTCTATTTTCCTACAATTTTTTTTAATATTTATATTTATATGACTATTTTTCAAAATATGACATGACAATTTTAACAATTATCTAGAAGAACAACAATAAACTAAAAATTTCAATGGACATAACATTTTTGAAGTGCAAAAGGCAAATCTTCCTTTAAATTAACTCGTAATTTTTTAACGCGTAAAATAAAACTACTTTCCCTATGCTTATAATAAAAAAATATCAAAACTTAATTTTTATAGCATGTTAGGTTATGGATATAGCCACAGAATTAATCTATGTAGAAAGGGCTGTATTTAGGAATTGTGTCGCCCGGCGTACTCAATTTGGTACCCCCAATGACCTTTTTATTTTATTTATTTGAATGAACAAAAAAAGGTCTTCAACTCTATAATTTATATTGACCCATTTTATCGCTACCTTTAAAAACGTTCTGTCCGGGTAAATCCCACCTCTAAATACGTCCCTGTATGTACTGCTATTTATTTTGAATGTATTTTTTTTTAATTTATAAACTATTATGAATAATAAAGTTTTGAAAACCTTACATTAAAAAGTATAATTCATTAGTAAAAAATGTTCACTGCATTACTATATGAAAGGGCATTTAGAACATTTGTATCATGCCCCCTCCCAATAATGTTATTTGATAGATGGTTTTAATTTTATTGATAGTTGTTGACCTATCTTACCATTGTAGCCTAGATTGATCGCACAATTTGTGGAGGTTAAATGAATGCAAACTAAGCTTATGTTCTAGGAATAAATAAATTACAACTTATTACGTAGTTATAATAGTATTCGTATAAATGAATAATTGTTTTAAGTTTTAATCATGAAAAACTTTTAAGTTATTAATTATAAATTGAATTTTTACAGCGAACATTTGTTTTTTTCAATGGCAAAGAGCAGACTGAGTACTTGTTTTACCGATGCTCAAGATTGTACGCACTTGTCATTAGACTTATTTTTTCATAAGATTTTAGAGACACCTATAATCGAAGCTTGGGCGTTGAGAGGTTTTAGTCCCACAAAATTTTCGAAAATGATATATTCATATATATAAATACATATTTATAAAATATTTTTAGGATAGCCATGTAAAATTCCAGTTTGTTTATAAAAATTAAAAAATATCTATAGTATTACATAATAACGATCAGTGAAGTTATATAAAGTTTTACTCGAGTGGGGAAAATTTTTGACCGGCCTATTGTTTTACAAAGCTGCTCCTCACTCCACGACAATTTATACCTTCGTAACATTCACAAATAAATTACAATGAAAAAGCTAATATTTCTTACAAACTTTTTCTTATAAATAATCTCAACAATAGTAAAATATAATTTATTAGGCTTAAATCTATTCGATCATAAAAAAAATTAAATGATTGCTAAGCTGTGGAATAAATTAGTTATTTTACATTTTTTTTAGCGACTGAATAACTTTTTGATTAAATTAGTATTTATAAATAATGTATTGGTTTTAGAATGTTGTTTACTCGCATATTAATTATTCTACTGCTTCAAATATATATAAACGATGAACCTCAATGAACAAAATTTATTTTCATTTTAATTTCTAATTAGTGGTAACTTAGATTTCGTTTTGGGAGAGATATGGGTATATTATTTTTACCCTTCCTTAATTAGACCAGTGTGTATAATTATATTAATATTATTAATAAATATATTTTTACTTGGGGTCTAGATAAAGTCAACAAAAATCGAGCTAATATCATTTGTAAAAATCGAATTTAGGAATTGTGATTCCCAGGGTACTTCATTATACCGCCTCCAATGAGAGTTTTATTTTGGTTGTCAATCCAATTGTTCTTTATTTTCTATGCATCGCTATTTTATTTAAATGAGCAAAAAAAAAGGTCTTCAACTTTATAATTTATATTATTTCATATTTTAGTGCCCTTAGTCCTAAATGTCACCCTGATTAAAAAGAAGATAACTAAAACAGATTTTATAGTCAGATATAGAACAGGGAGGAGTTATTAGGATGCTAGAGTATTGCAATCATGTAATAAAAATTGATTTATTGTAGCTAACATTATTTAAAATTAAAGATATTAATTTAAAATATATGGAGTATGTGTTTAGCGCTGATGATGGTAATATTTTCACCGACTTTTTTAGTACTTTTTGTGGCTCTTCGAGTTAAAAAAAGAAATTAACACCACGCAAAAACAAAACACACATAATTCTATTTTACAAAAAGATAAATAGAGACGACATATATTAAACTTAGTACTTATTTTAGTTAGATTATTAGTCCAATTGATGAATCATCACATCATTACGAAATATCTTAAAAATAATTTCGTCTATTTAATAAAGATTTGGTTTAACAATAAAATAGGTGAAGAGTAATGTAATCGAAAAACAGATTAGAGGTACCTAATATTTTTTAGTGAATAATTTTATTCCTATTTAAATTTGTTGATAAGTCTTGTGAAATCTAATTTATTAATTTGACTTAAAATGCATTTTTTTCATGTGGATTAAATAATATTTTCATAAAATTGTTGTTTACTGTTTTATAAATTCTGCTTTCATTTCAAATGGACTAGTGTTATTTGAATAAAATTATATATTTTTTATATGAAATGTTTGGTTTTTAACAGTAATACGCCTAACATAGCATTCTAGAATATCATAAATGACTTTCACGGCTCGTTGTGGTTATCATGATTTGCCTGTTGAAAAAAATGTTCGAAATGAATGAACACTGCCCATACGTGCAAGCATTTTAATATTACGCAGTAAGCCGTCAAAAAAACTTAGGTTTACATTAAAAAGTATTATTTTATGTTTTAAATGCATGTGTTTCCAACGCGTGTTACTTAAATGGTGTACTAGGAATAACACTACGCATCATACCTACACGTGTTATTTTCACGCTGCGTCTGTTGCCTGTGCACAATCCGGCATCGCGGCTACAGCAGCCAGACAGGGTGACGCCGAGCGCCCCACCATCGTCCATCCGGCAATAGTTTAGTATGAGTGTTTGTGTGGCGTATCGAGAGTCCGGCACGTCGCAACCTCCACTATTATATTACCGCCGCCAATTCCCTCGTCGTCCGTTTGACTTTCCTTTGTCCTTTGTATACGGGTATGGGTATGGGACGGCGTCCGAACAGCGCCTCGCTGTCTGCCCTTTCGGGCCCCTCCGGCGCTTCTCGTCGCGCCGCACCACACCTCATCACCCAGCGGTATACCAGAAAGGTCGCATATTTTCAGGTACCCGCGCACACACGCTTACATATGCACTGTACTGCATACACACAATCACTAACACATAGTAATAATAATAAAGTATAAACACAAGAAGGTGTCGTGTCGAGGCCGCAGACCCAAAATAGTCACGAAAATGTGCCCCCGATAGAGAACCGGTTGATATTACAATAACGATAATACGTTAGAGTGATCCCAAATGTACCTGTTTGCCGAAAAAAAAAAAGGAAATTCAGTAAAACATGTTACTTTTTGTTGAATTTAACACGTTTTCTTCACGGCAACGGAATCGTACCGTGTACACAGATATTTTCTTTACACAGCTAAATAAATTAAACACATTTAATTGTATTTAATGCTGTTTGTATAATTATATTACCGACACTTCCATACCTCCTATTGTTGCTTGGAATTAAACAAAGTGGTGATGTAAACCACTTGGTGCGATAAATGACAAATTACCTGATAGCCAATGCCTAACGGTAAAATTAATCGAGTACAAAATTTGACAAAGTTGTTAATAATAATAATTATAACAATCTATTACTTTTCTTAGCTTAATTATACTACATGGCTTTAATATTAATAAAGAAAGTCGGAATTAAGAATGTTTGTAGATTCATTTTATTATTAGAATCTCGTTGACTGTTTGTTCTATTAATGTTAAGCGAGGCTAGATAGTATGTTTTTAACAGTAGCTGTTGTTACAGCGGCCAGTTGCAGTTTCCGATATTGCGTAAAAAAGAAAATATTACGTGTTCAAACTATAATAATAATAATAATTGCGTGTGTTTACTAAACTAATAATCATCGGCCATGTCACCTATCTAAAACTAAAGTGCTCATCGACGGTAAAATTTTAAAATTCAGTACCGCTATTTTTTAATAGAATCTATTATATTTTAAACTGATAAAAAGCATAAATTAAAACAATCATTTCACCCTAAGGAAATCATTAAATTATTGAAAAATTAATATATATTTTTTAAAAAACTGTCTTCATATCATTTAAACTATCTAATAATATTTAATAAAGTAGTAGCCATGTTTAACGTGTAGAAATAATATACAAGTGTGAAACTAAGAAAACTCTTTGTTTGTGAGATTTGTTATGGTGAATTAAACCATCTGGATTAATCTAGTTTTTTTTAAATATCTTTCATATATAAAATAAATAACAAATGTTCAAAATAATATGTATAAACCCATTACATTTTAATGATTCGGCTGCCTCTAAACGCCTATGGTTTCACTGATAATTAAAACTCTATTATTTTTACAAACGTTAAGGGGTAAACTTACCATGACCATATTTATAATTCATGGACAATCATTAGACAGGAAATAATGATTTTCTTTTTAACTATAATAATAATGACATTTGATGAAATATACATAAACTTAACCTGAAAAATGTGTCTGTACTTTCCTCCTGAAAATTTAAGTTGACACCGGAAACAGATGTCGAAAGAAATAAAATGTACTCCTAAAGGTATTGAAATGCAAATTTTAGTTTAAAATTGTATGATTTAAAACTACAAGTGACGTATCCTAACTTTTACCAACATTCCTTCTAGCATTATTCAATAACTACTGTATTTTAGTTAAGGTACTATTTTTGTAGCAATTTTGAATTATGTAGCAGCGCATGTGTGTCTAATTTTGATATAGCAATACACGCTCAACTCTCTTCTTATTGGCCATCGTTCTTGTTTGTATTATCTCCTGGCTTCGTGAATGAAAGAATTTTGAAGATACCTGGTTTGTCGCCGCTGTCCATTATTACACTGTACATATACGTGAGTTTGTCGAGTAACTCAGCAACAAACCTGTTTCAAAGAAAAATTCTTCTGAAAATCCTGACGACCTCCCACTGGCTGCAGTCGACCAGGCTCTTTTGTGCGAACGGAGCGTCCATTCTATTGAAAACCATCTTCCGCCATTGTCACCTGATACTTACATTATCACGGTTCTCATTCTTTGTCGGAATTTTATTATAACGTTTTTTTTTTCATTCTATACATCCGATCAAAGTTTAACGACACCTCCAACAACAATGTCTCAATGGTTTTTTTCGTTTGATGTAATCCGTAATCACTTTTTTTGCCAAATATATATATTTCGGCACTTTCTAAAAAATATTAATATTACGTACATAGGTAAGAATATCTATAATATAAAGCATATTATTTTTTATATTTTTATACCTCAAGAATATATTCTTCAACAAACAATTCTAATTTATAGTTTTCATTATTGAGGTAGAGCCGCATTTAAACTTTCAGGGGCCCAAATCAAATTTATTGACACCATAGTTAAAAAAATTGACCCCAACAATTTTAAAAACCAATTCTCGAAATCTAGGTACTAGTTTCACCAGGACAATTTACCATCTATAATCAAGAAATTAAGTCCCCGCCAAAAAATTATTTTATTAAAATATTGTTTAGAATAGCGAAAATTATATGACATCCCCAATTTTTTTTTAACACTTTTAGCGGTCAATGAAGAACTATTATGGAAAGAAGAAGTTTTGAAACCTAAGCATATTTCATTCTAGTTTCATCAATGAATATAGGTTTAGTTGATCCTTATAGTTATAGTAAAAATATAAATATTAATACTCATAATTGAATATTTTTTTATGATTTTGTTGGTGTCTTTCCATTGCAAAGTTTAATGTATTTACTTTTGGTACCATTTGATAAAAATACAAAAATATAATTGTTTTATGAATTAAATTTTTTTTGTTTTTCATAAATTTTTCTATGATTATACAGGGTGGCCCAACACTCACTGACAACTTAAATAACTTTTGATCCAGTTAATATTTTTAGTTGATTTTTTTTTTAAATAATAGTTATACGTTAGGAGGTCTATAGCTATATCTCAATAATTAATTTTTTTACATTTTATTAAAAATATTAATTATTTTTAAATTTTAAATAAAATGTAAAAAAAAAATCTAAGATAGCTATTTTGTAGAGTAGAATTTAAGAAAAATGTTAGTAAAAAAATATCTTATTAATATTGAGTAGTAAATATTCTGTAGCGTTTTGAAGTTTGTGAAAATTTGAATTTTCATGTACTATTTTACGGTATTAAACATTGAAATACGTATTGAGAAAAGGACAGAAGAAAACGCTATCTTTTCATGATTACTACTGTGTATACATATGATGATAGTGTGTATACATTACAAACTTGGCATTAATACCATGATAAGAAATTAGATAAGGCAATTATTACTTATCACTCTCATTCAAAAGTATATTGAATAACTATTATTTAAAAAAAAAATCAACTAAAAATATTAACTGGATCAAAAGTTATTTAAGTTGTCAGTGAGTGGTGGGCCACTCTGTATGCTTAAATTAAATGTAAAGTTTTTAATCTATAAAAAAAAATATATCGATATTAAAACAATAGCGTTAAAAAAGAGATTATTGAGTTATATCTCCTTTATCCATGTCTATTTTCATCGTGATAAATTAGTCATGTTGAAGAGCAAGTCACTGTATTTAAAGTTTTTTCATTATTTCTCATTATATTGTACATATATTAATGATTAAATATTATAAAATAATATATATTTTCCATGGTTGTTACGTTTTAAACAATTTAAACTGATTATTTATGTTTAAAACAGGGTTTTTTTTAACAACCCTGATATTTTCTGTATTGTTTGCCTTTTTCGGTGTTTTTTATTAACAAATAAATAATTTTAATTTAACTAATTGAAAAAGTTAATATATATATATCATTTATTTGTATGTATAGCATTATTTATTTTCTACTTTTTACACGTTTATAAGAATACTTCTTAGTTATTTATGTTAAGTTAAACTTGTATATTTATCGTATTTAACAAGTAATTTCATATTGTTGATCAATACAATAGTTAACAACTTGTTTTTAATATTCATCATATGAGTTCAATTAGTGTTAGATATTTATTGCATTTTAAAGTTTACACGCTATTCTACGAATTATAGTTCAGCTTTCCGTTATCAAATCATTTCTAAGAAGTAAGAATTGAATTTTATACATTAAGTCTGAGTTTAGACTTTTATAGCTTAAGTCTAACGTAGTTTTTATTTGATATCAAAATGTTTTCAGATAAACTTGGAATATGTATATGACAATTTATAGCTTGAAATTAATTTCTTTATAAATTTTACTATACATATATATTTGTTGTAAAACGCTACACTCGATTTCTCTTAAAATAATAATTATGTAAAGAAAATTATTTTGGTATTATTAGTGTCATAAATTTTTTAATTTATCAGTTTACTCTTATTGCTTATAAGGGTGTTAATTTTAATTTTTTAAATTACAACATACTATTGACCATAACTCATATAATAAAAAATTATTTAATTAAGAAAATGACTGGTCGATAACAACTTTAGAACTAGTATTTAGAAAATTATTAACATTTATACAATTATACAAAGGTGGGAGGAGAAGTTCATCCGAGAAATGTCTAATGAGAAATACTGTCATACTGACGGCCATAAACAAAAATAAATAGACATGTTACGTGTATTACGTTGAAGCTAATATATGATGTTAAATATAATTTTTCATTAAAGACTTTAAATAATTAATTCTATGTAGTAATTTGAAATGTATGCATTTAAAATTTTAAAATCGAGTGATAATAAATAACATAGTACATNATTTGAAATGTATGCATTTAAAATTTTAAAATCGAGTGATAATAAATAACATAGTACATTAAAATAAAAAATTTCTGAGATAAATTTTCTTTAATATCACTCGTTCCTAGTTTATTTATTTTTATATCAATGCTCGTTCCTCCTTTCCAATCTATATATATAAATATATGTATATTAATCTATATATTTTAAAATAGTAATAACTTTCGAAAAATTGGCTAAAAGTTGATATCGACTATTCATATTCTTAATTAGTTAATTTTGTAAGCTATTTAAAAATTCGTTATAATTTTTTAAATAAAAACTAATAAATCAAGGAAATATGACATTAAAAAATTCCAAACATAATTTTCTTTACATGATTATTATTTTAAGAGAAATTGAGTGGCTAGTATTAAAGTAATTACTCTGTAATTAAGAGCATTGATTAAAGTTATTTAACAATAACTGTTTTTTCGCCAGACCAGATTAGAAGTTACCCATAGGCCCTGGGTAATAATTGAATACCAAAAGTGTAACGGAAATAAAAAAAGAAATAAATTTTTAGACTGTTTATTTCTTATTAGCTTCGATGCGAAGCTGAGAAGGTATTGGTTTTACTATGATGTGTTTTTTTTTTTTTTTTTTTTTTTTTTT
>NW_026099574.1:44011757-44016011 GCF_025091365.1 Daktulosphaira vitifoliae
AAAAAAAAAATTTGACCTCTGGACTTTTCTTCACGGCGAAAATGGCTACCAAATGCTATTTTCGTGTGAAAATTCTCGATTTTATTATTCATATTATATTTAAATTTATAATGCTATAACTTATTGAAAAGTTTATGGATCCACACAATTTTTTTATGAAAAATAATATTTTTTAATAAACCCTTTTTCATTCGACTTACTTCATCTTAATCGAGATATTAAGGAACCAGCAGATCAAGTAGCTTTTGGAATAAAACACCAATTTTTTTAAAATTAAACACTATCTAAAGATTTGCATCGAAGCGTTTATTTTTGATAGTGATTTTAATCACTGTCAGATATCATTATACTTGATCCAACTATACCACGTCACAACTGTGCCGCGACCCCCCTGTGCTGGGTTTTTTTCTTGTTTCTTAGTGCTCACCAACGCAACCCCTGATCTATAATTTTTAATGGCTAATACAGTTTAAGTTGTATTGTTGTAAGCTCTTAGAGTCTATGCACTCTAAAAATAATAAAAACTATGTACTCTCACAAAGTTATTGTTTTTAATAAAGGTAGGATTGTTTAAGTGCGTGGTCTAAAAAAACCTTTTTCTTGTATGAATTCATACAATTTTTCTTCGCTTCACTAGCATTTAAATTAGCAGTAAAAAAAAGTAATTAAATATGTAAATATGCCACTATTCTACGTTTGTATTATAATAAATAAAAAAATTTCATGTATTTATTTAAGAAGAGAAATTACTATCTATTTTTATTCGAGTTAAAAAATTAATTTTCTCGTGTTTATAGCTATAGATTGAAGTGGGGTAAATGTAAACCAATAGGGTAATTATAAATTCTTTTTTTTTCTGAGTTGGACAATATCTGAAAAAAGTTTAATATTTTAATTTAAATTATTTTTAAAAAATTTACAATTTGTGCAGTATTAACGTAAATTACATTTAAATTTCCAATTAAAAAATGATTGTATAAATAATTTATTAAATTACTTTTATAAATAAGGTTAAAAGGATAAATGTAAACGAATGTGGTAATTGTAAATTGTTTTTTCTCTTAGAATCATTAGAGGTAGGAGCGATATTTTTCATCTAAAGTATCGTCCATTAGCCCATCCGTCTTAATTCGACCCTACTTAGAATATTTAGCAGATCTTATTTTAGATTGAAAAGTTCGCGGGTTCTATATGTGTTGCTATCAACAAAAGTCTAAATGAAAGTTCGAAATAAAAACTTATGCATTTATCTATTAAAACGTATTTAAAAATACTCTACTTCACCCTAGTACATTTTTATTTGTATATATATAGTAATAGCTTTTAAAATAATATTTTTTAATTAGATAAGTTTTCTTTTACACTTATCTCGTTTCAGATTACCCTGAAGGAAAATTTAATTCATTTTTCAGTTTATTGTAGTCATTAGTTATAGTTAATTATTTCTAATCAATTGGGTCGTTGTGTGGCGTTGTTGACGATTTAGATTTGTAAAATCCTGTCTCAAAAATGTATTTAACTGCTGGTTTTGTAACCAATTCGGTTTTCATTTAAAATAATAGCTTCAGACTTGAGTCTACTGCACTTTAGTCATGTAATTAATGATACCAAGTTACTTATATTTAAAAACAGAGAGGTTTGATATATTTCAATTTTTAGGTTAGAATTAATCGTTTTAAGGTATTACACACGTATGATATAAGAGTTTTCTTTACTTATCAAATTTGAATTTCGCACAATAAATGTATTGTATATTGGGAATTTTTTCTGTTTTTTATATATAAATTATATTTCTATTGTAATTCATTCATTTCAATAAATTAAATTCTTATTTAAATTATGTATGTTTAAATATGTATTTATATGTATTCTTTAATGCATTAATGAATGATTAATTTGAATATTAAAATTAATATTCAGACTACAAATTATTTCTAAGTTTAATTTAGTGAGTAAATTTATTCATTATATGTTTTAATAATTAAATTAAAAATGAGAAGTATTACTCAAAATAAGCTCATTGAGCTACAACATAAACCCAATTCTATTCGTAACATTTGTATAATGGCTCATGTTGATCATGGTAAAACTACATTGGCTGATTCATTGGTAGCAAGTAATGGAGTTATATCTCAAAAAATGATTGGTAAACTTAGATATATGGATAGTAGACGTGATGAGCAACAACGAGGAATAACTATGAAAAGTTCCTCAATAGCATTATATCATAATAAACGTAATATAGAGTAAATTTTTTACTATTTTAAGTTTTATAGTATTTATTTATTTATAGAGGACTATGAACATCTTATTAACGTAATTGATAGTCCTGGACATATTGATTTTTTTTCTGAAGTATCTACTGCATTAAGGTTATGTGATGGAGCCATTATTTTAGTTGATGTAGTAGAAGGTGTTTGTCCACAAACACAAGTAAATATATTTAACTTTATTAAAGTTATTTTTAATTATTTAATAAAAAATAATACTTTAAATAGGCCTGTTTAAAACAAATATGGTCAGAAAACATTAAACCAGTTTTAGTATTAAATAAAATAGATAGATTGATCTTGGAGTTAAATTTAACACCATTAGATGCATATATTCATATCACTCAAATACTTGAACAGGTAATGCTTATAAAATTTAATTAATAATTTTATTTTATTTCAAAATTTACTATGATTTTATCTGTAGTTAATAGTGTTAGTTAAAAAAAATAAAGATTGTATCCTTTTTTGTTCTTTCTAATTCATCAACTGTGATGAGTACATCAATAGTAACCTCAATATTTGACTAAAATATAATGAATAGGGTGGTCCCAGAATTTTCTGAGATCACCCATTTTTATGCCTTCATTTAAATAATAGTTCTAAAAATGCTTATTATGTTGACGTTTTAGATAGGTAAAGCAGTAAAACTTTGATTATCCGAATTCCATTATGTACAATTATGATGAGAGGATTATATTGGAGTACATTACTAGACTGTACTTAGGTTATTTAATGTTTTGCCTGAGTTTTCATTCTAATATAACCCTGTCTTATCATAATTGTGCATAATTGAGTCTAGATTAACAAGGTTTCATCATAATGAAATTTTTTAAAATTAAATAATCATTTCTTTTTAACATCTTAGTATGTGTAAAATACATTAAATTGAGGCTAAAAGCCCTAATAGTTGGTTTAGTTTTAATTGTTAGAGTAGTAAGCAAGAACTGCCTGTACACTCAAACCTGCAGGTCCATTGTGCATACCTCACATTTACAGATTGTCTTATTCACACATAATTTTATTTGGATCTTCCTCTTCTATTTCACACTTCCTCCACAGTGAATATTTTGTCACCCCATTTCTGTAAATGAAGATCTAATAAGAAAAAAATTAAAAATGATAAAACGATTTATACTTGACATTCATGTAGACTTAAAATTATATAAGTAATATTAAGTAATATTTTTATGTATAAATTATAGAACTAATTTTAAGTTAAATTTAACACATCACAGAAAAGTATTAGTTGCAAAAATTATTATAGAAGTTAATATTTTGTAAAGCAAATTTTAATTAACTTTTGTATGAAACATTGTTGAAAAATGTACAATTTATAAAATATTTTGTAATTACCAAAATAAAATTATAAAATTAAATTTTTTATTTTAACAAAATATTTAATTTAAAAAAACCCAGCACAGTGGGGTCGCGGCATAGTGGGGATGTTGCATAGTTGGGTCCAGTATAGATTTAATCTGACAGTGATTAAAATCACTATCATAAGAAACGCTTCGATGCAAATCAGTAGATAGTGTTTAATTCTAAGAAATTGGTGGATAATTACAAAAGCTACATTATCTGCTAGTTTCTTATTAATACCCTGATTAAGATAAAGTATGTCGAATGAAAAAGGGATTATTAAAAAATATTATTTCTCATAAAAAAATTGTGTTGATTCGTACACTTTTCAATGAGTTATAGCATTATAAAGTTAAAAATGTAACCAACCCAACCCAACATCAACTCCTATTTCCTTAATTATATCCAGATTAGTAATTATTTTAATTATATATTATATAATTTTTATAATTAATTATTTTCAAATTATTATTGATTTTTAATATGTTAAAAGTAATCATTTTGAACCTACTTCTTTTTGTTCTTTAAAGTGAAAGTTTTAATAAAAAAAAAATGAATTTATTACCATAACTTTTAACTCAACTTGCAAGTTTGAAATAAATATTATTAAATAGAAAAAAAT